>NC_083898.1:5324967-5663092 GCF_032452875.1 Bos javanicus
TTTAAGTACCTGATGCATGTCAAACATTCTTCCAACAGACAAGAACAGTAAATGCTCTTATGGAACAACAAATACTAATGAAAACTCAGAAAGTTATGTATAACACAAAACTTCTGATGACTCAGATAATTAATGAGGAAAAAAATCCATGAGTGACAAAAATGCAGAAGGTATTGACTTGATAATTGCTCATGAACTGAAACATTAAATGGGTGAATCCATCCCACCTTGGGAATAAAGAGATTATAAGACCAAGACTGTACCTCATACAGTTTCTCAAAATCCTCATAAGAAAGCTTCTGGTCACATGAATTTCATTTTCAGATGGATTTTTCTATGCTTTAATATCCAGAATGTCTTTCATCTTCCTTCACAGGCAATTAATGAAGGGAGAAAACTAGTCAGACTGCAGGCAAAAGAAAGAGAGGCTCAGAAAAGCAATAGCCTCACACTGTGTGAGAACTTTTTGCAAATCTGTAACTGAAAAGAGTGGGAAGGGAGTTGGTTTACTGGGGCAGTCCTGCACCCTGAGAGGAGTAAATGTTTCTCATCCTATTTTAGTTCATATATATATATATGAACTATATATTTATTTATTTATTTATTTATTTAATGTACATTTATTAATTTTAATTGGAGGCTAATTACAATATTTTAATTGGAGGCTAGTTACTTTACAATATTGTATTGGTTTTGCCATACATCAACATGAATCCACCACGGGTGTACACGAGTTCCCCATCCTGAACCCAACTCCCACCTCCCTCCCTATACCACCCCACTGGGTCATCCTAGTTCAATAGCCCTAAGCATCCTGTATCATGCATCAAACCTGGACTGGTGATTTGTTTCACATACGATATTATACATGTTTCAATGACATTCTCCCAAATCATCCCACCCTCGCCTTCACCCACAGAGTCCAAAAACTGTTCTATACACCTGTGTCTCTTTTGCTGTCTCACATATAGGGTTATTATTACCATCTTTCTAAATTCAATATATATGTGTTGTATACTGTATTGGTGTTTTTCTTTATGGCTTACTTCACTCTGTATAATGGGTTCCAGTTTCATCCACTTCATTAAAACTGATTCAAATGTATTCTTTTTAATGGCTGAGTATACTCCATGCTGATGGACATCGAGGTTGCTACATATTGGGGTATATATGTCTCTCAATTTTGGTTTCCTTGATGTGTATGCCCAGCAGTGGTATTTCTGGGTTGTATGGCAGTTCTATTTCCAGTGTTTTAAGGAATCTCCACGCTGTTCTCCATAGTGGCTGTACTAGTTTGCATTCCCACCAACAGTGTAAGAGGGTTCCGTTTTCTCCGCACCCTCTCCAGCATTTATTGCTTGTAGACTTTTGGATAACAGCCATTCTGGCTGGCATGAAATGGTACCTCACTGTGGTTTTGATTTGCATTTATCTGATAATGAGTGACACTGAACATCTTTTCATGTGTGTGTTAGCCATCTGTATGTCTTCTTTGGAGAAATGTCTGGTTAGTTGTTTGGCCCATTTTTTGATTGAGCCATTTATTTTTTTCTGGAGTTGAGCTTCAGAAGTTGCTTGTATATTTTTGAGATTAATCATTTGTCAGTTGCTTCATTTGCTATTATTTTCTCCCATTCTGAAGGCTGTCTTTTCACCTTGCTTATAGATTCCCTTGTTGTGCAGAAGCTTTTAATTTTAATTAGATCTGCTTTATTTTGCTTTTATTTCCAATATTCTGGGAGGTGGGTCATAGAGGATCCTGCTGTGATTTATGTCAGAAAGTATTTTGCTTATGTTCTCCTCTAGGAGTTTTACAGTTTCTGGTCTTACGTTTAGATCTTTAATCCATTTTGAGTTTTTATTTTTGGTGTGTGTGTGTGTGTGTGTGTGTGTGTGTGTGTGTGTGTATGCTGTTAGAAATATTCTAGTTCCATTCTTTTACAAGTGGTTGACCAGTTTTCCCAGCACCACTTCTTAAAGAGATTGTCTTTACCCCATTGTATATCCTCGCCTCCTTTGACAAAGATAAGGGATCCACAGGTGCATGGATTTATCTCTGGGCTTTCTATTTTGTTCCATTGATCTATATTTCTGTCTTTGTGCCAGTACCATACTGTCTTGGTGACTGTGGCTTTATAGTATAGTCTGAAGTCAGGAAGATTGACTCCTCCAGTTCCATTCTTTCTCAAGATTGCTTTGGCCATTTAAGGTGTTTTATATTTCCATACAAATTGTGAAATTATTTGTTCTAGCACTGTGAAAAATACCATCGGTAGATTGATAGGTATTGCATTGAATCAACAGATTACTTTGGGTATTATACTAATTTCCACTATGTTGAATCTTCTGATCCCTGAACACGGTATATTTCTCCCTCTATTAGAGTTCACTTTGGTTTCTTTCACCAGTGTTTTATAGCTTTCTATATAAAGGTCTTTAGTTTCTTTAGGTAGATATATTCCTAAGTATTTTATTCTTTTCGTTGCAATGATGAATGGGATTCTTTCTTTAATTTCTCTTTCTATTTTCTCATTTTTGGTGTATAGGGATGCAAGGGATTTCTGTGTGTTGATTTTATATTCTGCAACTTTATAAAATTCATTGATTAGTTCTAGTAATTTTCTGGTGGAGTCTTTAGGGTTTTCTATGTAGAGGATCATGTCATCTGCAAACAGTGAGAGTTTTACTTCTTTTCCAATTTGTATTCCTTTTATTTCTTTTTCTGCTCTGATTGCTGTGGCAAAAACATCCAAAACTATGTTGAATAGTAGTGGTGGAAGTGGGTACCCTTTTCTTGTTCCTGACTTTAGGGAAAATGTTTTCAGTTTTTCCTCATTGTGTATAATGTTTGCTGTGGGTTTGTCATATATAGCTTTTATTATGTTGAGGTATGTTCCTTCTATTCCTACTTTCTGGAGAATTTTTATCATAAATGGATGTTAAATTTTGTCAAAGGCTTTCTATGGATCTATTGAGATAATCATATGGCTTTTATTTTCCAATTTGTTAATGTGGTGCATTACATTGATTAATTTGCGGATATGAAGAATTCTTGCATCCCTGTGATAAAGACCACTTGGTCATGATGTATGATCTTTTTAATGTGTTGTTAGATTCTGATTGCTAGAATTTTGTTAAGGATTTTTGCAACTATGCTCATCAGTGATATTGGTCTGCAGTTTTCTGTATTTCTGGCATCTTTGTCAGGTTTTGGTATTAGGGTGATGGTGTCCTCATAGAATAAATTTGGAAGTTTCCCTTCCTCTGCAATTTTCTGCAAGAGTTAGAGTAGGATAGGTGTTAGCTCTTCTCTAAATTCTTGGTAGAATTCAGCTGTGAAGCCGTTTGGACCTAGGCTTTTGTTTGCTGGAAGATTTCTGATTACAGTTTCAATTTCTGTGCTTGGGCTGGGTCTGTTAAGATTTTCTATTTCTCCCTGGTTCAGTTTTGAAAACTTGTAATTTTCTAAGAATTCTTCCATTTCTTCCAGGTTGTCCATTTTATTGGCATATAATTGCTGATAGTAGTCTCTTAGGATCCTTTGTATTTCTGTGTTGTCTGTTGTGATCTCTCCATTTTCATTTCTAATTTTATTGATTGATTTTTATCCCTTTGTTTCTTGATGAGTCTAGCTAATGTTTTGTCAATTTTATTTGTCTTCTCAAAGAACCAGCTTTTGGCTTTGTTGATTTTTGCTATGGTCTGCTTTGTTTCTTTTGTATTTATTTCTGCACTAATTTTAAAGATTTCTTTCCTTCTACTAACACTGGTGTTCTTCATTTCTTCCTTTTTTAGTTGCTTTAGGTGTAGAGTTAGGTTATTTATATGACTTTTTTATTGTTTCTTGAAGTATGCCTGTATTGCTATGAACCTTTTCCTTAGCACTGCTTTTACAGTGTCTCAGAGGTTTTCGGTTGTTGTGTTTTCATTTTCATTCATTTTCATGCATGTTTTTATTTGTTTTTTGATTTCTCCCCTGAATTGTGGGTTGCTCAGTAGCGTGTTGTTCAGCCTCCATATATTGGAATTTTTAATAGTTTTTCTCCTGTAATTGACATCTAATCGTACCGCATTGTGGTCAGGAAAGATGCTTGTAATGATTTCAATTTCTTTGAGTTTACCAAGCCTAGATTTATGGTCCAGGGTGTGATCTATCCTGGAGAAGGTTCCCTGTGCACTTGAGAGAATGGTGAAATTCATTGTTTTGGGGTGAAATGTCCTTTAGATATCAAGTAGGTGTAACCAGTCTATTGTATCATTTAAGTTTGTTTCCTTGTAATTTTCTGTTTCGTTTATCTATCCATAAGTATGAGTGGGGTATTAAAGTCTCCCATTATTATTGTGCTATTGTTAATTTCCCCTTTCACACTTGTTAGCATTTGTCTTACATATTGTGGTGCTCCTATGTTGAGTGCATATATATTTATAATTGTTATATCTTCTTTTTGAATTGATCCTTTGATCATTATGTAGTGTCCTTCTTTCTCCCTTTTCACAGCCTTTGTTTTAAAGTCTATTTTATTTGATATGAGTATTGCTACTCCTGCTTTCTTTTGTTCTCTATTTGCATGGACAATCTTTTTCTAGCCCTTCACTTTCAGTCTGTATGTGTCCCCTGTTTTGAGGTGGATGTCCTGTAGACAACATATTTAGGGGTCTTGTTTTTTATTCCATTCAGCATGTTTTTGTCTTTTGGTTGGGACATTCAACCCATTTAGGTTTAAAATAATTATAAGTATGATCCCGTTGCCATTTACTTTATTGTTTTGGGTTCGAGTTTATACACCTTTTTTGTGTTTCCTGTCTAGAGAAGATCCTTCAGTATTTGTTGGAGAGCTGGTTTGGTGGTGCTGAATTCTCACAGCTTTTGCTTGTCTGTAAAGCTTTTGATTTCTCCTTCATATTTGAATGAGATCCTTCCTGGTACAGCAATCTGGGCTGTAGGTTATTTTATTTCATCACTTTAAGTATGTCCTACTATTCCCTCCTGACCTGAAGCATTTCTATTGAAAGATCAGCTGCTATCCTTATGGGAATCCCCTTGTATGTTATTTGTTGTTTTTCCCTTACTGCTTTTAATATTTGTTCTTTGTGTTTGACTTTTGTTAATTTGATTGATATGTGTCTTGGTGTGTTTCACCTTGGGCTTATCCTGTTTGGGACTCTCTGGGTTTCTGGGACTTGGGTGATTATTTCCTTCCCCATTTTAGGGAACTTTCCAACTATTATCTCCTCAACTATTTTCTTACGGTCTTTCTTTTTGCCTTCTTCTTCTGGGACTCCTATGATTCGAATGTTAGGGCACTTATTACTATCCTGGAGGTCTCTGAGATTGTCCTCATTTCTTTTCATTCGTTTTTCTTTTTCCTGCTCTGATTCATTTATTTCTACCATTCTATCTTCTACTTGACTAATTCTATGTTCTGCCTCTGTTATTCTAGTATTTGTTGCCTACAGAGTGTTTTTTGATCTCATTTATTGCTTTATTCATTATATACTGACTTTTTTTATTTCTTCTATGTCCTTGTTAAACCTTTCTTGCATTTCTCAATCCTTGTCTCCAGGCTATTTATCTGTGATTCCATTTTGATTTCAAGATTTTGGATCATTTTCACTATCATTATTCTGAAATCTTTGTCAGGTAGATTCCCTACCTCTTCCTTTTTGGTTTGGTGGATACTTATCTTATTCCTTTACCTGCTGGCTATTCCTCTGTCTCCATCTTTTTTACATTGCTGTGTTTGGGATGGCCTTTCTGTATTCTGGCAGTTTGTGAAGTTCTTTTTATTGTGAAGTTTCCTTATTGTGGGTGGGATTTTACGGGTGGTTTGTCAAGGTTTCCTGTTTAGGAAAGCTTGTGTCAGTGTTCTAGTGGGTGGAACTGGATTTCTTCTCTCTAGAGTGCAATGAAGTTTCCAGTAATGAGTTATGATATGTCACTGTGTTGGAGTATCTTTGGGCAGCCTGTATATTGGAGCTCAGGGCTGTGCTCCAGAGTTGCTGGAGAATTTGATTGGTATGTTTTGCTCTGAAAATTGTTGGCCCATGGGTGGTGCTTGGTTTCAGTGTAGGTATGAAGGCGTTTGATAAGCTCCTGTTGATTAATGTTCCCTGGAGTCAGAAGTTCGCTGGTATTCTCAGGATTTGGACTTAAGCCACCTACTTCTGCTTTTCAGTCTTATTTTTACGGTAGTCTCAAGACTTCTCCATCTATACAGCACTATTGATAAAACACCTAGGTTAAAAATGAAAAGTTTCTCCATAGTGAGGGACACCCAGAGAGGTTCACAGAATTACATGGAGAAGAGAAGAGGGAGGAGGGAGTTAGAGGTGACCCGAATGAGATGAGGTGGAATCAAAAGAGGAGAGAGCAAGCTAGTCAATAATCTCTTCCTTATGTGTGCTCCACAATCTTGACCAGTCAGAAATGTTCATGGAGTTATGCAGAGAAGAGTAGAGGGAGGAAGGAGATAGAGGTGGCCAGGAGGATAAAGGAGGGAATCAAAAAGAGAGAAACAGATCCATCCAGCAATCAGTTCCTTAACTGTTCTCCACCTTCTGGAACAAACAAAGAGATTGACAGAGTTTGGTAGAGAAGAGAAAGGAAGGGAAGAGACAGAGGCGACCTGGTGGAGAAAAAGGAGAGTCCAAAGGGGGAGAGGGCAGTCAAGTCAGTAAGCTCACTCCCAAGTAAAAATGGGTACTGAAGATTGGGTTCTTAAAGGTACAAAATTGGTAACAAATACAAAAATGCAAAAATTAAAAATCTAGAAGAGGTTGGATTTTCAAAAATACAGTGTTAAAAAAAGTCACAAAAATTATATATATATATATGAACTTTGCTTTAAAAAATAGGGTCTCTCTCTCTCTCTCTCTTTTTTTTTTACAAAGTAGTAGTAAGTTATAAAAATGCAAATTAAAGTAGTAATACAGGATTTAAAATTTTAAAAAAAAATTTAAAAAAATGAATCATAGTAAAAATATATTCAGGACTTTCTCTGGTCTTGTGGGCAGTGTCGGGTCAGCTTTTTCTGATAGTTCCTTTGTCTGGCTTATATTTCTCAAGATCTATAGGCCCCTGCCTATGTAGTCAGTACTAACTACAGGGTTTTAATCTATTGGACCTGTCACTTCCAAGGCGATTCCCTCTGTTTTAGCTTCTTCTGTTTGCTGGTTTCTTCAGTGTCTGATTCCTGCCCTGACACAAGAGGGTGGTGGTGGGCACTTTTTTAGGCTCACTTGTTCAGTCCTGCTGTGGGTTGGGAGGGACACTGCAAACAAATAACTCTGGTATGTGCTCACAATGTCTCAACCACACTGGGCCAGCCCCACCTCATGGCATGTGTTTTCTCCTTGCCCACACTGCTCAGGCTCAGGTTGCTCCACTGGGATGTGTCTGAGGTCAGCTCTGGGCTGCATGCACCTCCCAGGTCTAAGCTGCTCAGGTTCAAGCACTCGGGTAGTCCTCAGAGGCACAGACTCAGTTGGGCCTGTGTTTTGTGCCCATCCCAGGTCCGAGCAGCTCAGGTGATGAGGTGTTTGGTGAGCGCAGTGGCTGCAACTTATTGCCTCCCCGTCGCTTGGTTTTCTGGGTGTACAATCAGCGCACCTTCTCAGGCGAATGTTGTCTGTCCAGAACCCCAAGAAGTCTTAGTTAGCAAAGAAGCCTGCTTACAGTTTAGTAGATAGTGTCTCTCTGGGGCTGGGATTGACCCCTTCCAGCTCTGGCTGCCTATCACTGGAGGGGGATGGTCTGCAGCTGGCTATCTCTGTTCAGTCTTTTGTTCTGTGCCTGGGCCTGGCAGTGTCATAGGGTAGGGCTGGCTTTTCGCGTGGTAGTTATCCCACAGTCTGGTTTGCTAGCCCAGGTTATTTCAGTTAGATGGCGCACAGGGCACTCAGGCCAGTTCCTTACTCTGAGCAATGCAGCCCGTACCTCCCTGCCCATACCCCGCTTGCTAGTGGCAGATGCAGGCATCTGTGCTGCTTCTCCCCTGGGGGAGTTACTGTTGGGCACATAATCTGTCGGGTTTAGTTACTTATTTATTTTTCCTCCCAGTTCTCTTGCCCTCTGTGGTTCCGAGGTTCACCACAGACTCAGCAGTGAGAGTGTTCCCTGGTGTTTGAAAACTTCTCTCATTTTTAAGACTCCCTTCTTGGGATCTCTGTCCCTACCTATTTTGTTTCTTTTTTTGTCTTTTATATTTTTTCCTACCTCCTTTTGAGGACACTGGACTGCTTTTCTGGGTTCCTGATGTCCTCTGCTGGCATTCAGAAGTTGTTTGGCCAAATCTACTCAGCGTTTAAATGTTCTTTTTTATGAATTTGTGGGGTAGAAAGTGGTCTCCCAGTCCTATTCCTCTGCCATCTTAGGACCGCCCCTCCCCCTTGACTTCTTCACCAAGGTAAATAATTTATCCAGCATTTTTCACTCTCATGGCAAAAATAGTTGCAAACGAGGCAGCTTTGAAGGCCTCTGGTCTGTACTTTTGACCCCATCAAATTTCTCCCATGAGGAAATCTTTATTAGGCTTGAACCTGGTGAAGCTGGCCCTAGGGACCCAGGAATACAGCTGCCTGCCAGTGGTGTATAGTGTATCATGTATTGCATGTGATGAGTTGTGCCTCAAACACATTTTGCGTTACGGACATGCATGATCCTTTTATTGCCATCCTCTGTTTAACAGTCAAGAGAGTGCTGGGCATTGCCAGTTGCAGAGGACACCATCTGCAGGAGCCACAAATGGGGCAGTACTGCCCTACAACCACTGGGCAAAGTTCTCTTATCCCTTGCTGTAGTTCAGGAAAAAAAAAAAAAAAAAAAACACAAAACTCCATTTACAAAAAGGCAAGCAGAGAGAAGGAGCTAATATGGTGGAGGAATAGGACGGGGAGACCACTTTCTTTCCCACAAATTCATCAAACGAACATTTAAACACCGAGTAAATTTCACAAAACAACTTCTGAATGCTGACAGAGGACATCAGGCACCCAGAAAAGCAGTCTATTGTCTTCAAAAGGAGGTAGGAAAAAATATAAAAGAAAAAAAAAAAAAAGACAAAAGAGGGAGGGATGGAGCTTCATCCTGGGAAGGGAGTCTTAACAAGAGAGAAGTTTCCAAACACCGGGAAACACTCTCACTGCCGAGTCTGTGCTGAGCCTTGGAAGCACAGAGGGCAACATAACAGGGAGGAAAAATAAATAATTAAACCCACAGATTACGAGCTCAACGGTAAACGCCTGCACCCACCACTAGCAAGCAAGGGGCTGGTCAGGGAGGCACGGGCTGCATTGCTTAAAGTAAGGAACTGGCCTGAATGCCCCGAGCACTATCTGACTGAACTAACTTGGGCTAGCAAACCAGACTGTGGGATAACTACCATGCAAAAAGCCAGCCCTAACCTAAGACACTGCCAGGCCCACACACAGAACAAAAGACTGAACAGAGATAGCCGGCTGCAGACCATCCCCCTCCAGTGATAGGCAGCCAGAACTGGAAGGGGTCAATCCCAGCCCCAGAGAGACATTATCTACTAAACTGTAAGCAGGCTTCTTTGCTAACTAAGACTTCTTGGGGTTCTGGACAGACAACATCCGCCTGAGAAGGTGCGCTGATTGTACACCCAGAAAACCAAGCGACGGGGAGGCAATAAGTTGCAGCCACTGCGCTCACCAAACATCTCATCACCTGAGCTGCTCGGACCTGGGAAGGGCACAAAACGCAGGCCCAACTGAGTCTGTGCCTCTGAGGATTATGCAAGTGCCTGAACCTGAGCAGCTTAGACTTGAGAGATGCATGCAGCTCAGGGCCAGCCTTGGATGGTTCCTGGAACAACCTGAGCCTGAGCAGTGTGGGCAGGGAGGGTACACGCCCTGTGAGTGGGGGCAGGCCCAGTGTGGCTGAGGAACTGGGAGCACACACCCGTGTTATTTGTTTGCAGTGTCCCTCCCTCCCCACAGCGCGACTGAACAAGTGAGCCTACAAAAAAAAAAAAAAAGAAGTGTCCACCACCACCCACTTTGTGTCAGGGCGGAAATCAGACACTGAAGAGACCAGCAAACAGAAGAAGCTAAAACAGAGGGAATCGCCTTGGAAGCAACAGGTGCAATAGATTAAAACCCTGTCATTAGTACCAACTACATAGGAAGGGACCTATAGATCTTGAGAAATATAAGCCAGACCAAGGAACTAGTTGAAAATGAACTGACCCCACAATACCCACAACACCACCAGAGAAAGTCCTAGATATAGTTTTGCTATTTTTATGATCATTCATTCTCTCTTTTTTAAATTAAAAAAAAAAAAACCCTCTATTGCTCCTTTAATTTTCACTTTTATAACCTACTATTACTTTGCAAAAAAAAAAAAAAGACTCTATTTTTTAAGCAAACTTCATATATATATATTTTTATAATTTCTGTGACTTTCTTTCTTTCTTTTTTTTCTCCTTCTTTTCTTTAAAATTGTATTTCTGAAGTGCCAAACTCTATTCTATATTTTTAATTTTTGCTTTTTGGTATTTGTTATCAATTTTGTACCTATATATGGTTTTTTTTTTAATAATTTTTGTGACTTTTTTCTCTTTCTTTCTTTCTTTTTCTTCTTTTCTTTAACATTGTATTTCTGAAATTCCAAACTCTACTCTAGATTTTTAATTTTTGCTTGTTGGTATTTGATATCAGTTTTGTACCTATATGATTTTTATATAATTTTGTGATTTTTTTTTCTGGTTCTTGTTCTTCTTCTTTTCTTTAACACTGTATTTTTTAAAATTCAAAACTCTACTCTAGGTTTTTAACTTTTGCTTTTTGCTATTATCAATTTTGTACCTTTAAGAACCCAATCTTCAGTACCCATTTTTACTTGGGACGAAATTACTGGCTTGACTCCTCTCTCCCCCTTTGGACTCCTTTTTCTCCACTAGGTTGCCTGTGTCTCCTCCCTAACCCCTCTCTGCTCTACCCAACTCTGTGAATCTCTGTGTCTTCCAAACAGTGGAGAACACTTAGGGAACTGATTACTGGCTGGATTTGTCTCTCTCCTTTTCATTCCCCACTTTTATCCTCCTGGCCACCTCTGTCTCCTTCCTCCCTCTACTGTTCTCTGTATAACTCTGTGAACATATCTGAGCGGCCCAGTTATGGAGTGCACATTAGGAAGTGATTACTGGCTAGCCTGCTCTCTCCTCTATTGATTCCACCTCATGTCATTTGGGTCACCTCTAACTCCCTCCTCCCTATTCTCTTCTTCATGTAATTCTGTGAACCTCTCTGGGTGTCCTCATTGTGGAGAAACTTCATATTTAACCTAGATGTTTTATCAATGGTGCTGTATAGAAGGAGAAGTTTTGAAACTACTCTAAAAATAAGACTGAAAACCAGAAGCAGGAGGCTTAAATCCAAATCCTGACTCCAGGGAACATTAATCAACAGGAGCTTATCAAATGCCTCCATACCTACACTGAAACCAAGCACCACCCATGGGCCAACAATTTCCAGAGCAAGACATACCAATCAAATTCTCCAGCAACACTGGAGCACAGCCCTGAGCTCCAATATACAGGCTGCCCAAAGTTACTCCAAAACCATATACATCTCATAATTCATTACTGGACACTTCATTGCACTCCTGAGATAAGAAATCAAGCTCCACCCAGCAGAACACTGACACAAGCTTCCCTAACCAAGAAACCTTGACAATCCACCTGTACAAACCCACCCACAGAGAGGAAACTCCACAATAAAGAGAACTCCACAAACTGCCAGAATACAGAAAGGACACCCCAAACTCAGCAATATAAACAAGATGAAGAGACAGAGGTAAATGCTCACCAAACCAAAAAAAAAAAAAAAAAAAAAGGAGGAAAAGATAGGGAATCTACCTGATAAAGAATTTCGAATAATGATAGTGAAAATGATCCAAAATCTTGAAATCAAAATGGAATCACAGATAAATAGCCTGGAGACAAGGATTGAGAAGATGCAAGAAAGGTTTAATAAAAAACTAGAAGAAATAAAAGAGTCAATATATAATCAATAATGCAATAAATTAGATTAAATATCAACAACAACAACAATACTCTGGAGGCAACAAATAGTAGAATAACAGGGGCAGAAGATACGATTAGTGAATTAGAAGATAGAATGGTAGAAATAAATGAATCAGAGCGGGAAAAAGAAAAACGAATTAAAAGAAATGAGGACACTCTCAGAGACCTCCAGGACAATATTAAATGCTACAACATTCTAATTACAGGAGTCCCAGAGGAAGAAGACAAAAAGAAAGACCATGAGAAAATACTTAAAGAGATAATAGTTGAAAAGTTCCCTAGAAGAAGAAGACAAAAAGAAAGACCATGAGAAAATACTTGAGGAGATAATAGTTGAAAAGTTCCCTAAAATGGGGAAGGAAATAATCACCCAAGTCCCAGAAACCCAGAGAGTCCCAAACAGGATAAGCCCAAGGTGAAACACACCAAGACACGTATCAATCAAATTAACAAAGGTCAAACACAAAGAAAAATATTAAAAGTAGCAAGGGAAAACAACAAATAACATACAAGGGATTCCCTTAAGAATAGCAGCTGATCTTTCAATATAAATGCTTCAGGTCAGGAGGGAATAGTAGGACATACTTAAAGTGATGAAATAAAATAACCTACAGCCCAGATTACTGTACCTAGCAAGGATCTCATTCAAATATGAAGGAGAAATCAAAAGCTTTACAGACAAGCAAAAGCTGAGAGAATTCAGCACCATTAAACCAGCTCTCCAACAAATACTAAAGGATCTTCTCTAGACAGGAAACACAAAAAAGTTGTGTAAACTCGAACCCAAAACAATAAAGTAAATGGCAACAGGATCATACTTATCGATAATTACCTTTAACGTAAATGGGTTGAATGTCCCAACCAAAAGACAAAGATTGGCTGAATGGATAGAAAAACAAGACCCCTACATATGTTGTCTGCAAGAGACCCACCTCAAAACAGGGGACACATACAGACTGAAAGTGAATGGCTGGAAAAAGATTTTCCATGCAATAGAGACCAAAAGAAAGCAGGAGTACCAATGCACATATCAGATAAAATAGACTTTAAAACAAAGGCTGTGAAAAGAGACAAAGAAGGTCACTACATAATGATCAAAGAATCAAGCCAAGAAGAAGATATAACAATCTCATAGATAGAGAACCTGATGAACTATGGAATGAGGTTCATGACATTGTACAGGAGACAGGGATCAAGACCATCCCCATGGAAAAGAAATGCGAAAAATCAAAATGGCTGTCTCAGGAAGCCTTACAAATAGCTGTGAAAAGAAGAGAAGCAAAAAGCAAAGGAGAAAAGGAAAGATATAAGATTCTGAATGTAGAGTTCAAAAGAATAGCAAGAAGAGATAAGAAAGCCTTCTTCACCAATCAATGCAAAGAAATAGAGAAAAACAACGGAATGAGAAAGACTAGAGATCTATTCAAGAAAATCAGACATACCAAAGGAACATTTCATGCAAAGATGGGCTCGATAAAGGACAGAAATTGTATGGACCTAACAGAAGCAGAAGGTATTAAGAAGAGATGGCAAGAATACACAGAAGAAATGTACAAAAAAGATCTTCACGACCCAGATAATCATGGTGGTGTGATCACTGACCTAGAGCCAGATATCCTGGAATGTGAAGTCAAGTGGGCCTTAGAAAACATCACTACGACAAAGCTAGTGGAGGTGATGGGATTCCAGTTGAGCTATTCCAAATCCTGAAAGATGATGCTGTGAAAATGCTGCACTCAATATG
Organism: Bos javanicus; assembly: GCF_032452875.1. NCBI lineage: Eukaryota > Metazoa > Chordata > Mammalia > Artiodactyla > Bovidae > Bos > Bos javanicus. The sequence goes on from NC_083898.1 coordinate 5,338,762, forward strand.
CCAGCAAATTTGGAAAACTCAGCAGTGGCCACAGGACTAGAAAAGGTCAGTTTTCATTCCAATCCCAAAGAAAGCCAATGCCAAAGAATGTTCAAACTACCACACAATTGCACTCATCTCACACACTAGTAAAGTAATGCTCAAAATTCTCCAAGCCAGGCTTCAGTAATATGGGAACTGTGAACTTCCTGATGTTCAAGCTGGTTTTAGAAAAGGCAGAGGAATCAGAAACCAAATTGCCAACATCCTCTGGATCATGGGAAAAAAGAAAGTTCCAGAAAAACATCTATTTCTGGTTTATTGACTATGCCAAAGCCTTTGCCTGTGTGGATCACAAAAAACTTGGAAAATTCTGAAACAGATGAGAATACCAGACCACCTGACCTGCCTCTTGAGAAATCTGTATGCAGGTCAGGAAACAACAGTTAGAACTGGACATGGAAAACCAGACTGGTTCCAAATAGAAAAAGGAGTACATCAAGGCTGTATATTGTCACCCTGCTTATTTAACTTATATGCAGAATCCATCATGAGAAACGCTGTACTGGAAGAAACACAAGTTGGAATCAAGATTGCCGGGAGAAATATCAATAACCTCAGATATGCAGATGACACCATCCTTATGGCAGAAAGTGAAGAGGAACTCAAAAACCTCTTGATGAAAATGAAAATGGATAGTGAAAAAGTTGGCTTAAAGCTCAACATTCAGAAAACGAAGATCATGGCATCCGGTCCCATCACTTCATGGGAAATAAATGGGCAAACAGTGGAAACAGTGTCAGACTTTCTTCTTCTGGGCTCCAAAATCACTGCAGATGGTGGCTGCAGCTATGAAATTAGAAGATGCTTACTCCTTGGAAGGAAAGTTATGACCAACCTAGATAGCATATTCAAAAGCAAAGACATTACTTTGCCAACAAAGGTTTCGTCTAGTCAAGGCTATGGTTTTTCCAGTGGTCATGTATGGATGTGCGAGTTGGACTGTGAAGAAGGCTGAGTGCCGAAGAATTGATGCTTTTGAACTGTGGTGTTGGAGAAGACTCTTGAGAGTCCCTTGGACTGCAAGGAGATCCAACCAGTAAATTTTGAAGATCATCCTTGGGATTTCTTTGGAAGGAAAGATGCTAAAGCTGAAACTCCAGTACTTTGGCCACTTCATGTGAAGTGTTGGCTTATTGGAAAAGACTCTGATGCTGGGAGGGATTGAAAACAAATGAAGGGGAAGACAGAGGATGAGATGTCTGGATGGCATCACTGACTTGATGGACATGAGTCTGAATGAACTCCGGGAATTGGTGATGGACAGGGAGGCCTGGTGTGCTGCAATTCATGGGGTCACAAAGAGTTGGGCACGATTGAGCCACTGATCTGATCTGATGCACCCAACATAGGAGCACCACAATACATGTATGAAAGGGGAAATTAAGAATAACATAATAATAGTGGGAGACTTTAAAACCCCACTCACACCTATGGATAGATCAACTAAACAGAAAATTACAAGGAAACACAAACTTTAAATGATACAATAGACCAGTTAGACCTAATTGATATCTATAGGATATTTCACTCCAAAACAATGAATTTGCCCTATTTCTAAAAGGCACTCAGAACCTTCTTCAGGATAGATCACATCCTGGGGCATAAATCCAGCCTTGGTAAATTCAAAAAAATTGATATCATTCCAAGCATCTTTTCTGATCACAATTCAGTAAGATTAGATGTCAATTACAGGAGAAAAACTATTAAAAATTCCAATTTTGGAGGATGAACAACACGCTGCTGAATATCCAACAAATCACAGAACAAATCAAAAAGGAAATCAAAATTTGCATTGAAACAAATGAAAACACAACAACACAAAACCTTTGGGACACTGTAAAAGCAGTCCTAAGGGGAAAGTTCATACTAATCCAGGCATACCTCAAGAAACAAGAAAAACGTCAAATAAATAACCTAAATCTACACCTAAAGCAACTAGAAAAGGAAGAAATGGAGAACTCCAGGGTTAGTAGAAGGACATACATCTTATAAATTAGGGCAAAAAACAACAAAAAAGGGGGGGGGGCAGAAATAAATGCAAAAGAAACAAAAGAGACCGTAGCAAACATCAGCAAAGCCAAAAGCTGGTTCTTTGAAAGGATAAATAAAATTGACAAACGATTAGCCAGACTCATCAAGAAAAAAAAAGGATAAAAATCAAATCAATAAAATTAGAAATGAAAATGTAGAGATCACAACAGACAACACAGAAATACAAGGGATCATAAGAGACTACTATCAGCAATTATATGCCAATAAAATGGACAACGTGGAAGAAATGGTCAAATTTTTAGAAAAGTACAACTTTCCAAAACTGGACCAGGAAGAAATAGAAAATCTTAACAGACCCATCACAAACACGTGAATTGAAACTGTAATTAGAAATCTTCCAGCAAACAAAAGCCCAGGTCCAAACAGCTTCACAGCTGAATTCTACCAAACATTTACAAAAGAGCTAACACCTATCCTACTCTAACTCTTCCAGAAAATTGCAGAAGTTAAACTTCCAAACTCATTCTATGAGGCCACCATCACCCTAATAACAAAACCTGACAAAGATGCCACAAAAAAAGAAAACTACAGGCCAATATCACTGATGAATATAGATGCAAAAATCCTTAACAAAATTCTAGCCATCAGAATCCAACAACACATTAAAAAGATCATGCACAATGACCAAGTGGGCTTTATCCCAGGGATGCAAGTATTCTTCAATAATATACCACATTAACAAATTGAAAAATAAAAACAAAACAAAACATATGATTATCTCAATAGATGCAGAGAAAGCCTTTGACAAAATTCAACATCCATTTATGATAAAAACTCTCCAGAAAGCAGGAATAGAAGGAACATATCTCAACATACTAAAAGCTATATATGACAAACCCACAGCAAACATTATACTCAATGAGGAAAAACTGAAAGCATTTCCCCTAAAGTCAGGAACAAGACAAGGGTGTCCACTTTCATCATTACTATTTAACATAGTTTTGGAAGTTTTGGCACAGAAATTAGAGCAGAAAAAGAAATAAAAGGAATCAAAATTGGAAAAGCAGAAGTAAAATTCTCACTGTTTGCAAATGACATGATCTTCTACATAGACAACCCTAAAGACCAAATCAGAAAATTACTAGAACTAATGAATGAATATAGTAAAGTTGCAGGATATAAAATCAACACACAGAAATCCCTTGAATTCCCATACACTAATAATGAGAAAATAGAAAAATTAAGGAAACAATTCCATTCACCATAGCAATGAAAGTAATGAAATACTTAGGAATATATCTACCTAAAGAAACTAAAGACCTGTATATAGAAAACTATAAAATACTGGTGAAAGAAATCAAAGAGGATGCTAATAGATGGAGAAATATGCTATGTTCATAGATTAGAAGAATCAATATAATGAAAATGAGTATACTAACCCAAAGCAATTTATAGATTCAATGCAATCCCTATCAAGCTACCAATGGTATTCTTCACAGAGCTAGAACAAATAATTTCACAATTTTTATGGAAATACAAAAAAACCTCGAATAGCCAAAGCAATCTTGAGAAAGGAGAATGGAACTGGAGGAATCAACCTGCCTGACTTCAGGCTCTACTACAAAGCCACAGTCATCAAGACAGTAATTTACTGGCACAAAGATAGAAATATAGATCAATGGAACAAAATAGAAAGTCCAGAGATAAATCCACATACATGTGGACACCTTATCTTTGACAAAGGAGTCAAGAATATACAATGGATTAAAGGCAATCTCCTTAACAAGTGGTGCTGGGAAATCTGGTCAATCACTTGTAAAAGAAAGAAACTAGAACACTTTCTAACACCATACACAAAAATAAACTCAAAGTGGGTTGAAGATCTAAATGTAAGACCAGAAACTATAAAACTTTTAGATGAGAACATAGGCCAAACACTCTCTGACATACATCACAGCAAGATCCTCTATGACCCACCTGCCAGAATATTAGAAATAAAAGCAAAAATAAACAAATGGGAATTAATTACACTTAAAAGCTTTTGCATAACAAAGGAAACTATAAGTAAGGTGAAAAGACAGCCTTCAGAATGGGAGAAAATAATAGCAAATGAAGCAACTGACAAACAACTAATCTCAAAAATATACAAGCAATTCCTACAGCTTAATTACAGAAAAATAAATGACCCAATCAAAAAATGGGCCAAAGAACTAAATAGACATTTCTCCAAAGAAGACATACAGATAGCTAAAAAACACATAAAAAGATGCTCAACATCACTTATTACTTATTATTCTTATTATCAAAGAATATTTTTATTATTATTCTTATTATCATCACTTATTATTCTTATTATCAAATCAAAACCACTATGAGGTACCATTTCATACTGGTCAGAGTAGCTGTGATCCAAAAGTCTACAAGCAATAAATGCTGGAGAGGGTGTGGAGAAAAGGGAACCCTCTTACACTGTTGGTGGGAATGCAAACTAGTACAGCCACTATGGAGAACAGTGTAGAGATTCCTTACAAAACTGAAAATAGAACTGCCATATGACCCAGCAATCCCACTGCTGAGGAAACCAGAATTGAAAGAGACACGTGTACCCCAATGTTCATCACAGCACTGTTTATAATAGCCAGGATATGGAAACAACCTAGATGTCCATCAGCAGATGAATGGATAAGAAAGCAGTGGTACATATACACAATGGAGTATTACTCAGCCATTAAAATAATACGTTTGAATCAGTTCTAATGAGGTGGATGAAACTGGAGCCTATTATACGGAGTGAAGTAAGCCAGAAAGAAAAACATCAATACAGTATCATATCAGATCAGTCGTTCAGTTGTGTCCGACCCTTTGCGACCACATGAATCACAGCACGCCAGGCCTGCCTGTCCATCACCAGTTCCTGAAGTTCACTCAGACTTACATCCATTGAGTCAGTGATGCCATCCAGCCATCTAATCCTCTGTCCTCCCCTTCTCCTCTTGCCCCCAATCCTTCCAGCGTCAGAGTCTTTTCCAATGAGTCAACTCTTCACATGAGGTGGCAAAAGTACTGGAGTTTCAGCTTCAGCATCATTCCTTCCAAAGAAATCCCAGGGCTGATCTCCTTCAGAATTGACTGGTTGGATCTCCTTGCAGTCCAAGGGACTCTCAAGAGTCTTCTCCAACACCACAGTTCAAAAGTGTCAATTCTTCCACACTCAACCTTTTTCACAGTCCAACACTCACATCCATACATAACCACTGGAAAAACCATAGTCTTGACTAGATGAACCTTTTTTGGCAATGTAATGTCTCTGATTTTCAATATGCTGTCTAGATTAGTCATAACTTTCCTTCCAAGGAGTAAGTGTCTTTTAATTTCATGGCTGCAGACACGATCTGCAGTGATTTTGGAGCCCAGAAGAAGAAAGTCTGACACTGTTTCCACTGTTTCCCCCTCTATTTCCCTTTAAATGATGGGACTGGATGCCATGATCTTCGTTTTCTGCATGTTAAGCTTTAAGCCAAATTTTTAACTCTCCACTTCGATTTTCATCAAGAGCCTTTTGAGTTCCTCTTCACTTTCTGCCATAAGGGTGGTGTCATCTGCATATCTGAGGTTATTGGTATTTCTCCCAGCAATCTTGATTCCAGCTTGTGTTTCTTACAGTCCTGTGTTTCTCATGATGTACTCTGCATATAAGTTAAATAAGCAGGGTGACAATATACAGCCTTGACGTACTCCTTTTCCTATTTAGAACCAGTCTGTTTTTCTCTGTCCAGTTCTAACTGTTGCTTCCTTATCTACATATAGATTTCTCAAGAGGCAGGTCAGGTGGTCTGGTATTCTCATCTGTTTCAGAATTTTCCAAGTTTATTGTGATCCACACAGGCAAAGGCTTTGGCATAGTCAATAAACCAGAAATAGATGTTTTTCTGGAACTTTCTTTTTTTTTCTCCATGATCCAGTGGATGTTGGCAATTTGATCTCTGGTTCCTCTGCCTTTTCTAAAACGAGCTTGAACATCAGGAAGTCACGGTTCCCATATTACTGAAGCCTGGCTTGGAGAATTTTGAGCATTACTTTACTAGTGTGTGAGATGAGTGCAATTGTGCGGTAGTTTGAGTATTCTTTGGCTTGGCTTTCTTTGGGATTGAAATGAAAACTCAGCTTTTCCAGTCCTGTGGCCACTGCTGAGTTTTCCAAATTTGCTGGCATATTGAGTGCAGCACTTTTACACCATCATCTTTCAGGATTTGGAAAGCATATATATGGGATTTAGAAAGATGTTAACAATAACCCTGTATACGAGACAACAAAAGAGACACTGATTTACAGAACAGTCTTTTGGACTCTGTGGGAGAGGGAGAGGGTGGGATGATATGGGATAATTGCTGGCTGCCGGCATATTGCGTATTGAGTGCATATTGCATATTGAGTGCAGCACTTTCCACAGCATCATCTTTTAGGATCTGGAATAGCTCAACTGAAATTCTATCACTGCCAGGAGCCAGCGTGAGGAACTCCACCTATGACAAAGGTCATGAGGAAGGAGGCTCGGCATACGCAAAGGCAGGATCAAGCCTCAGGAGTCCCCCTGGAAATTCTCAAGCATCTACCCCCAAAACCAGAGTCTGCCTACTTTCTGCTTTGTGCTTTCACCTACACCTTTGACTTTACGGGGGGCTGTCCCCCATTACCTCTCTCTGAAAAAAGAGTTAGCTTACAGCTCCAGTTAATAATTCCTGGGTGTGACAGTGTTTCAATCTACAAACTCCTTTGGAAGTCCTCTAGCCTGCCTGAATAGGTTTTTTCTGGCCGCATGTGATTGCTCAGAGCCTCCCAACTGTGAGAGGCATAAGATGTTCTAAACTGTCTAAATACAGATTCCTTTGAGTAGTTAAAAGATTGATTAGAAATTGTATTGGTGAAGGGATTTTCACTTATTGGACCAATGTTTGCTGCTAAGTTTCCATATCCCTTACCTGCTGTGTTCCTGGCAGTGTATTGATTAATATAATTGGTGTAAGTAGTAGCTTTAATGTTTGTAACTTGGGACCCTTGAGTTAATTCTTTTACTTGTTATAGCCCACCGCCACTGGAGCAGTGATAGAATTATAGCTACACCTTTGCTCTGTAGAAATGCAACTTTACCTAATGCTTCTGGAGGGTGGCTCCTGACCTCAATCACCTTTAGAGAAAAATAAGTAGTCTGAAAAAAGGGTCTTAAAATGTTAACAGGCCTCTGGGCCAGAAGATGATGCAAATCACCTAAGTTTTTGCATATGATAAGTTTGCAGGAAGAAAACCTGGCTTGCTGCATTACTCTACCCCTTCCCCCATTATCCTCTATGCATAACTTAAGGTATAAAAACTACTTTGAAAAATAAAGTGTGGGTCTTGTTCACCAAAACTTGGTCTCCCCATGTCGTTCTTTCTCTCACCTTCTGGCTGAATTATTCAGCCTCTTTTCTCCACTGAATTTCCTCACTGAGCTATCCTTATTTCAGCCTCTTTTCTTCACTGAATTTTCCTACTGAGCTATCCTTATTCTATTACTCTTTATATCCTTAATTAACGTTTATTTAAGCAGTTGTTTCTTGATCCTCGCCGACGCAGTCCCCGCTTCAAATTCCCTGGATCCACCGGGGCTGGACCCCGGCAGAGAATGGCATTGAAACATGTATAATATCATATATGAAACGAGTCCCCAGTCAAGGTTCGATGCACAATACTGAATGCTTTGGGCTGTTGCGATGACCCAGAGGGATGGTACGGGGAGGGAGGAGGGAGGATGGTTCAGGATGGGGAACACGTGTATACCTGTGGTCGATTTATGTTGATATATGGCAAAACCAATATAATATTGTAAAGTTAAAAAATAAAATAAAAAAATTTTTAAATAATATTAAAAAAAAAAAAAAAAGGGCAAGCAGGCAACAACAAAGGAATCCACACCTACCCAGGATGCCTGTCCATGTGCTTCAGTCAGAAAGAAAGCCCCAAGCTCATTCACCCAGCCAAATATCCCAGTTTGGATTATTCATTGGAATTCTATTTGCAAAACACCTGTTGAGGCACACAGGAGTGTCCAAAAATGAGCAGACTGCCTTGCTGTCCTTATGGAAACATTTACTCTGGAAACATCAAGAGGGAGGGGAGAAAAAAGAAAAACCATTCCACAGAAGTCTTTTGGAAGCACTCTTTCATATTTTGTCCAATGGTTGCTAGGGATGATCAAAGATGACAACCACCAAGGACGGGGTATCCAGATTCTTGTGGGAGTCGACCTACTCGGGAAGGGACAGAGTCAGGGCAGTAGGGGTAAGAGGGTCAGGGCTCTGGGCTGTAGATGAAAGACCTTCCCCAGACAGCAACTTGAAATGGCTAACACAGGTCACAGTAGACATTTGGCAGGAGCGGTTACAGACCCAGGCCCCATCCGAAGAACGTCAGCCTGGTGAGCACGGTGCCCTGGCAGGGGAGCCTTTGAAGATAAGGCCAGAAAGAAGATGAGGAATTTGACCTTGAATTTGAGAAGCCAGAAGGATACCCTGGAGGCAGCAGTGGGCTGTGGGGTGGGGAGGTCCCAGAAGGCCCAGCACAGAAGTCCCTGAGTGACCCTGTATCATGTGTGCAAATGCATATAGCAATTTTATCCTATAGGTAGACATGAAAAAGCATCTCTACTGCCCAGAACAGATCACAGATCAGCAGTGCCACATGCTCAAACCAACACAGGGAAGGGAACATGGGTAGCTGGTAAGGCAGGTCGAGGGACATACCCGTTGATGGACATTAAGGGCCACAACAGGAAAGGGGTGTGTAGTAGATCTCAGATGTGGAGCTTAGACTGATTTGGAAAATTGCAACCACCAGAGATCAGAAGAGAAGAGGGAGGAACATTTAGATCTGGACTTCAAAGGCCATAAATCATTACTGTGACTTATCAGCTATGACTAGGAAACCATTCGGAGGACAGCATAAGACACCACTAGCTGCTGCAAGCCAGGACAATCAGTGATGTCACCTTCCCATCAAGACAAAACTGAGTCATCCAGAAAAAGGATCCAATTGCAAAGCAATCAAAGAGTGCATCTCTGGTAACAGAAAAGCCCATTCGGGGAAAAATAAATAAAAAACTTCCGCCAAAAAGCCTCTAGACTTACACATTCTTTCATAACTTGTTTCAGTCTCCTTGTACAATCTCCGGGAGTATCTTATGAACAATCTGTGGAATTCAAGCTTGCCAGGAACTCTCAATACAGTTTAGTCAGTCAGACCTGTTTGACTCTTTGTGATCCCATGGACTGTAGCACACCAGACCTCCCTGTTCATCACCAACTCCTGAAGGTGACTCAAACTCATGGCCATTGAGTCAGTAATGCCATCCAAACATCTCATCCAAACCGCTTTTCCTCCTGTCTTCCATCTTTCCCAGCATCAGGGTCTTTTCCAATAAGTCCATCCTTTGCATCAGGTGGCCAAATGACTGGAGTTTCAGCTTCAGCATCAGTCTTTCCAATGAATATTCAAGACTGATTTCCTTTAGGATGAACGGAGTTCCTTGAAGTCCAAGGAATTCTCAAGAATCTTCTCCAACACCACAGTTCAAAAGCATCCATTCTTCGGGGCTCAGCCTTCTTTATGGCCCAACTCTAACATCCACACATGACTAGAGAGACCTTTGTTGACAAAGGGTTCTGATTTTTAATACAATGTCTAGGTTTGTGAGAGACCTTTGTTGACAAAGGGTTCTGATTTTTAATACAATGTCTAGGTTTGTCATAGCTTTTATTCCAAGGACCAGCAGCTCTAGAAATATCTTTAAGAAGGATGTCCCATGTTATTCCAACTCTGAAGTGTACTCTTATTATTTAGTTAGTTAGTTAGTTTTTTCTTAAAGAGGTGTAACTGTCCACTGGTTATTTTTCAATGCAACCAGGAAAGAAGAGGGTCATTAATTTGCCTTGGCTGATCTGGGCTTCCCAGGTGGCACTAATGGTAAGGAGCCTGCCTGCCAATGCAGGAGACATAAGAGACATGGATTTGATCCCTGGGTCAGGAAGATGCCCTGGAGGAGGGCAGAACAACCCACTCTAGTATTCTGGACTGGAGAATCCCATAGACAGAAGAGCCTAGTGGGCTATAATCTACAGGGTCTCACAGAGTCAGACAGGACTGAAGCAACTTAGCACAGCACACATGTCCTGAGTGTCAGCTGACTATTTCATGGGGGGCTGGTATTTTTTTTAACCCAACAACACAAAACATACTCAGTGGCAATCTGGTGTCACAATTGTGCACAAAATACGTCTTGAACATTTAAAATTACCTCGACTACCAGCTGTTTTAGTAGAATCATTTTCCTAAGAAAAACACTCCTTAATCTTGGCTCTTTCTTGTCTCTCCTCATGACATTCCAGTTTCCAATAATAGGCTATGAACATGCCATGAAAAAGTGCAAATCGAGCATGCAGTGCTTATGATATTAGACAATGAGTTAATGGGACCTATGCTGGTGCAGCTATCAATATTTGGTATGCCCTTAAGGAAAAGTAGCTTCCATATTTTAAAAATGTGGAAAAGTTACTGAAAATCTAGAAAAGTTACTAGAAAAGTTACTTAAATATCTGTTTAGAAAGGAAACGTGTGTTTTTTTAGATCTTTAGTACACACATTTAGAAGCGAGTACAAACTGAACTGTACAAATCCTTAAAACAAACAATAAAACTTCAGTTAGAGAGGAAAATTACTTTCCTCATGCTTGACAAAATGTATCTTGAGAAACAAGAAAAAACGCAAAAAAAAAAAAAAAAAGTCCTAAGAAACCTCAAAACCCACCCCGTACATTTCAGATTCAGATGAGCAAGCCTGTATTTAGTCCCGCACATAAAAACATAAGGCTGTGCTCTGAAGATTATAACACACTTCCTCAACTTATTGCCAAGGTGAAAGCTGAATCGTACAGGGCCCCAAGACCAAGGAAAACAGACATGGCCTGGACAAGTGAAAAGAGCCAGGCTGATGGAAACAGCAGGCCGATGGGATATCTGGAAGATCCGGATGCAGCAGAGGCTGCAGTTAGCAACCAGAAGTCCACAGAGAAACAGGAAAGAAGCTGACTACACAAGGAAATCTTTTAAGAAACAGAGTGGGGGTGTCTTCCCTGGTAGTATAGTGGATATGAATTGCTTGCCAATGCAGGGGAGACAGGTTCAAGCCCTGGTCTCAGATGATCCTGCACACTGCAGAATAATTAGTCCCATGGGCCACAACTATTGCACTTGTGATCCAGAGCCTGGGAACCACATCTGCTAAGCACACATGTTGAAAGCACAGAAGCCCTTGCTCCATAGGGCCCATGTTCCACAAGAGAAGCTACCACAATAAGTCTGTGCACTACAGCTGGAAAGTGACAGTGTTAGTCACTCAGTAATGTTCAACTATTTGAGACCCCATGGATTATAGCCCGCCAAACTCCTCTGTCCATGGGATTCTCCAGGCAAGAATACTGGAATGGGTTGCCATGCCTTCCTCCAGGTTATCTTCCTGATGCAGGGATGGAACTCAAGTCTCCCAAATTGCAGGCAGATTCTTTACATTTTGTGTCACCAGGGAAGCCCACCACAACTACTGGGTAACCCTTATTTGCCGTGGCTAGAGAAAGTCTTTGTGCAATAAGGAAGACCCAGCAAAACCAAAACCAAATACATTAATTGTTGTTCAGTTGCTCAGTCGTGTCTGACTTTTTGAAGCCTGATGGACTGCAGCACACCAGGCTTCCCTGTCCTTCACCAACTTCTGGAATTGGCTCAAACTCCTATCCGTTGTCAGTGATGCCATACAACCCATCCTCTGTTGCTTCCTTCTCCTTCTGCTTTCAATAATTCCCAACATCAGGGTCTTTTCCAATGAATCAGCTCTTCCCATCAGATGGCAAAACTATTGGAATTTCAGTTTCAGCATCAGTCCTTTGAATGAATATTCAGGGTTTATTTCCTTTAGGATGGACTTGTTTGACCTCCTTGCAGTCCAAGGGACATTTAAGAGTCTTCTGCAATAGCACAGTTGAAAAGCATCAGATACATAACCAAAACAGTGCAATTTTAAAAAAGAGAAAGAAAGAAAGAAATGAAAAAGGAAGATTTGCATCAGAGGGTCACTGATAGCAATTCAGAACCCAAGCCAGACTTGACAGGGAACCCCAACAGGAGTGTTCAATTCTGAGCCCAGAACCCATGGCCTCCCGAGGGGAAGATGAAGCCCAAGATACATGCCTGCTCTCCAAGAGGGGTGAACATCTAGTGTCTCAGGGCTCTGCAGAGTCCTGACCCTCAGGGACAGCACAGCACTCTGGAGAACACAGGCCAACCCGTGGATGGGATGTTGCCTGGAGGGCAACATTCAGTGGGCATTTTCCGAACACCCCTGCTTGGTGAGGGGAAGTTATAATCCAGGAGAAAGGTGTGCAGAGGACACCCACATCTTAAGTGCAAACCACCAGTCACCAGCTGAGTGATGATACTGGGGATGGACACATGGACTTGGAGGGGAGGTGGGGCTGTGCCTCGTGAAGTGTTGTCAGCAGAGGGCACCAGAGGGACACTGGAGAACAGGACTTCCCTTCTGAATTCAGCCCTCTTCCCTAGGACAAGACAGTGTCTTGAATCTTTTCAAACCAATGGACTGCAGCATGCCAGGCTTCGCTGTTCATCACCAACTCTCAGAGCTTGCTCAAACTCGTGTTGCTGATGCCATCCAACCATCTTCATCTTCTGTCGTGCCCTTCTCCTCCTGCCTTTCATCTTTCCCAGCTTCAGGGTCTTTTCCAATGAGTCAGTTCTTCACACCAGGTGGCCAGAGCATTGGAGTTTCAGCTTCAGCATCACTCCTTCCACTGAATATTCAGGACTGATATCCTTTAGGATGGACTGGTTGGGTTCCCTTTCAATTCTGTTGCTCAGTCCTGTCTTGACTCTTTTCAAACCAATGGACGGCATGTCACAGGCCTCCCTGTCCATAGCCAGCTCCTGGAGCTTGCTCAAATTCATGTCTGCTACATTGATGATGCCATCCAACCATGTCATCCTCTGTTGTCCCCTTCACCTCCCACCTTCAATCTTTCCCAGCATCAGAGAGGACACTAGCCTCAAGCCCAGAGGTAGTGTCACTCCTCCTTCCAGCTTTAAAGAACTTCCTCTTTAAAGCTCTCTTTACCCCAAGGAGAAGCTAGTTAATCATTCTTCAGTAAGTTGATAATAAGTGATCATCTGCTGACAGTAATTTTTTACATGCAGGGTGCCAAACTTCTGTTAAACTTCTGGTCCTAGAGGCATATGGTAAGAATTTTAAGCTCTCTGGGGGGAGTCTTCTGGTCTCCATAGCAAGCACACATCACTGCCTGACAGATGAGATGGAAAGGGTGTGTTGGTATGTAGCCAGTTCCTGGAAGCCTGCTTTCTGTTAAGCAGATCCTGTTCCAATTACTGCTCACCTTCTGCCTCCTAACTAGACCCTGATGGAGAGAAAATTCTATGTGACAAGCATCGTGATGGAGGCATGCATGGGCCCTGGCATCACAGAGTGGGGAGCAGTCAGGCCACAGGATCCAAGGGGGAGCTGTCAATCAGGGATACTTTCACAGAGATGAGGGCAAAGGAGCTAAGACTTCAGACTGAGACCTACCAGTTTACTGAACAGTTGGAAAACTGAAAGTGTTTGTGGCTCAGTTATGCCCACCTCTTTGTAACCGCATGGACTGTAAGCCCGCCAGGTGCCTTTGTCCATAGGATTCTCCAGGCAAGAATAGTGGAGTGGGTTGCTATGCTCTCCTCCCCCAGGTGATCTTCCTGACCCAGGGATCAAACTCAGGTCTCCTGTATTTCAGGCAGATTCTCCACTGTCTGACTTCATCAGGGAAGTGTGACTAGAGAGAATTGGAGAATAAAGCACATTTTATTGTTCTCAGTCTTAATTTTCCACTCAAATCAATTCTGAAAAGAGTTGGGGGGAGGGGCCTGACAACCCAGGACTGTGGGAAGAAAACAGCAAGGCAGTTACAAAATTATGTTACAAAGTCTTTTTGTTGCAAAAACTTGTTATAAAATATTATTTACACAACATGTTATTTAGAATTTTCTGCATTCTGATCAGGACTGCAACCCAGGGGAGGCTCCTGGACTCTCAAGTTCAGTAATAAACAGTCCCCATTCCTAATGTTAATAACAGGAAGCAATCAGACATCTAAGTGGCAAAGGGAGATTGCTCTGTTTACAAATACCCCAAGCTATTTGGGTAGAGAGGTTTCTAAGTCCTTGCATACCATGCTGTTTTGGGGGAAATTAAACCCCAAAGTTCTGTTATGCTATAAGTTCTGTTTATTCTCAACCTCATACTACACTCTTTGGGGGTAAAGTAAACCCCAAAGTTCAGTTATCCTAGATACTCTTACTATTTTTTTCTGAACCTACAGTTTATTTTACACATGATGAGCTATTGTATAGCCTTACAGAAAACTTCAATAATGCAACACATTGCCACTTACAAATGAGTTGTCTTACAAAAGTTTAACCTAAATTGATTATGTGAAAACTAGACCACACATGCCGCATTTGAAACACACACACACACACACACACACACACACACACACACATACACACACAAATGCAATTTAAGTTCTCAGGCTAAGACAGAGATGCCTCTCTAAAAGATGCCCTGGGTGGGGGGCGGTCCTAAGACGGAGGAGGAATAGGACAGGGAGACTACTTTGTCCCTCAAAAATGCATTGAAAGAACATTTGAATGCTAAGCAAATTCCACAAAACTTCTGAATGCTGACACGCAGAAAGGCACCCAGAAAGGCAGTCCATTGTCTTTGAAAGGAGGTGGGAAAAAAGATAAATAAGAGAGACAAAGAGGTAGAGACAGAGATCTGTCCTGGGAAGGGAGTCTTAAAAAAGAGATAAGTTTCCAAACACTAGGAAGCACTTTCTCCACTGGGTCTGTGGCAAGCCTTGGAACCTCAAAGGGCAACATAACCGGGAGGAAAAATAAATTATTAAAATCCACAGATTATGTGCCTAAAGGCAACTCCTAGCAGAGAAGCAGTAAGATGCTTGCATCCGTCACTAGCAAGTGGGGACTGGACAGGACGGTGCTGGATGCATTGCTTAGGTTAAGTACCAGGCCTGAATGCCTCGAGGGCAATCTGAAGGAACTAACTAGGGATAGCAAACCAGACTGGGGGATAGCTATTTCCTGAAAAGCCCTAATCTATGACACTGCCAGACCGGCTCAAAGAATGAAGGACTTAGCAGAGCTAGCTGTCTGTGGACCAGCCCATCCCTTGCCGGAGACAGGCAGGCTAGGGCAGCCAGAGACAGAAGTGGGTAATCATGGCCTCAGAGAGTCATCATCTACCAAACTGCAAGCTTCGTTGCTAACTAAGACTCCTTGGGATTCTAGGCAGTTGACATCCACCGGGAGGGTCACAGCCAGATATCAGCTCCCCAGGGGAGACACATGGCACACCTGAGAAAACATGCTTGTTGTACATCCAGAAAACCAAGCAGCAGGGACAGGGGAGGCAGTAAGTCGCAGGGACAGTGCTCGCCAAGCACCTGGTCACCTGAGATGCTCGGACAGGGGAAGAGCACAAAACTCAGGCTCAATCAAGTCTGCGGGTTTTGTGGAGTACTTGAGAACCTGAACCTGAGTAGCTTAGACCTGGAAAGTGCACTTAACCCAGGGCCTGCCTCAGATAGTTCCTGGCAGAGCAACCTAGAGCCTTAGCAGTGTAGACTGGGAAAGCACATATGCTGTGAGTGGGGGCAAATCCACTCAGTGTGGCTGAGGCCCTGGGAGCACTCCCCACAGATGCCTGTGATATTTATTTGCAGTGCTCCTCCCTACCCATAGCATAAATAAGTGAGTGACCACAACCACCCCCTTGGGTTAGGGCAGAAATTAAACACTGAAGAGGCCAACAAACAGCAAACAGAAAAAGCTAAAATATCAGAAGGAACCGCTTTGGGAGTGATAGGTGCAATAGATTAAAGCCCTGCAGTTAGCATCAACTACATAGGAAGGGACCTATAGATTTTGAGAAGTGTAAGCTGGATCAAGGAAATATCTGAAAATAAACTGACCCCACGTTATCCACAACAACACCAGAGAAAGTTCTAGATATATATTTGCTATTATCAGTTTTTAAATTAAAACATTTTTTTAAAATTTTAAGTCCACTATTATTTCTTTAATTTTCATTTTTATAACCTATTATTTCTTTGCAAAATAAAAAAGACCTATATTTAAATTAAACTTTATATATATATAATTTTTGTGACTTTGTTTTTTTCCTTTAATATTGTATTTTTGAGAATCTAATATCTACTCTATATTTTTAATCTTTGCTTCAAAAGCAAAGAGATTATTTTTCCAACAAAGGTCCATGGTTTTTCCAGTGGTCATGTATGGATATGAGAGTTGTATTGTGAAGAAAGCTGAGCACCAAAGAATTGATCCTTTTGAACTGTGGTGTTGGAGACTTTTGAGAGTCCCTTGGACTGCAAGGAGATCCAAACAGTCCATTCTAAAGATCAATCCTGGGTGTTCTTTGGAAGGAATGTTGCTAAAGCTGAAACTCCAGTACTTTGGCCAACTCATGCGAAGAGCTGACTCATTGGAAAAGACTCTGATGCTGGGAGGGATTGAGGGCAGGAGAAGGGGGCGACAGGGGATGAGATGGCTGAGTGGTATCACCAACTCAGTGGACGTGAGTTTGAGTGAACCTGGGAGTTGGTGATGGACAGGGAGGCCTGCTGTACTGCAATTCATGGGCTCACACAGAGTTGGACACAATTGACTGAACTGAAATGAGTTGAACTGATCAATTTTGAACATTTAAAAGCCCAATACTCAGCCTCCATTTTTACTTGGGATTGAGATTACTGGCTGGATTGCTCTTTCCCCTTTTGACTCTCCTTTTTCTCTACCAGGTTGCCTCTATCTCCTCCCTCCCCCTTCTCTTTTCTACCCAACTCTGTGAATCTCTTTGTGTATTCTGGGCTGTGGAGAACACTTAGGGGACTGATTACTGGCTGATCAGTCTCTCTCCTTTTGATTTCCACTTTTATCCTCTTAGTCACCTCTGTCTCCTTCCTCCCACTTCTCTTGTCTTCTCTGTGTAACTCCTTGAACATCTCTGAGGGATTCAGACTGTGGAGAGCACATAGGGAAATGGTTACTGCCTAGTTTACTGTCCACCCCCTCCTTTTGATTCCCCCTCTTCTCCTCCTGGTCACCTCTATCTCCCTGCTCCCTCTTCTCTTCTCCAGGTAACTCTGTTTACCTCTCTAGGTGTCCTTAACTGTGGAGAAACTTTTCACCATTAACCTGGATGTTTTATCATCAGTGCTGTATAGATGGAGAAGTCTTGAGGTTACTGTAAGAATAAGACTGAAAACAAGAGGCAGGAGGCTTAAGTCAAAATCCTGAGAGCGCCACAGAACTCCTGACTCCAAGAAACATTAATCAATACAATAGGAGCTCATCAAATGCCTCCATATCTACACTGAAACCAAGTACCACCCAATGGCCAACAAGTTCCAGAGAAAGACATACTGTGCAAATTCTCCAGCAACACAGGAACATAGTGCCGAGCTTCAAACACAGGCTGTCCAAAGTCACACCAAGCCAACTGATACCTCAAAACTAATTGCTGGAAACTTCAGAGCCCTCCAGAGAGAAGAAATCCAGCTCCACCCACCAGAACACCTATACAAGCTTCCTTAACCAGGAAACCTTGATAAGCCACATGTCCAAAGCCACCCACAGCGAGGAAACTCCACAATAAAGAGGAACCACAAACTGCCAGCATATGGAAAGGCCACCTGAAACAAAATAAACAACCATAAATATAAACAATATAAGCCACCCCAAGCAATATAAACACGATGAAAAGGCAGAGAAATACCCAGCAGGCAAAGGAACAAGTTAAATGCCCACCACACCAAACAAAAGAGGAAGAGATTAGGGAATCTACTTGATAAAGAATTCTGAAAAATGATACTGAAAATGATCCAAAATCTTGAAAAAAAAAAAAAAGAGTTACATATGAATAGCCTGGAGACAAGGATTGAGAGGATGCATGAAATGTTCAACAAGGACTTAGAAGGAATAATAAAGAGTAAATATATAATGAATAATGCAATAAGTGAGATCCAAAACACTCTGGACGGAACCAACAGTAGAATAACGGAGGCAGAAGACACTACCACCTTAGTGAAGAAGAAGACACTAATCCTTAGTGAAGTAGAAGATAGAATGGCAGAAATAAATGAAACAGAGAGGAAAAAGGAAAAAAAAAGAATTAAAAGAAATGAGGACAACCTCAGAGACCTCTGGGACAATGTTAAATGCCCCAACTGTTGAATCATAGGAGTTCCAGAAGAAGAAGACAAAAAGAAAGACCATGTGAAAATATTTGAAGAGATAATAATTGAAAAGTTCCCTAAAGTGGGGAAGGGTAAAGTTACCCAAGTCTCAGAATACAGAATGTCCCAAATAGGATAAGCCCAAGACAAAACACCCCAATACACATATTAATCAAATTTTAAAAAGATCAAACATAAAAGAACAAATATTAAAAGCAGAAAGGGAAAAACAACAAATAACACACAAGGGGATTACCATAAGGATAACAGTTGATCATTCAATAGAAACTCTTCAGGCGAAAAGGGAAAGGCAAGACATACTTAGAGTAATGAAAGGTAATAACCTACAGCCCAGATTACTGTACCCGGGAAGGACCTTATTCAAATATGAAGCAGAAATCAAAAGCTTCACAGACAAGCAAAAGCTGAGAGAATGCAGCACCACCAAACCAGCTCTCCAACAAATGCTAAAGGATCTTCTCTAGAGAGGAAATGCAGAAAAGGTGTATAAACTTGAACCCCAAACAATAAAGCAAATGACAATGAAATCACACTTATCAATAATTACCTTAAATGTAAGTGCATTGAATGCCCCAACGAAAAGACAGAGACTGGCTGAATGGATAAAAACAAAACAAAACAAAAACAAACAAACAAACAAAAAAACAAACATATACATGTTGTCTACAAGAAACCCACCTCAAAACAAGGGGTCCCATACGGACCAAAAGTGAAGGGCTGGAAAAATATATTACATGCAAATAGAGATGAAAAGAAGGCAGGAGTAGCAATACTCATATCAGATGAAATAGACTTTAAAACAAAGGCTGTGAAAAGAGACAAAGAAGGTCACTACATAATGATCAAAGGATCAATCCAAGAAGAAAATATAACAATTATAAATATATATGCACCCAAAATAGAAGCACCACAATATGTAAGATAAATGCTAACAAGTATGAAAGGGGAAATTAACAATAACGCTATAATAGTAGGGGACTTTAATACACCACTCATATCTATGGGTAGATCAACTAAACAAAAAATTAATAAGGAAACACAAACGTTAAAGGAAGCAATGAACCAGTTAGACCTAGTTGATATCTTTAAGACATTTCACCCCAAAACAATGAATTTTATTTTTTTCTCAAGTGTACATGGAACCTTCTCCAGGATAGATCACATCCTGGACCATAGATCTAGCCTTGGTAAATTAAAAAAAAAAAAAAAGAAATAATTCCCAGCATCTGCTCTGAACATAGAACAGTAATATTAGAT
Source organism: Bos javanicus (assembly GCF_032452875.1). Taxonomy (NCBI): domain Eukaryota; kingdom Metazoa; phylum Chordata; class Mammalia; order Artiodactyla; family Bovidae; genus Bos; species Bos javanicus. Next base: position 5,358,506 of record NC_083898.1, read on the forward strand.
TTCAACTACAGGAGAAAAATGTTGGGATTGGAACGAAGACTGGCCTTTTCCAGTCCTGTGACAACTGCTGCTTTTTCCAAATTTGCTGGCATATTGAGTGCAGCACTTTCACAGCATCATCTTCCAGGCTTTGAAATAGTGCAACTGGAATCCCACCATCTCTATTAGTTTTGTTCGTAGTGATGCTTTCTAAGGTCCACTTGACTTCATATTCCAGGATGTCTGGCTCTAGGTGAGTGATCATACCATCGTGGTTATCTGGGTCGTGAAGATCTTTTTTTTTTTTTTTTTGTACAGTGCTTCTGTGTATTCTTGCCACCTCTTCTTAATATCTTCTGCTTCTGTTAGGTCCATACAATTTCTGCCCTTTATCGAGCGCATCTTTGCATGAAATGTTCCCTTGGTATCTCTAGTAGTCTTGAAGAGATCTCCAGTCTTTCCTATTCTGTTGTTTTCCTTTATTTCTTTGCATTGATCGCTGAGGAAGGCTTTCTTATCTCTCCTGGCTATTCTTTAGAACTCTGCATTCAGATGCTTACATCTTTTCTTTTCTCCTTTGCTTTTGCATCTCTTCTTTTCACAGGTATTCGTAAGGCCTCCCCAGGCAAAAATTTAGCTTTTTTGCATTGCTTTTCCATGGGGATGGTCTTGATCCCTGTCTCCTGTGCAATATTATGAACCTCCATCCATAGTTCATCAGGCACTCTGTCTATCAGATCTAGTCCCTTAAATCTATTTCTCACTTCAATTGTATAATCACTTAGAATTTGATTTAGGTCATACCTGAATGGTCTAGTGGTTTTTCCCTACTTTCCTCAATTTATGTCTGAATTTGGCAATAAGGAGTTTATGATCTTAACCACAGTCAGCTCCTGGTCTTGTTTTTGTTGAATATATAAAAGCTTCTCCATCTTTGGCTGCAAAGAATATAATCAATCTGATTTTGGTGTTTACCATCTGGTGATGTCCCTGTGTAGAGTCTCTCTTGTGTTGTTGGAAGAGGGTGTTTGCTATGACCAGTGCATTCTCTTGGCAAGACTCTATTTGCCTTTGCACTGCTTCATTCTGTATTCCAAGGCCAAATTTGCCTGTTATCCAGGTGTTTCTTGACTTCCTACTTTTGCATTCCAGCCCCCAAAATGAAAAGGACATCTTTGTTAGGTGTTAGTTCTAAAAGATCTTGTAGGTCTTCATAGAACCGTTCAACTTCAGCCTCTCCAGTGTTACTTGTTGGGGCATAGACTTGGATTACTGTGATATTGAATGGTTTACCTTGGAAACAAACAGAGATCATTCTGGCTTTTTTGAGATTGCATCCAAGTACTGCATTTCAGACTCTTGTTTACCATGATGGCTGCTTCATTTCTTCTAAGGGATTCCTGCCCAGGATAGTAGATACAATGGTTATCTGAGTTAAATTCACTTATTTCAATCCATTTTAGTTTGCTCTTTCTTAGATTGTCGACTTTCACTCTTGCCATCTCCTGTTTGACCACTTTAAATTTGCCTTGATTCATGGACTTAATATTCCAGGTTCCTATGCAATATTGCTCTTTACAGCATAGAGCCTTGCCTCTATCACCAGTCACATCCGCAGCTGGGTATTCTTTTTGCTTTGGCTCTATCCCTTCATTCTTGCTGGAGGTATTTCTCCACTGATCTTCAGTAGCATATTGGGCTCCTACAGACTCGGAGAGTTCCTCTTTCAGTATCCTATCATTTTACCTTTTCATACTGATCATGGGGTTCTTAAGGCAAGAATATTGAAGAGGTTTGCCATTCCCTTCTCCAGTGGACCACATTCTGTCAGACCTCTCCACCCGTCTTGGGTGGCCCCACAGGGTATGGCTTAGTTTCACTGAGTTAGACCAGGGTGTGGTCTGTGTGATCAGATTGGCTAGTTTCCTGTGATTATGGTTTCTGTGTGTCTGCCCTCTGATGCCCTCTCACAACGTTTACCATCTTACTTGGGTTTCTTTTACCTTGGACGTGGGGTATCTATTCACGTCTGCTCCAGCAAAGAATATCCACTACTCCTTACCTTGGACAAGGGGTATCCCAAAGAAAGGCATTGCTAAAGAATGCTCAAATTGCTACATAATTGCACTCATTTCACATGCTAGTAAAGTAATGCTCAAAATTCTCCAATCCAGACTTCAGCAATACGTGAACTGTGAACTTCCAGATCTTCAAGCTGGCTTTAGAAAAGGCAAAGGAATCAGAAATCAAATTGCCAACATCCGCTGGATCATTGAAAAAGCAAGAGAGTTCCAGAAAAACGTCTATTTCTGTTTTATTGACTATGCTAAACCCTTTCACTGTGTAGATCACAATAGATTGTGGAAAATTCTGAAAGCAATGGGAGTACCAGACCACCTGACCTTCCTCTTAAGAAACCTATATGCAGGTCAGGAAGCAACAGTTAGAACTGGACATGGAACAACAGACTGGTTCCAAATAGGAAAAGGTGTACGTCAAGGCTATATATTGTCACCCTGCTTATTTAATTTATATGCAGAGGACACCATGAGAAATGCTGGGCTGGAAGAAGCACAAGCTGGAATCAAGATTGCCTGGAGAAATATCAATAATCTCAGATATGCAGATGACACCACCCTTATGGCAGAAAGTGAAGAGGAACTAAAAAACCTCTTGATGGAAGTGAAAGAGGAGTGTGAAAAAATTGGCTTAAAGCTCAACATTCAGAAAACGAAAATCATGGCATCTGGTCCCATCACTTCATGGGAAATAGATGGGGAAATAGTGTCAGATTTTATTTTTGGGGGGCTCTAAAATCACTGCAGATGGTGACTGCAGCCATGAAATTAAAAGACACTTACTCCTTGGAGGGAAAGTTATGACCAAGCGTGATAGCATATTGAATAGCAGAGATATTATTTTGCCAACAAGGGTCCGTCTAGTCAAAGCTATGGTTTTTCCAGTGACCATGTATGGATATGAGAGTTGGACTGTGAAGATAGATGAGCACCAAAGAATTGATGCTTTTGAACTGTAGTGTTGGAGAAGACTCTTGAGAGTCCCTGGGACTGCAAGGAGATCCAACCAGTCCATTCTGAAGGAGATCAACCCTGGGTGTTCTTTGGAAGGAATGATGCTAACACTGAAACTCCAGTACTTTGGCCACCTCGTGCGAAGAGTTGACTCGTTTGAAAAGACTCTGATGCTGGGAGGGATTGCGGGGAGGAGGATAAGGGGACGACAGGATGAGACTGGTGGATGGCATCACTGACTCAATGGACGTGAGTTTGAGTGAACTCCCGGAGGTGGTGATAGACAGGGAGGCCTGGCATACTGCACTTCATGGGGTCGCAACGAGTCAGACATGACTGAGTGATTGAACTCACTGAACTGACTGAGTGTTATTTCTCTGGTAGTCAAGATCTTGGAGGCAGTGCTCTCACTGCAAAGCCACAGTGCTTGATCTCTTGTCAGGAACAAAGATTGCACAAATGGTTTATAATGGCTTAAGTGAGATTATAAGAAATATTCAAAAACAAGAACTGAAAGATGAACCCCGGACAAATCACAGTTATAAAATAAGACTAATAATAATGAAAATAATGAAATATATCCTTCTACATATACACTCATGAGCAAAGTGAAAAGATTTCAACAAAAATAAAGTACAGAGATCGAGCCAGCAAACAAAGCAAATTAAAATTATATCTACCAGTTAAGAACAAAACTATCTATAGCGCAAACTGGAAAATAAAACTGAATCATGGTGCCAAGTGGGGAATAAAGCAATGAAAAAAAAACCTAAGAAAAATGTTGAGAGGAAAGGAAAGAAAGCAAAGAAAGAAAGAATAGATATGCAAAATTTAATAGAGATAATTGAGGAAGACATATATATATATTTATTAAAGATTATATATATATATACACACACACATATATGTATGAAAGATTAACTACAAGAGGAAAAGAACAGTAGGAGAGGCAAACAAAGGAATAAATGTAGAAAAATATAATCAGTTGAAAAATATTTAAAAGTAAAATTAAAGGAAAAAAAAGAAGGAAAACAACACAGAACTGCAAAAGCCCAATGTAGAGGCAGAGACTAACAGCAACAATAAAATGTGTTATTGAATATACATATACATATACATCTGTAAGCAATATCAAAAGGGTCCAACAAAAATAGGGTACACCATAGATTGACCTGTCAAACATAGGAAACCAAAAAATTATATTTACCAGAAGAATATTACCTGAAGCACAAATTGGAAAATAAAATTAAGGCATCATGCCAATTGGGGAATAAAGCAATGAATATAAAACTAACAAAATTTTGAGAGAAAAAGAAATAAAGAAAAGAAAGGAAGAATAGATATACAAAGGTAAAAGAGATAGATGAAGAAGATTTGCATACATTAAAGATTAACCACAAGGGGAAAAGAAGAATAGGAGAGGGAAACAAAGGAATAAATGTCAAAAAAATATGATGTTTAATTTTTTTAAATTCAAAATATAAAAAGAGAAAACAAATAGAACCTACAGAGGAAAAAAAAAAAACAACATAGAGTCAGAGGTTTATAATGATTAAAAGTATGACTGAATTTACACATATACCTATATACCCATAAGGGACATCAAAACAGCCCAAGAAATACAAAGTACAGTAATTGACATGGCAAACAAAGGAAACCAGAAGTATATATACAAGAACAAAATTAACTAAAGCACAAACTGGAAAATGAAACTAGAGTCATTAAAATAATAAAGACCAAATATACTGAGAGAAAAGGAAAGAAAGAATAGATATGTAAAGTTAAACAGAGTTAGATAAAGAAGATTTTTATATATTAAAGGTTAAGTGTAAGAGAAAAAGGACAAAAAAACTAAAGCAATAAATATAGAAAAATAGTTTTAAAAATTAAAATTAGAAAAATGTAAAAGAAAGATAAAAGGAAAACTCCACAGAGCTGAAAAGCCCAATGTAGAAGAATAGGTTTATAACAGCAATAAAAAAAACAAAACAAAACAAAACACACAACTCAAAAGCTTCATTAGATTTCATAGTGCCAATTAAATAGATGGCTACAATAGAGAGGAAAAAAGGGGGTGGGGGGCGGGAAGCCAAAGAATCTACAGAGCAAGTCAAAACAGAAGAATAATATATGTCTATCTTGAGTCATTGCTGTCAGAGTCCTTTCCCTCTCTGGAAGTCCACTTTACCTCCCTAGAATACCCTCCAACATTACGCTGATCTCTGGACCTGCTGTGGGAGCAGCTCAGATTCTAATCTGGTCCTTCTCCCATATGTTCTTGACTCCAATGTCCACAGCTATTAGAATTAGTGCATTGTGTGTGTGTGTGTGTGTGTGTGTGTGTGTGTGTTTGTGAGCTATCAATGACCTTTTAGGTATTCCATAGACACAGTCTGCCTAGTTGATTATGTTGATTTAATCTGCAGCTTGTACAGATGGTAGGAAGGTTTTGCACCCTCATCCTCAGCCACACTGTCCCTGTGTTTCCATTGTGATGATATTTCCATCTCTGCATGTAATTTGTCCACTCGGGTTTGCTCCTGAGGCTGCCCTGCAGGACTTGAATTTGCCCCTGTGAGGGCCATGTGTGGAGGTTGTGCAGCTGCTTGGGTCACAGGGTTTCTAGAACTCCAGGTACTCAGTTCAGTTCAGTTCAGTTGCTCAGTCGTGCCCGACTCTTTGCTACCTCATGAATCATAACATGCCAGGCCTCCCTATCCATCACTAACTCCCGGAGTCCACCCAAATCCATGTCCATTGAATCGGTGATGTCATCCAACCATCGCATCCTCTGTCATCCCCTTCTCCTCCTTCCCTCAATCTTTCCCAGCATCAGAGTCTTTTCAAATGAGTCAGCTCTTTGCATAAGTTGGTCAAAGTACTGGAGTTTCAGCTTCATCATCAGTTCTTCCAATGAATACCCAGGACCGATTTCCTTTAGAATGGACTGGTTGGATCTCCTTGCAGTCCAAGGGACTCTCAAGAGTCTTCTCCAACACCAGGTACTCAGGGGCTTGGCAAATAGGGCAGCAGGAAATATAGTGCTCTAGAAGGGTATGGCAGTCAGCATTCACCAATATTGCTCCAGTATTCTTGCCTGGAGAACCTCCCGCTCTGACAGAGAATCCTATTGGGCTACAGTCTACAGTGTAGAAGAGTCGGAGACTACTGAAGAGACCCTGCAGGTGTAGAAATAGACTTTTTTTTTTTTTTTTTGGCTCTGGCAGCTCTGCCCCAGTGAAGGTTGAGCATGAATGTGTCACAGCTGCTTGGCTTTCAGGGACCCTAGCAGCGCCAAGTGTGAGGGCCTTGGATTGCCTCCACAGCTGGAGTTGTGGCCCTATCAGAAGCTTTCTTTGATTCTCTTGTAGCTGGTGATCAGAAGGCCTCTTTGACTAGTCTTTCTCCATAGCACCACACATTCAGGCACTTAGAGGGATCCCTTGTCTGGAGCCCTTCTCTGTTGTTCAGTGCATCAGGCACATAGAGCTCCCACCATCCCCCCATCCCCAACTGGGGTCCTAGACTGTATTTCAGTTCATTAGGCACTTAAAGGAGCATCCTGGGTCGAGTCCTACTCTGTGCTTAATGGGCCAGCTTCTCTTTTGTTCAGCTGCAAATGCTGGCGTGTTGGGAGAGGAGGCTATGGTGTTGACTGCACCCCCTACATGTGAGTCAGCAGTTTCACCTTGCTTCCATGGCTGCCTGTCATACCTCCACAGGCATTTCCCTTATTCTCACATTCCATCAATCTGTCTCTCCCCAGTAAAGAGCAGCCCTCATCCTAGGATTGCCCCAAAATCCCTATCTCCAGATGCCAGCTGCTGTACATTCTAGGGGACCTATGTCTCTCTTGGAGTGTGTATGGCTGTGTAAAGGACAGTTTGATTCTCATTCCATTTAGGCTGCCACGGATCATCTGTTTCACTCTCAGCCTTAAACATTTCTCCTCTGATCCAGACAGTTGCTCCCATGTGGTATTAGGATAGCTACTTCAGTTTTCCCATTCACCAAGGGCAGGTCCAGTCCTAAAAACACTCATGTTTTTCTGCCTAGTTCCTTCCTCCTACTGACTTTTGCGTGGCACCATATATTATTTTCCGCTGGTCAGGCAGTGCTGTCTGCTCTTAGCTGGTGTTCTGCAAGCACTTCTGTGTCTCAAGGTGTATCCCTGATGAATCTATGGAGAGAGATGTACTCCATGTCCATCTGTAGCTCCACCATCTTGTTGATCTAACTATTTGATTATTAGAAATAAGACTGCTATGAATATTAATGTGTAAATCTTTGGGTAAACTGTCGTTTCTTTCTTTGTTTTCTTTTTTCCCCTTCATTCTTTTGGTATAAACCTAGAAGAGGGATTGCTGGGTTGGCTCAGAGGTTAAAACGTGTGCCTGCAATGTGGGAGACCTGGGTCCAATCCCTGGGTTGGCAAGATCCCCTGAAGAAGGAAATGGCAACCCACTCCAGTATTCTTGCCTGGAGAATCCCATGGATGGAGCAATGTGGTGGGCTAAAGTCCACGGGGTCGCAAAGAGTCGGACGTGACTGAGCGACTTCACTTTCACTTTTCATAGTAACCAAATGTTTAACTTTTTAAGCAACTTCCCAGGTGTTTTCCACTGGGTCTGTCCCATTTTTTTTTCTTTTTCCCATAAGCATTGCATGAAAGTTCAAATTTTTTCACACACTCATCATACTTCTTCTCTATTCTCTCATTAGAACCATCATTTCCCTGTGCTGTGCATGCTTAGTTGTCATCTGTGTATATTTATTTGGTGTATTTCCTTTTGTCAATTTTTTTTTATTTTTTGCACTGTTGCCTTTCAAATATTTTCTAAGACTCTTACGTTTTACATAATTCAATGTTACTGTTACTATGTTTCATTTTAATTTTCATTTGTCTATTGTACTATATCAGTTCAGTTCAGTCGCTCAGTCGTGTCTGACTCTTTGTGACACCATGAATCGCAGCACGCCAGGCCTCCCTGTCCATCACCAACTCCGGGAGTTCACTCAGACTCATGGCCATCAAGTAAGTGATGCCATCCAGCCATCTCATCCTCTGTCATCCCCTTCTCCTCCTGCCCTCAATCTCTCCCAGCATCAGGGTCTTTTCCAATGAATCAACTCTTCGCATGAGGTGGCCAAAGTATTGGAGTTTCAGCTTCAGCATCAGTCCTTCCAATAAACATCCAGGACTGATTCTCCATTAGGTTAGATTGGTTGGATCTCCTTGCAGCCCAAGGGATTGCACCAATAGTCTTCTCCAACACCAGTTCAAAAGCACCAATTCTTCGGCACTCAGCTTTCTTCACAGTCCAACTCACATCCATACATGATCACTGGAAAAACCATAACCTTGACTAGATGGCTCTTTGTTGGCAAAGTAATATCTCTACTTTTCAATATGCTATATAGTTTGGTCATAGTTTTCCTTCCAAGGAGTAAGTGTCTTTTAATTTCATGGCTGCAATCACCATCTGAAGTAATTTTGGAGCCCAAAGAAATAAAGTCTGACTCTGTTTCCCCGTCTATTTCCCATGAAGTGATGGGACTAGATGCCATGATCTTCATTTTCTTTAATGTTGAGTTTTAAGCCAACTTTTTCACTCTCCTCTTTCAACAAGAAGCTTTTTAGTTCCTCTTCACTTTCTGCTATAAGTGTGGTGTCATCTGCATATCTAGATTAATGATATTTCTTTCAGCAATCTTGATTCCAGCTTGTTCTACTTCCAGCCCAGCGTTTCTCATGACGTATTCTGCGTATAAGTTAAATAAGCAGGGTGACAATATACAGCCTTGACATACTCCTTTTCCTATTTGGAACCAGTCTGTTGTTCCATGTCTAGTTCTAACTGTTGCTTCTTGACCTGCTGTAAGTTTCTCAAGAGGCAGGTCAGGTGGTCTTATATTGCCATCTCTTTCAGAATCTTCCACAGTTTCTTATAATCCTCACAGTCAAAGGCTTTGGTATTGTCAATAAAGCAGAAATAGATGTTTTTCTGTAACTCTCTTGCTTTTTTGATGATCCAGTGGATATTGGCAACTTGATCTCTGGTTCCTCTGCCTTTTCTAAAATAAGCTGGAACATCTGGAAGTTCATGGTTCACATATTGCTGAAGCCTGGCTTGGAGAATTTTGAGCATTACCTTACTAGTGTGTGAGATAAGTGCAATTGTGTGGTAGTTTGAGCATTCTTTGGCATTGCCTTTCTTTGGGATTGGGATGAAAACTGATCTTTTCCAGTCCTGTGGCCGCTGCTGAGTTTTCCAAATTTGTTGGCATATTGAGTGCAGAACTTTCACAGCATCATCTTTCAGGATTTAAAATAATTCAACTAGAATTCCATCACCTCCACTAGCTTTGTTCATAGAGATGATTTCTCAGGCCCATTTGACTTCACATTCCAGGATGTCTGGCTCTAGGTGAGTAAGCACAGCATCGTGATTATCTGGGTCATGAAAATCTTTTTTTGTACAGTTACCCTATGTATTCTTGCCACCTCTTCTTAATATTTTCTGCTTCTGTTAGGTCCATGCCATTTCTGTCCTTTATCGAGGCCATCTTTGCATGAAATATTCCCTTGGTGTCTCTAATTTGCTTTAAGATATCTCTACTCTTTCCCACTCTGTTGTTTTCCTCTATTTCTTTGCATTGATCATTGAAGAAGGCTTTTATTTTTTAATCTCTCTTTGCTTCTTTGGAACTCTGCTTTCACATGCTTATATCTTTCCTTTTCTCCTTTGCTTTTCACGTCTCCTCTTTTCACAGCTATTCGTAAGCCCTCCTCAGACAGCCATTTTGTATTTTTGCTTTTTTTTTTTTCCCATAAAGATGGTCTTGATCCCTGTCTCCTGTGCAATGTCATGAACCTCCGTTCATAGTTCATCAGGCGCTCTGTCTATCAGATCTAGTCTCTTAAATCTATTTCTCAGTTCCATTGTATAATCACAAGGGATTTGATTTAGGTCATACCTGAACAGTCTAGTTTTCCCCCTGCTTTCTTCAATTTAAGTCTGAATTTGGCAATAAGGAGGTCATGATCTGAGCCACAGTCATCTCCCTTTCTTGTTTTTACTGACTGTATAGAGCTTCTCCATTTTTGGCTGCTAAGAAAATAATCAATCTGATTTTGGTGTTGACTATGCGGTGATGTCCATGTGTAGAGTCTTCTCTTGTGTTGTTGGACGAGGGTGTTTGCTATGACCAGTGCATTCTCTTGGCAGAATTCTATTATCCCTTGCCTTGCTTCATTCCTTACTCTGACTCCAAATTTGCCTGTTACTCTAGGTGTTTCTTGCCAGGAGAAATATCAATAACCTCACATATGCAGATGACACCACCCTTATGGCAGAAAGTGAAGAGGAACTAAAAAGCCTTTTGATGAAAGTGAAAGTGGAGAGTGAAAAAGTTGGCTTAAAGCTCAACATTCAGAAAACGAAGATCATGGCATCTCCCATCACTTTGTGGGAAATAGATGGGGAAACAGTGGAAACAGTGTCAGGTTTTATCTTTCTGGGCTCCAAAATCATTGTAGATGGTGACTGCAGCCATGAAATTAAAAGACGCTTACTCCTTGGAAGGAAAGTTATGACCAACCTAGAGAACATATTCAAAAGCAGAGACATTAGTCAAGGCTATGGTTTTTCCAGTGGTCATGTATGAATTTGAGAGTTGGACTGTGAAGAAGGCTTAGTGCCGAAGAATTGATGCTTTTGAACTGTGGTGTTGGAGAAGACTCTTGCAAGTCCCTTGGACTGCAATGAGATCCAACCAGTCCATTCTGAAGGAGATCAGCCATGGGATTTCTTCTTCTTTTTTTTTTTTTTAATTTTATTTTATTTTTAAACTTTACATAATTGTAATAGTTTTGTCAAATATCAAAATGAATCCGCCACAGGCATACACGTGTTCCCCATCCTGAACCCTCCTCCCTCCTCCCTCCCCACACCATCCCTCTGGGTCGTCCCAGTGCACCAGCCCCAAGCATCCAGTATCGCGCATCGAACCTGGACTGGCAACTCGTTTCTTACATGATATTCTACATGTTTCAATGTCACTCTCCCAAATCTTCCCACCCTCTCCCTCTCCCACAGAGTCCATAAGACTGTTCTATACATCAGTGTCTCTTTTGCTGTCTCGTACACCAGGTTATTGTTACCATCTTTCTAAATTCCATATATATGCGTTAGTATACTGTATTTCTGTTTTTCCTTCTGGCTTACTTCACTCTGTATAATAGGCTCCAGTTTCATCCACCTCATTAGAACTGATTCAAATGAATTCTTTTTAATGGCTGAGTAATACTCCATTGTGTATATGTACCACAGCTTTCTTATCCATTCATCTGCTGATGGACATCTAGGTTGCTTCCATGTCCTGGCTATTATAAACAGTGCTGCAATGAACATTGGGGTACACGTGTCTCTTTCCCTTCTGGTTTCCTCAGTGTGTATGCCCAGCAGTGGGATTGCTGGATCATAAGGCAGTTCTATTTCCAGTTTGTTAAGGAATCTCCACACTGTTCTCCATAGTGGCTGTACTAGTTTGCATTCCCACCAACAGTGTAAGAGGGTTCCCTTTGCTCCACACCCTCTCCAGCACTTATTATTTGTAGACTTTTGGATCGCAGCCATTCTGACTGGTGTGAAATCGTACCTCATAGTGGTTTTGATTTGCATTTTTCTGATAATGAGTGATGTTGAGCATCTTTTCATGTGTTTGTTAGCCATCTGTATGTCTTCTTTGGAGAAATGTCTATTTAATTCTTTGGCCCATTTTTTGATTGGGTCATTTATTTTTCTGGGGTTGAGCTGTAGGAGTTGCTTGTATATTTTTGAGATTAGTTGTTTGTCAGTTGCTTCATTTGCTATTATTTTCTCCCATTCTGAAGGCTGTCTTTTCACCTTGCTAATAGTTTCCTTTGATGTGCAGAAGCTTTTAAGGTTAATTAGGTCCCATTTGTTTATTTTTGCTTTTATTTCCAATATTCTGGGAGCTGGGTCATAGAGGATCCTGCTGTGATGTATGTCAGAGAGTGTTTTGCCTATGTTCTCCTCTAGGAGTTTTATAGTTTCTGGTCTTACGTTTAGATCTTTAATCCATTTTGAGTTTATTTTTGTGTATGGTGTTAGAAAGTGGTCTAGTTTCATTCTTTTACACGTGGCCACGTGTAAAAGCCCTGGGATTTCTTTGGGAGGAATGATGCTATAGCTGAAACTGCAGTACTTTGGCCACCGCATGTGAAGAGTTGACTCATTGGAAAAGACTCTGATGCTGGGAGGGATTGGGGGCAGGAGGAGAACGGGACAACAGAGGATAAGATGGCTGGATAGCATCACTGACTCGATGGACGTGAGTCTTGGTGAACTCTGGGAGTTGGTGATGGACAAGGAGGTTTGGCGTGCTGCGATTCATGGGGTTGCAAAGAATCGGACACAACTGAGTGAGTGAACTGAACTGAATTAGGTGTTTCTTGACTTCCTACTTTTGCATTTCAGTCCCCTGTAATGAAAAGGACATCTTTTTTGTCTGCTAGTTCTAAAAGATCTTATAGGTCTTCATAGAAGCATTCAACTTCAGCTTTTTCAGTGTTACTGGTTGGGGCTTCGGCTTGGATTACTGTGATATTGAATGATTTGCTTTGGAAATGAACAGAGATCATTCTCTCGTTTTTGAGATTGCATCCAAGTACTGCATTTCAGACTTTTATTGACCATGATGGCTACTCTGTTTCTCCTCAGGGATTCCTGCCCACAGTAGTTGATATAATGTTCATCTGAGTTAAATTCACCCATTCCAGTACAGTTCGCTGATTCATAGAATGTTGACGTTCACTGTTGCCATCTCCTGTTTGAGTACTCTCAATTTGCCTTGATTCATTGACCTGACATTCCAGGTTCCTATGCAATATGGCTCTAAACAACATTGGACCTTGCTTCTATCACCAGTCACTTCCACAACTGGGAATTGTTTTGCTTTCGCTTCATTGCTTCATTTTTTCTGGAGTTATTTCTCCACTGATCTCCAATAGCATATTGGGCACCTACCCACCCAGGGAGTTCCTCTTTCAGTATCCTATTATTTTGCCTTTTCATACTGTTCATGGGGTTCTCAAGGCAAGAATACTGAAGTGGTTTGCCATTCCCTTCTCTAGAGGACCACATTCTGTCAGACCTCTCTGCCATGACTCGCCAGTCCTGGGTGGTGCCACACGGCCTGGCTTAGTTTCACTGAATTAGACAAGGCTGTGATCTGTGTGATTAGATTGGCTCGTTTTCTGTGATTATGTTTTCTGTGTGTCTGTCCTCTGATGCCCTCTCACAACACTCACCGTCTTACTTGGGTTTCTCTTACTTTGGACGTGGGGTATTTGTTCATGGTTGCTCTAGCAAAGCACAGCCGCTGCTCCTTACTCTGAATGAGGTGTATCTCCTCACAGCTGCCCCTTCTGAACTTGAAGGCAGAGTTGTGACCCCATGGACTATACAGTTTATGGAACTCTCCAGGCCAGAATTCTAGAGTGAGTAGCCTTTCCCTTCTCCTAGGGATCTTCCCAACCCAGGGATTAAACCCACGTCTCCTGCATTGCAGGCGAATTCTTTACCAACTAAGCCACAAAGCAAGCCCACTCCTAACCCTAGGCAGTGACAAATAGTGAGAACTCACACAAAGGAAACCACTTGAATACAAGACTCAGCATCACAAAACTACCAGTCACACCCAGTGTATTACACCTCATCCAAAGAACTAATAAGACAAAAATACAAACTCAATCATTAGCAAACAGGATTACACCTCACTCGGCCCTACACATCAGAAGAAAAAAATACTCAGCAAAAATCTCACACAACTTAATGCTTACAGAAACCAGTGGACCAACCTTAGAAGGGTAGAAATCAAAAGGAAGAAACCAAAAGAAAGACTCTTCAAAGTCTTTCACAGACTTTGAATCCTGTGAAAAGGAGACCTCAAACACAATAACATTAAAGAAAATAATCAAAAGTCACAGAAATGATTCTGATAGGTCAATAACTCCTGCGGTGGAGGCAGTCTGCCCCACGTGCTTCCACTGTCCCCCAAAATGAAGCAGCTTCCCTACCTCATACTCAACTCTCACTTTGACAGTGTTGCCATAGGTTTAAAAAAGAAATAGTGTGTCTATGTGTGCAGAGTTGTTTCAGTAGTGTCTGACACTTTTCTACTCTGTAGACTGTGGCCTGTCAGGATTTTCTGACATGGAGAAAGGTTCTCCAGGGAAGAATACTGGAGTGTATTGGCCTATACTTTGTCATATGCTTCTAGGGTGATATATTTCCTGCTTCCCTAGTCGCCAAACCTCTGAGTACCTGGTGCTACCACAACTCTTGTGACCCAAGCAGCTGCAACACCTCTACACCTGACCCTGAAGGGGTAAACCCAAGTCCTCCAGGGGAGCCTCAGAAGAAAGCCTTGGTGGACAAGCCATCTTAAGAGATCAAAATAAAATCACAATTGAAACCCAGGGTTAGTGTGGCTAAGGAAGAAGACCCAGAACTTTTCTACCAGCTGTAAAAGTTGCAGATTAAATTAACATGATCAACTAGGCAGGCTCTGTGTCTATGGAATACATAAAAGGTCATTGAGAGCTCACACAAAAGAAAACACACAAGTTCTGAAAGCTGTGGATATTGGAAGTAAGACCACATAGGAGGAGGACCAGATTAGAATCAGAGTTGCCCCCACAGCAGGTCCTGAGATCAGCACAATGTTGGAGGGTATCCTGGGGAAGTGAGATGGACTGTGATTCCAGGCGAGGGAAAAGACTGACAGCAGTGACTCAAGATTAAAGTGTGTTATTCTTATATTTTGACCTGCTCTGTAGATTGCCTTAGATTTTTTTTCTTTTTTCCCCTTTTTCTGCCCCCACTGTTGTAGTTATTGATTTTATTTCCACTATGAAATGTTATAAAGATTCTGAGGGTCTTTTTCACTTCCTCAGTAACATTTTTATTGCTGTTGTAAACCTCTGCTGCTAAAAACTTTTAAGGCTTTTGCAGTTTTGTGGAGTTTTTTGTTTTTTAATATTTTTCTAATTTTAGTTATAAATTTTCTAAACCTATTATTATTTTTTTCTAAATTTATTCATTTGTTTGCTTTTCATACTTTTCCTCCCTTGTAGTTAATCTGTATTGCATATAAATCTTCTTTATTTACCCTTGTTTAACTTTGAATATCTATCCTTTCTTTCTTTTCTTTCTTTCCTTTACTCTTAGTACATTTGTTATTATTATTTTAACTGCTTTATTTTCCAACCAGAACCTTGCTCTAGTTTTGTTTTCCAGTTTGTGCTTTGGTTAGTACTGTTTTGATAGATATAATTTTGGCTTCTTTTATTAACCAGATCAGTTTAATATACTTTATTTTTCTTGGACAGTTTTGATTTTCCATATGAGTGTATCTGTATATGTGTATATTCATTCACACTTTTTATTGTTATAAAACTCTGCCTCAACGTTAGTCTTTTGCAGTTTTTTTTTTTTTACTTTCTCCTTCCATCCCCCACTTATTATAATTTATTTTTTAACTCTGTTATATTTTTTTCTACCTTTCTACCTTTGCTTGCCTTTGCTATTCTTCTTTCCGCCTTGTAGTTAATCTTTAATGTATATAAGTCTTCGTCGTCTACCTCTTACTTTTGCATATATATCTTTCTTTCTGTTTTTAATTTCCTTTCTGCTCAACATTTTGTTAGTTTCATTTTCATTGCTTTACTCCCCAGTTAACACTTTGTTCCAGTTTTGCTTTCCAGTTTGTGCTTTAGTTAGTTTTCTTGTGTTGATATCATTTTTGGCTTGCTATGTTTGACAGGTTGATCTATTGTACCCCATTTTTTCTTGGAGTGTTTAGATTTTGCTTATGGGTGTGTATGTATATGTGCATATTAAGTCACAGTTTGTATTGTTGCTATAAGTCTCAGCCTCAACTTGGAGCTTTTGCAGTTCTGTGGAGGTTTTTTTTTCCCCCTTTTTCCTCACGTTATTTTTTCTATTCTTTATAATTTGAATTAAACTTTTTTTCAAGCTAGTATGTTTTTCTACATTCCTTTTCTGTGTCTTTCCTACTTTTCTTTTGGCCTTATAGTTAATCTTTAATGTATTTAAGTCTCTTCATCTACCTCTATTTAATTTTGCATATCTATTCTTTCTTTTCTTTTCTTTCTTTCTGTTCCTCTCCACATAGTTGTAGTTTTGTTTTCATTGCTTCATTTCCCATTTAGTACAATACTTTAATTTAGTTTTCCAGTTTGTGCTATTTTTATTTTTGTTCTTACCTGGTAAATATAATTTTTGATTTACTTTCTTCACTGATTCAATCTACTGTACTTTATTTTTGTTGGGCTCTTTTCACTTTGCTCATGGGTATGTATATGCATATATGCCATTATTTCCATTTTTATTTGCCTGATTTTGTAACTGCCATTTGTCTGGAGTTCATCTTTGGTTTCTCATTTTCGGATATTTCCTATCATCTCACTTAATGCCATAATAAATCACTTGTGGAATCTTCGTTCCTAACCAGAGATCACATCCTAAGACTTTGGAGGGAGAGGACTGATGGCAACATCCTAGACTAACAGAAAAGCAACCCCAGGGAGAATCAAATAGCCAGAACTCACACAAAGGAAACCCTTGAATACAAAACCTGCATCACCCAAACTCCAGCAGCACCCTGTGCTGGACACCTCGTCTAAAAAGCAAACAAAGCAAAAATAAAAACCCAATCATCAGTATTCAAGATTACCACCTCACTCAGTGTTGCCAATCAGAGGAAAAGCAAACAAACAAACAGAAACTCAACACAAACCTCACCCTATATGAACCAAAGACAAAACACTGGATCAACCTTAGGAGGGCAGAAACCAAAAGGAATAAATAATTCAACCTTGAAGCCTGAGAAAAAGAGACCTGAAATAGAGTAGATAAGAAAAGAAAAAGCAGGCAAACAGTACACAAATGAAGGAACAAGCTAAAAACACAGAAGTCCAAATAAATGAAGAGGAAATAGGCAAAGTACCTGAAAAAGCATTCAGAATAATGATAGTAAACATGACCAAAAACCTTTAAAATGAATGGGAGGAAAAAACACAAGAATCAATGAACAAAATCTAGATGAGTGAAAGAATAAACATGTAGAGACAAACACAAATACTGAAATTAATAATACTCAAAAATGAATCAATACCAGAATATCTGAAGCAGAAGAACAAGTTTGTGAGCTGGAAGATAAAATGTTTGAAATAAGCACTGATGAGCAGAATAAAGTAAAAATAATGAAAATAATGGAGGATAGACTCAGAGACCTCAGGAACAATATCAAACACACTACCATTTGAATTATAGGTGTCCCAAAAGAAAAGGAGAATAAATGATATGAAAAATATCTTCAAGAGTTTATAGTTATAAAAAAAAAAAAAAGTCCCTTAGATGGAAAAGGAAATAGGCAATCAAGTCCAAGAGGCACAAAGAGTCCCTTACAGAATATCTCCAGGAGAAACACAGCAAGACACATACTAATCAAACTAAGACTAAATATTGATAAAGAACATTAAAAGCAGCAAAGGAGAAGGAACAAATAACTTACAAGGGAAACCCTATATGCTTAACAGCTGTTCTTTCAGCAGAAGTTCTGCAGGCCCGAGGTGAATGAAAGAATATATTTAAAGTACTGAAAGGGAAAAATCTACTACCAAGATTACTGTACCAAACAAGGATTTCATTCCAAGATGATGGAGAAATCAAAAGCTGTTGAGACAAGCAAAAGTTAAGACAATTCAGTACCACCGAACCAGCTTTACAACAAATGTTAAGTTCAGTTCAGTCGCTCAAGGGACTTATTAAGTTAAGAAATAAAAGAGAAGGAAAAAAGTCTACAAAATCAACCCAAAAAAGTTACGAAAATTGTAGCTGGAACATATTTTATCAATAATCACCTTAAATGTAAATGGATTAAATGCTCTGACCAAAAGACACAGACTAGCTGAATGCATACAAAAACAAGACCCATAAAATATTGCTTGCAAGAAACCCATTTTAGACATAAGACACATAAAGACTGAAAGTAAAAGGATGGAAAAATATTTCCATGCAAATGGAAAGCAAAATAAATCTGGAATAGTAGTCCTTTTATCAGACAAAATAGACCTGAAACGAAAGATTATAAGAGATAAGGAAAGACACTACATAATGATCAAGGTATCAATCAAAGATGAATACATAACAATTGTGAATAACTATGCACCCAACATAGAAGAACCTCAATACATAAGATAAACACTAACAGAAACAAAAGGAGAAATTGATCCTAACACAATCATAAGAGACTTTAACACCCCACTCACATGTATGGACAGATCATCAAAAGTGAAAATTAATAAGGAAACACATGTCTTAAATGATACTTTAGATGAGATGGATCTCATTGATATCTTCAGGAGACCCCATCTAAATGCAGAAGAATACACCTTCTCAAGTACACATGGAACATTCTCCAGGATAGACCACATCTTGGGAACAAATCAAACCTCAGTAAATTTAAGAAAATTGAAATTGTATCAAGCATCTTCCTGGACCACAATGTTATGAAACTAGATATCAATTACAAGAAAAACACTGTAAGAAACATGACCACATGGATATTAAACAACATGTGTCCAAATAATCAACAGGTTACTGAAGAAATCAAAAGAGAAATTTAAAAACAAAACAAAACAGAAAACCCTTGAAACAAATGACAATGAAACCACGACCATTAAAAACATATGAGATGTATCCAAAGCAGATCTAAGAGGGTTATTTATAGCAATACAAGCCTACCTCATGAAACAAGAAAAACATCAAATAGACAACGTAAGTTGACACCTAAAACAACTGGAAAAAGAATAAAAAAGAAAAACCAAAATTAGTAGAAGGAAAGAAATCATAAAGATTTGAGCATAAATAAAAGAAAAAGAAATGAAACAATTGTAAAAATTAATAAAGCCAAAAGCTGGTTCTTTGCGAAAATAAGCAAAAATGACAAACCTTTCGCTAGAATCAGCAAGATAAAAAGAGAGAAACAATAAAACCAACAAAATCAGAAATGAAAAAGGAGAGGTTACAAATGACAATGCAGAAATGCAAAAGATTATGAGACTATTATGAACAACGCTATAGTAACAAAATTGATAACCTGGAAGAAATGGACAGATTGTTAGAAAAGCTCAATCTTCCAAGACTGAACCAGGAAGAAATACAAATTAGGAACAACCCAATTACAAGCTCTAAATCAAAGCTGTGATGAAAAATCTCCCAAAAGCCAAAAGCCCAGGAACAGATGACTTCACAGGTGAGTTCTATCAAACATTTAGAGATGATATAATGCTTATCCTTCCAAAACTCTTTCAAAAAATTGCAGAGGAAAGAAAACTTCCAAACTAATTATATGAGGCCACCATTACCCTGATGCCAAAACCAGACAAAGACAACACCAAAAAAGAAAACTACAGGGCAATATCACTGATGAACATAGATGCAAAAAATCTTCAACTAATTTTTCTCAAACAGAATTCAGAAACATATCAAAGAACACATACATCATGATTATGTTGAGTTTATTCCAGGGATGCTAGCATTCTTCAATATATGAAAATCAATCAACATGACATACCATATTTACCAAATGAAAGATAAAAATCATATGGTAACCTAAATAAATGCAGAAAAAACATTAAATTTAAAAATTTAAAATTATTATATTAAAAATGAAATTTGAAAAGAAATAAACAAAAAATGGAAAAAAATTGAAATAACTCAAATGCCCTTCAACAGGTGATCAAATAAATAAACCATGCAATGAAATATTAATTGGCCATCAAATTAATTTCTTATATATGCTAAAGTTCTGAAATGATTATGCTAATTTAAAAAAGCCAGGAACAAAAACCTGCAAACTTCATTATTCCATTCATGTGAATTGATAGGTCCCAGATTAGGTAATTCTCTAAAGACAGAAAATATAGGAGTGGGTGCCAGGGCATTATGAAATGGAAAATTGAAAATGTCTGCCAACTGGACAGTGTTTCCCATTGGAGTGGTGAAAGTACTCCAGAATGAGGCAGGGGTTATCGCTATGTAACCTATGAAGAATTTAATTATACAAATCAATTAATTGTACAGTTTAACTGTGAAATTCATGGTACATGAATATGTAAAAAATCTACTGAACTTAATTGCTACATAAAAGAACATTATCCTTTAAAAATAAAGGAGAAGTAGGTATTCTCTTATGAACAAAAAATTAAGGAATTTAGTTTGAGCAGATATGTGGTTTGTTAGAAAGGTTAAAAGGATTTTTTTTTTTTACCACAGAATAAAATGATATTGAGGAGAAACTATGAGTTAAGAAAGAATGTCATGTCTAAGTTTTCCACAAAAGAGCAAAATTCTGGAAAGCAATTACCCTTCAATGAAAAAAAATAATAATTAAAAAATAAACAAAGGCAAATTGAAGTGAAGGACTTTTCTTATTAACTGGTAAAAGATAAATAGTTGGGATTGTCCATCTTTACTTTGCACTAATTATGAATCTTTGTAGTTAAAGTGGGTTTCATGTAAACAAGATATATTTTGGCTCAGTGGTAAAGAATCTACCTGCAATACAGGAGCCACAGCACACACAAATATTTGGGTCAGGAAGATCCTCCAGAAAAGAGCATAGCAACCCACTTCAGTATTCTTTCCTGGAGAATTGCCAAGGCTAGAGGAGACTGATGGGCTTACAGTCCATAGGGATGCAAAGAGTTGGACATGAAACAACTGAACAACTAAACAACAGACACACATTCTTAACAGAAACTCTGATGGTACTAGAAATACACGAGAAACTTCTCAGCCTGAACAAAGTGAAATAAAAAGCCTAGACAGTAGAGCTGAATTATAAAAAACCTAGACATTTGAGCTGAATTATAAAAGATTTTAGGCAATAAAATGCCTCACAACAGTAGTATAAGCAGTGTGTTCCACACAAAGGAGAGGAGTAATTATTAATACTCACTCAATAGATTAACCTTCTAATTAAATTCATAAACTAATGAAATAAAAATGACCAGAAAATAAACATAGTATAAAATCTATTGATCATTTTATATCTAATTAAGACTGTAAAATTGTAAGGGAATTTTTAAGGAAAAAAATCTGAAAAACATACAGTTTAATCAGCCCCAATGAATATAATTTTACCTTGTTTTTTCCATAGTCTCAAAGTAACTGACAAGAAGGAGTTCACTTTAAAACATATTTTTCAAATTCAGCTGGATATCTTATGTTAAAATGTAAGAAGGTATTGTACTTTTCAAGCTAAAAAAGTTTGTAATTTTCAGTGTACTTTTTTTCACTGATTCGGAGGTAAATAAAAGCACATTGTGTGTGTTAACCTTGACAATCTTTTTTTTTTTAATTTTTTAAATTTTATTTTTAAACTTTACATAATTGTATTAGTTTTGCCAAATATCAAAATGAATCCACCACAGGTATACACGTGTTCCCCATCCTGAACCCTCCTCCCTCCTCCCTCCCCATACCATCCCTCTGGGTCATCCCAGTGCACTAGTCCCAAGCATCCAGTATCGTGCATCGAACCTGGACTGGCATCTCGTTTCATACATGATATGTTACATGTTTCAATGTCATTCTCCCAAATCTTCCCACCCTTTCCCTCTCCCACAGAGTCCATAAGACTGTTCTATACATCAGTGTCTCTTTTGCTGTCTCGTACACAGGGTTATTGTTACCATCTTTCTAAATTCCATATATATGCATTAGTCTACTGTATTGGTGTTTTTCCTTCTGGCTTACTTCACTCTGTATAATAGGCTCCAGTTTCATCCACCTCATTAGAACTGATTCAAATGTATTCTTTTTAATGGCTGAGTAACACTCCATTGTGTATATGCACCACAGCTTTCTTACCCATTCATCTGCTGATGGTCATCTAGGTTGCTTTCATGTCCTGGCTATTATAAACAGTGCTGCGATGAACATTGGGGTACACGTGTCTCTTTCCCTTCTGGTTTCCTCAGTGTGTATGCCCAGCAGTGGGATTGCTGGATCATAAGGCAGTTCTATTTCCAGTTTTTTAAGGAATCTCCACACTGTTCTCCATAGTGGCTGTACTAGTTTGCATTCCCACCAACAGTGTAAGAGGGTTCCCTTTGCTCCACACCCTCTCCAGCATTTATTATTTGTAGACTTTTGGATCGCAGCCATTCTGACTGGTGTGAAATGGTACCTCATAATGGTTTTGACTTGCATTTCTCTGATAATGAGTGATGTTGAGCATCTTTTCATGTGTTTGTTAGCCATCTGTATGTCTTCTTTGGAGAAATGTCTATTTCGTTCTTTGGCCCATTTTTTGATTGGATCATTTATTTTTCTGGAGTTGAGCTGTAAGAGTTGCTTGTATATTTTTGAGATTAGTTGTTTGTCAGTTGCTTCATTTGCTATTATTTTCTCCCATTCTGAAGGCTGCAGAAAAAGAAATAAAAGGAATCCAAATTGGAAAAGAAGAAGTAAAACTCTCACTATTTGCAGATGACATGATCCTCTACATAGAACACCCTAAAGACTCCACCAGAAAATTACTAGAGCTAATCAATGAATATAGTAAAGTTGCAGGATATAAAATTAACACACAGAAATCCCTTGCATTCCTATATACTAATGATGAGAAAACAGAAAGAGAAATTAAAGAAACAATTCCATTCACCATTGCAACAGAAACAATAAAATACTTAGGAATATATCTACCTAAAGAAACTAAAGACCTATATATAGAAAACTATAAAACACTGGTGAAAGAAATCAAAGAGGACACTAATAGATGGAGAAATATACCATGTTCATGGATTGGAAGAATCAATATAGTGAAAATGAGTATACTACCCAAAGCAATTTATAGATTCAATGCAATCCCTATCAAGCTACCAACAGTATTCTTCACAGAGCTAGAACAAATCATTTCACAATTTGTATGGAAATACAAAAAACCTCGAATAGCCAAAGCGATACTGAGAAAGAAGAATGGAACTGGAGGAATCAACCTACCTGACTTCAGGCTCTACTACAAAGCCACAGTTATCAAGACAGTATGGTACTGGCACAAAGACAGACATATAGACAGACATATAGATCAATGGAACAAAATAGAAAGCCCAGAGATAAATCCATGCACATATGGACACCTTATCTTTGACAAAGGAGGCAAGAATATACAATGGATTAAAGACAATCTCTTTAACAAGTGGTGCTGGGAAATCTGGTCAACCACTTGTAAAAGAATGAAACTAGAACACTTTCTAACACCATACACAAAAATAAACTCAAAATGGATTAAAGATCTAAACCTAAGACCAGAAACTATAAAACTCCTAGAGGAGAACATAGGCAAAACACTCTCTGACATACATCACAGCAGAATCCTCTATGACCCACCTCCCAGAATATTGGAAATAAAAGCAAAAATAAACAAATGGGGCCTAATTAACCTTAAAAGCTTCTTCACATCAAAGGAAACTATTAGCAACCTTGACAATCTTTGTGATATCACTCTGCATTTTGAATCAACGGTTTGAATGTGGAGTCTGTAATAGTACATTCCCTCAGGGACTGCAGGCTAGGCAGGAAGTGGCTTTCTAAGGCTTTCTCAAGGCTTTCCAAACCATTAATTGTGGTCTGTGAAATGGAGAAGTGGTAACCCTGGAAGCCTGTGTTGGCTACAACTGTTCAAAATGGTTTTCTGTTAATTAAATCTCTCATAGAAGACAATGAATTTTTAAAGATAAGTACTAAAACTGTGGCCATATAAAATTATATATATATAAATTTTGTTCCTTGTGAATAATACATAAAATATTAAAACCTGACATACATGACAACAAACTTTTAAAACTTATGCCAACAAATTTGAATTTTTCAGGAGAAACATTTAATTACTGACATTATGTTAGAATCCTGGAGTCTGGAGATGGTAATAAAAACAGAACCAGCTTTTACTTGGTTTTATTCTTGTAATAAAACCCCTCGTGGGCAATGCCCCCCAGTATTGTCTTCACTGGATGTGGGCTGCTCCCCCTGACACGCCTGTGGAAGGCCACTGCTCCATTCTAAAGTTCTTAGCTAAAAAAGGCCTAATCAAAATTGCCTTTGTGACCTCCAAAAAATGCCATTATTTTCCTTCGTTTCTTCCCTCCTACCTCCCGCTTTCCTTTCATTTTCTTTCTTGCTATACAATTGATAAAAGTTTTATTTCCATTTATAGTTAATACATTTCCATTTATAATTATTAAAAAATACTGGCAATATTCCCCATGTTGTACTATACATCCTTGTGCTTATCTTACACCTAATCATTTGTGCCTTCCACTCCACCATCTCTGTATAGCCCATTTTCCTCCCACATATCAGCTGTGAGCCTCTGTTTTTCTTATATTCTCTACTTTGTGTAAAGATTTACACAAATAATCTCATTACATAATCTTTGTTTTAGATTCTGTAAGTGATATCATACAGTATTTGTCTTTCTTATTTTACTTAGTATTATACATTTCATGTTGCTGCAAATGGCACTATTTCATTTATTTTATGTCTGAGTAACATTCCATAAGTCTTCCTTGGTGGCTCAATGGCAAAGAATATGCCTGTCAAGAAGAAGATGTAGGTTCAAAGCCTAGGTAATGAAGATCCCTTGGAAAAGGAAATGGAAACCCATTGGAGTACACTTGCCTGGAAAATTCCATAGGCAAAGGAGACTGGAAGGGGTAGAGTCCACAGGGTCACCAAGAGTGGGAACTGACTTAGTTACCGAACAAAAATGATTGTCCATTTGTACATATATACCACATCTTTATCCATTCACCTATCTATCATCAACTGGGCATTTAGGTTGCTTCCATGTCTTGGTGAATGTTGTGCTTCAAATAACATTGGGAAACGTGTCTTTTTAATTAATGTTGTTTTAATCTACATATGATAATGAAACCTTTAGGTCATGTGTTGTTCCATTCTTAGCTTTTTGAGAAAACTCAGTACTAAAAATCACCATTGCAAGTTTGAGTTTTTGAGGCTGTTTGTTGCGGACATCATAGCTTGAGGTGTAATAAACACTAATATGAGGTAGATGGCCTACGGGCAGCTACTTTGATGCCTGTTTAGCAAATGGCACTGCCACTCCACAAATGACATGGCTTCCCAGTTAGGTTCAAACCTCTGCACTCATACTAGAACACCACGTCCTCTTTCTCTTTTCCCATCAGAAGTGAATCATTCTGGGCCACTCACTGTGCTAAGGGGAAGGCTCATTGCAACACAAGCTTACCTCCAAAACCAGATAAACATCAAATAAATAACCTAACTTTACACCTAAAGCAACTAGAAAATTAAGAAATGAAGAAACCCAGGGCTAGTAGAAGAAAATAAATCACAAAAATTAGGGCAGAAATAAATGAAAGAGAAACAAATGTGACTATAGCAAAAATCAACAAAACTAAAAGCGTGTTCTTTGAAAGGATGAATAAAATAGATAAACCATTAGCAAGACTCATCAAGAAAGAAATGGAGAGGACTCAAGTCAACAAAATTAGAAATGAAAATGGAGAAATCACAACAAACAACACAGAAATACAAATAATCATAAGAGAATACTATCAGCAATTATATAACAATAAAATGGACAACTTGAAAAATAGACAAATTCTTAGAAAAGCATAACGTTTCAAAACTGAACCAGGAAGAAATAGAAAATCTTGACAGACATATTATGAGCATGGTAATTGAAACTGTAAGCAAAAATCTTCCAATAAACAGTCCAGGACCAGGTAGCTTGACAGGAGAAATCTACCAAAAATTTACAGAAGAGCTAACACATGACCTACTCAAATTCTTCCAGAAAATTGCAGAAGGTCAAATTCCTAACTCATTCTAGGATGCCACATCACCCTAATACCAAAACCAGACAAAGATGCCACCAAAAAAGAAAGAAAGGAAGAAAGAATACTACAGGCCAGTATCACTGATGAACATAGATGAAAAGTTCTCAACAAAATTCTAGCAAACAGAATCTAACAACAAATTAAAAGATCGTACATCATGTCCAAATTGGCTTTATCCCAGGGATGCAAGGATTCTTCAGTATTCACAAATCAATCAATGTGCTACACCACATTAACAAATTGAAATATAAAAACCACATTATTATCTCAATAGATGCAGAGAAGGCGTTTGACAAAATTCAACTTCCATTTATGATACAAACCCTCCAGAAAGAAGGCATAGTAGGAACATACCTCAACATAATAAAAGCCATATGTGATAAACCCACAGCAAACATTATCCTCAATGGTGGAAAATTGAAAGCATTTCCCCTAAAGTCAGGAACAAGACAATGGTGCCCTCTGTCACCACTACTATTCAACATACTTGTGGAAATTTTAACTACAGTGATCAGAGAACAAAAAGGAATCCAGATTGGAAAAGAAGTAAAACTCTCACTGTTTGCAGATGACAAGATCCTCAAGATTTAAAGATTCCTTCACTCTTTCCCAGCATCAGGGTCTTTTCCAATGAGTCAGGTCTTCATATCAGATAGCCAAATTTTGGAGTTTCAGCTTCAACATCAGTCCTTCCAATGAACACCCAGGACTGATCTCCTTTAGGACGGACTGGTTGGATCTCCTTGCAGTCCAAGGGACTCTCAAGAGTCTTCTCCAACACTACATGTTCAAAAGCATCAATTCTTTGGTGCTCCACTTTATTTATAGTCCAACTCTCACATACGTACATGACTACTGGAAAAACCATAGCCTTGACTAGATGGACCTTTGTTGACAAAGCAATGTTTCTGCTTTTTACTATGCTTTCTAGTTTGGTCATAACTTTCCTTCCAAGGAGTAAGTGTATTTTGATTTCATGGCTGCAATCACCATCTGTAGTGATTTTGGATCCCAGTGATTTTGGATTTGGATTGTAGTGATTTTGGATCCCAGGACAGTGAGCTCAGATGCACAGAACTGCCAACAAACAAACAGTCCCTCTCCATCTTCTGCTAAGCATGGCAGGCTCCTTTCTCTAGAGGAGAGGACCTATCACTTCCACGGTCAGTGGGGCTGGCCAGGGAGCCAAGTCTCTCACCTCAGACTTGCAGTTACTGCATTCCATACCCCTCATATGCACCTCCAACATTCTCAATTGCTAGGTCATGGATACCATGGTGACATCTCTATTACTGATGGTGTCATGCCCTCTTCATCTGGTCTCTTCTGTGTCTCTCTGTGTTATGCCATATGGGAGTATATTTACTCCAATGACCCTAAGAGTCCACTTTTAAGATCTATGTGACAGCTTCAGGTATGTCCCCTCATCACTTTATCTTGTCCCTCAGACATGGTACCTAAGCCATCTAATCTGGAGTTAATGACATTTTTTTTTTTTTAAGCAATGTCATCCTATACATGCAGGTGTTTAGCAGCAGTGGTGACCACATGAAGGGGACTGAGGTGGGACAGACCAACAACAAGAAATACATTAGGAAACTACCTTAAGTTCATGGGAAACCATGCCCTTCCAGTTGAGTCTTGGACCACCAATGGTCCATAGGATTATGGTGGTATGGACTAGATAAGGTAGCTGCTAAGATAGGGGAGAGCTTCAGATGGGACTTCTGTAAGAAACGAGACATCATGTCAATGAGCCAGAGGTGAGGATTGCTTTTCACATAGAAGCCAAATCTCCACTAGAATCCTCTGTGTACAACGTTTCTGTAAGAAATTTATCCCAAGGAAATGAGCAGAGAAATTGCAAACATGTCAGTGAAACTCACATACCCAATGAGCTTTATGATTGAACTTACAATGGGAACAAATAGGGCGGAGAAAACCCGGGCAGAGTATACATACAGTAAACCATTTTATAAACTTACAATGGGACATAACACAAAAATTTCACATAATGAAGAATTAAGAAGGAAAAACTACCTCATACTGCTATTTAAAAAGCTGATTTCAAAAATATATAGGTAAAAATGCTGGAGAGGTTATAGAGAAAAGGCTATCCTCCAAACCTGTTGGAAATATAAATTTGTGCAGCCACTGTGGAAAACAGTAAAGAGGTTTCTCACTGGGATGACCCAGAGGGATAGTATGGGGACGAAGGTGGGAGAGGGGTTCAGGATGGGGAATACGTGTACACCCGTGGTGGATTCATGTTGATGTATGGCAAAACCAATACAATATTGTAAAGTTATTAGCGTCCAATTAAAATAAATAAATTATGTTAAAAAAAAAAACCTAAATACAGAATTGCTATATAATCTAGCATCCCACATCTGGGAATATACCCAGACAAACTGTAATTCAAAAAGATACATACACCCAAATGTTCACAGCAGCATTACACACAATAGCCATGACATGGAAACAACCTAAAGTCCAGAGAGAGACGGATAAAGATGACATGATGTCTATTTAATGGAATACTACCCAGCCATTAAAAAAAAAAAAAAAA
Source organism: Bos javanicus (assembly GCF_032452875.1). Classification (NCBI taxonomy): domain Eukaryota; kingdom Metazoa; phylum Chordata; class Mammalia; order Artiodactyla; family Bovidae; genus Bos; species Bos javanicus. The sequence continues at coordinate 5,387,091 of NC_083898.1, forward strand.
AAGAATGAAACAATGAAGCAGGGTGGATGGACATAGAGATTATCATCGGCTTCCCAGGTGGCTCAGTGGTAAAGGATCTGCCTGAAATACAGGACACCCAGATTTGACCCCTGGATTGAGAAGATCCCCTGGAGAAGGGACTGGCTACCGACTCCAGGATTCTTGCCTGGGAAAGCCCATGGACAGGGAAGCCCGTTGGGCTATAGGGCATGGGGCTGTAGAAGAATCAGACATAACTCAATGACTATACAACAAAAAAAGAGAGTATCACACTAAGTAAAAATAAGTCAGACAGAAAAATTCAAAGACCATATGCTATCACTTATATGTGGAAACAAGTTCAGTTCAGTTGTTAGTTGTGTCCAACTCTTTGCAACCCCATGGACCACAGCATGCAGGGTCAGTGGGGCAGGCCTGGGAGGCTAAGTCCCTCTCATCAGACTTGCAGTCACCACATCCATACCCACTAACCCTCGGAGCTTGCTCAAACTAATATTCATTGAATTGGTGATGCCATCTAACCATGTTATCCTCTGTCCTGTCATTCTCCGCCTGCCTTGATCTCCTAATGTGATCTCCTTCCAATCCAAGGGACTCTTAAGAGTCTTCTCCAACACCATAGTTCAAAAGCATCAATATTTTGGTACTCAGCTTTCTTTAAGTCCAACTCTCTCATCCATACATAACTGCTGGTAAAACCACAGCTTTGACTAGAGGACCTTTGTCAGCAAAGTAATTTCTCTTCTTTTTAATATGCTGTCTAGGTTGACCACAACTTTCCTTCCAAGGAGCAAGTGCCTTTGATTTCATGGCTGCAATTATCATCTGCAATGATTTTGTATCCTAAGAAAAAGTTTCTCACTGTTTCCATTGTTTCCTCAAGTATTTGCCATGAAATGATGGGACGGGATGCCATGATCTTAGTTTTTTGAATGTTGAGTTTTAAGTCAGCTTTTTCACTCTTCTTTTTCACTTCCATCAAGATTATCTTTAATTCCTCTTCACTTATTGTTGTAAGGGTGGTGTCTTCTGATTATTTGGGGTGGAAGCCAGAATATGTCACATATGATCATACCTGTAAAGCAAACAAAGGACTCACAGAGAACAGACTTGTGGTTACCAAGGGGGAGGGTGGAAGGATGGACTGTGTGTAGGGGATTGGTAGATGCAAACTACTACATTTAGAAGAAACAAGGTCCTACTGTAGAATGCAGGGAGCTATACTCAGTATCTTGTGACAAACTGTAAAAGGCTATAAAACATGAATGTCTTTGTATCACTGAGTTAGTTTGCTGTACAGCAGAAATGGGCATCACATTTTAAAACAACTAGACTTCAAATTAAAAAAAGATAGAGAGACAAAAATATGTAGTTAAGAATCCTGTTTCTTGGGGGGGGGGGGCGTGGGGAAAGGAAAATGGAGAGATGTGAGGTGAGGATGGGATATACCCACACCTTACCTGACCTGGCATGGTAAGTCTGGAGAGCCTTGGCATCCTGTCCTGTACAGGGAAGGAAGGACTCAGGCAAAGAAGCAGGAGAAGGGAGTACCTGTGAAGGGCCTAAAGGAACCTCACCTCACTTGAGTAAATCCTGACACCGCCGTTGGGGTGTCTGGCAAACCACAGGAAGAGAGCGCTGAGGAGAGGCTTAAGGGATGTGGGGCAGTCACCCAGAGAAACTGGTTCTGCAGCTGGCCTGTCAGCACTGGCAGATGGTTCTTTATCCTGATGAGAAGGCAGCAAGTATGCATGCACATGGGACTTCAGTATTGCTGTAAAACTGTCAGCTAGTGCCATCCACATACATGTATCACTGTCTGTATATGTGTGTGCTTCCCCTATCTTCTGTTATGCCAAAACAAACAAACAAACAAACAAACACACCCTGGGCACGAATATACACCCAAATCACATGTCCGGTGATTTCATATGGTGGTCTCATATGGAAATGTCACAGGACCCTCCGCCCCTGCCCAGCCCCCCACCACAGACACATCCTCAGAGGACTGGAGGCCCTTCCTTTCCAACACTGAAAAGAGTCCCCCAGTGGCCACCCGCAATTGCAGTTCCCTTGCAATGGTGCCTCTCGACACATGTGGGTTTTCTGATCGGCATTCAATGTTTAATCACAGGGTGCGGGGGGCCGGTGTGGGGTGGGGTGTGTACTGCGGCAGTCCAAGCACACAGGCGCTGGGGAAACCTAGAGCAGAAAGTTAAAATCTGGTGCCTTGGCGCAGGCTTGCTGGGAAGCGTCCTGCAGTGGGAGCACAGGGCATTTGCACACCAGCTCACATGCATCACCGCCTTCCGCTAGGAACCATGATCCCCACGTCCCATCTGATATCCGGGCGTGTTTGAAACTGTGAAATGCCTACCTCCCTTCCCAGGCTGCCGCCACCCTCACCCCGCCCGGAGTTGGAGCTCTAGAGCCTTTCTCACATTAAGGCCGAGGGTAGTACCCCCAGGTTTGACTAAGCACAAACCTGGACATGACTGTTGCCTGTGAACCCCCACCCCCCATGCCAGCCTTCCATCTCCTGATCCCTGTCCCCGCTCCAGCCAGAACACAGAAGGGGAATGGTGAAGGGACTGAACCATTGCCACTGAGGGATCAGAAATCATGTGCTCCTTTTTCCCAGTGCTGATGTCTGGCTTCTGAGCACCCAGGGCCCAGCGTTGGTGGCCTGGTGCTATGCTGTGGCCTGCAGCGCCAGGCCAGCCTGTGCATACCCTGCCCACTATCCCCCACCCCCACCACCCAGTCCCCATAGGCTGTTGCCCACCTTCACTCCTCCTATCCGTATCAGGTACCCACCTGGACAAGCACAGATAAGCACCCTGCCCAGCACTTACTAATGGCTTAAAGCAAGAGTCTTCTGAAAACACTTACTAATGGCTTAAAGCAAGAGTCTTCTGAAAACCCAAGAGATCCAAGGGCTCCAGCTCTGTCCTGGCTTTCCTGTTATGAAGAACTATTTACAACTTAGCTTTAAAGCTCCCCTCACAGACTGGAAAAAGTGCTGGAGTGAGGAGTTGAAGAAGAAAATCCTCCTTTGAAACTGTGGAAAGCAACCAGTTGAGTACCTTTTCCTTCTGAAAAACAAAACAAACAAACAAAAACAAAAAACAAAATGAAACTGTTAGCTTCTGGGGAAAAAAAAAAGAGTTCCAAAAGCACATCCCCACATATTCTTGCAGGAGACCTCAGTTTGATTCCTTGGTTGGGAAGTTCCCCTGGAGAAAGGATAGACTACCACTCCAGTGTTCTTGGGGTTTCCCTGGTTGCTCAGGCAGTAAAGAATCTGGCTGCCATGTGAGAGATCTGAATTAGATTCCCCAGGTTGGGTAGATCCCCTGGAGGAGGGCATGAAAATCCACTCCAGTATTCTTGCCTCAAAAACTCCATGGAGAGAGGAGCCTGATGTGCTACATCCACTGGGTGGAAAAGTGTTGGGCATGACTAAGTGACTAACTGCAACATCATCACATTTTTCACCCAAGACTAACCAAGTGAAAATGACACCAGTCACTGTAGGATGACACTGGGAATTAAGGAATTCACCTTGACCACCACTAATTATTAAAGAAATGCAAATAAACACTGCAGTGAGGTTATCACCCACACTCGTTAGAATGGCCATCCTTAAAAAAGGTACAAGCAATGGTGAAGAAAGTATAGAGAAAAAGAAACCCTCCTACACAGTAGGAATGTAAATTGGTGCAGGCATTATGGGGAAGAGTACTAATTTCCTTAAAAAAACTAAAAGTAGAGCTACCATAAGATCCAAGAATGCCACCCTTGGGCATATATTCAGAAAACACTAATTCAAAAAGACACATACATTCTCATGTTCATAGCACTATTCACAGTAGCCAAGCCATGGAATAAAATAAAATATCCATCAGCACATGAATGGATAAAGATGTGGTACATATATACAGATAAATTATTATTCAATGATTAAAAAAAAAAAGAATGTCATCTGCAGCCATATCAATGGGTCTGATCATACTAAGTCAGCAAAAACAAGTCAGCAGAAGAAAGACAAATACCATATGATATCACGTAGATGTGGATACAACAGAAATCAACATATGTATGAAAGAAAACAAACTCAGAGATCAGACTGTGGTTCCCAAGTGGGAGGGGAGGGAAAGATTGGGAGTTTGGAATTAGCAAATTACACACTTCCTGATGTTCAAGCTGGTTTTAGAAAAGGCAGAGGAACCAGAGATCAAATTGCCAACATCTGCTGGATCATGGAAAAAGCAAAAGAGTTCCAGAAAATCATCTATTTCTGCTTTATTGACTATGCCAAAGCCTTTGACTGTGTGGATCCCAATAAATTGTGGAAAATTCTTCAAGAGATGGGAATACCAGACCACCTGATCTGCTTCTTGAGAAATTTGTATGCAGGTCAGGAAGCAACAATTAGAACTGGACATGGAAAAACAGACTGGTTCCAAATAGGAAAAGGAGTACATCAAGGCTGTGTATTGTCACCCTGTTTATTTAACTTATGCAGAGTACATCATGAGAAACGTTGGACTGGAAGAAACACAAGCTGGGATCAAGATTGCCAGGAGAAATATCAATAACCTCATATATGCGGATGACACCAACATTATGGCAGAAAGTGAAGTGAAACTAAAAAGCCTCTTGATGGAAGTGAAAGTGGAGAGTGAAAAAGTTGGCTTAAAACTCAACATTCAGAAAACGAAGATCATGGCATCCGGTCCCATCACTTCATGGAAAATAGATGGGAAACAGTGGAAACAGTGTCAGACTTTATTTTTCTGGGCTCCAAAATCACTGCAGATGGTGACTGCAGCCATGAAATTAGAAGACTCTTACTCCTTGGAAGGAAAGTTATGACCAACCTAGATAGCATATTCAAAAGCAGAGACATTACTTTGCCAACAAAGTTTCATCTAGTCAAGGCTATGGTTTTTCCTGTGGTCATGTATGGATGTGAGAGTTGGACTGTGAAGAAGGCTGAGCACTGAAGTATTGATGCTTTTGAACTGTGGTGTTGGAGAAGACTCCTGAGAGTCCCTTGGACTGCAAGGAGATCCAACCAGTCCATTCTGAAGGAGATCAGCCCTGGGATTTCTTTGGAAGGAATGATGCTGAAGCTGAAACGCCAGTACTTTTGCCACCTCATGTGAAGAGTTGACTCATTGGAAAAGATTCTGATGCTGGGAAGGATTGGGGACAAGAAGAGAAGGGGGAGACAGTGGATGAGATGGCTGGATGGCATCACCGACGTAATGGACGTGAATCTGAGTGAACTCCGGGAGTTGGTGATGGACAGGGAAGCCTGGTGTGCTTCGATTCATGGGGTCGCAAAGAGTCGGATATGACTGAGTGACTGAACTCATCTGATCTGATGTATGTATGTATGTATGTATCATTGGAGAAAGAAATGGCAACCTCCTCCAGTCTTCTTGCCTGGAGAATCCCAGGGATGGCGGAGCCTGGTGGGAGGCTGTCTATGGGGTTGCACAGAGTCGGACATAACTGAAGTGACTTAGCAGCAGCAGCATGCCGGAAACAAGGGAAACAGTGTCAGACTTTATTTTTGGGGGGCTCCAAAATCACTGAAGATGTTGACTGTAGCCGTGAAATTAAAAGACGCTTACTACTTGGAAGAAAAGTTATGACCAACCTAGACAACATATTAAAAAGCAGAGACATCACTTTGCCAACAGAGGTCCATTTCATCAGAGCTATGTTTTTTCAGTAGGCATGTATGGATGTGAGAGTTGGACTATAGAGAAAGCTGAGCATCAATGAATTGATGCTTTTGAGCTGTGGTGTTGGAGAAGACTCTTGAGAGTCACTTGGACTGCAAGGAGATCCAAACAGTCCATCCTAAACAGAAATCAGTCCTGATTATTCATTTGAAGGACTGAAATTGAAGCTGAAGCTCCAATACTTTGGCCACACCCACACACATATATGTATGTTTATATGTGTGAGCCATTTTGTTGTACAGAAAAACAGCACGATATTGTAAATCAAGTATACTTCAGTAAAATTAAAAAGAACTTCGAGTTGGCCACACAGTGATCTACATACTTTATTCAGACTTCTCCCATTGCCAGCCTAGGTTCTCTTCTAGCTGTGGCCCAGAATCCCCGGAGGGGTGCAGGCACTGTGTCGTGGATGTGGTCAGGCTTGTTCATTCCCTCTGGTTTTAAGCTATCTCTCCAGTGGTCTTTCATTGCATCTGTACATTTTAAGGGAACTGGGCGCCTTTTTTTTTTTTTTTAAGAAGAAGTATCTCCCCCAATTTTGGTTTGTCTAATGTATTTTGGAAAGGACATCTCTCAAGGGAGATGGGGGCCTCCCTTAGCATGTTCTGTGTACAGTGTCTGGCCTCTGTCCGGACACTGGAGCCTGCCCATGTGGCCTCCTGGGATGACACTGTGAGGTAAGCCTCATGCTTAAGTTTCCTAAATGGGTGTAATCTAGAAACAGGCTGATCTTGAGCTTAAAGGGTCAGGCTTCCCCCAGCATAACCCTTCCATGTTGGGGGGGGTAAGAGGCGGGGCCTCCAGCTACGGTGCTCTCCCCTAGGCTTTCCTGAGATGAGAAAGGAGGGTTCACTGCCACTGGTTAAGGGCCTTTCCTCTTTGCCTTCCACTGCACCTCACTTCCTAGGTTTCATGGGGGTGGGGTACTGGATTCATCACAGGTATTTTGGGGATCTGGTTGAGGGGGTGAATGACACGGGTCAGGTTTCGTGGGATGTTTTACCTGCCTCAGTGTGACTTAGCACACAATCTATATGTGTAAACACACAACATGAGAGGTTATTTTCTTTTGATGGGAAATGCAGAACACATTCCACTCACCACCACCTACCCCCTCCGCCTGAATGCCTGGGCTTGCAGGGTATGGTGGCCCTGCAGTGGTCAAACTAACAGGTGTGAGGATGCAGACAGTGTCTTCTGTGCCCCTGTGCCTGAGACTGATTCAGCATGCCCAAGGTGGCTCTCCCTGAAGAAACAGAAGTCTGAGCATCTCAGTCCATGGGTTGAGGAGCATGGCATGAGGACCACTGGCTTCCACAGCCACACCCCCACCACCCCAGCCTACAACACACCTCCATAGCCCTCGTGGATGAATCCCTCCAACCTTTCAGAACTCAAAAGATAAGCAGGAGTGGCCCTCTAGAAGCCAAAAAAAAAAAAAAAAAAAGGATGTAGCATTTATGTACTTCTTGAAGTTTATGACAATGTCTCCCCCCGATCCCAAATAAAAATTCACTTCCTATGTTTGACTAGTTATTACTAAGTACACTCTTTCAGGCTTCCCTGGTGGCTCAGTGGTAAAAAAAAAAAAAAAAATCAACCATACAGAAGAAAAGAGTTTGACCCCTGATCTGGGAAGATGCCACATGCCACAAAGCGACTAAGCCCATGCTCCACAACTACTAAGGCCCATGTGAAAGAAGCCCATGCCCTGTATCTAGAGAAAAACCCGAGCTCAAGGAGGACTCATAGCAGCCAAAATTTAACAAGCAAATTTAAAAAAAAGGAATACTCCCTCTCCCTCACCTGGTTGACCTCTGGGTCCCACCAACCTGCTCCGAAAATAGAAGCATTTTTCACTACAAACTGGAAGCGGCTGCCATCTTTCCTCTGGTATTTCCAACAGGGATGTTTGGGTGCAGAGAACACTTTTCCTCCAGACCCAGGCTTCAGTGACAGCACCAGTGGTGTGAACACCTCCCTCCATGTGGCACTCTCCTCACTGGGCACAGATTCCAAGCACGTTGATGTTAACATGCTTGCTCACCCAATGGCTGTGAAGGAGGAAGCTGAGGGGTAGAGAGGCTAGCACCTACTCACAGCCATATGACCTTCAAGTGACAGAGGTGGCTTTGCTCTGGGAACTTGGGTTCAGGTCCTGGGCCACAGGGAGCTACTCTGTATCAGCACCTGGAGTGGGAGATGATGGGGTGCCACCAATGGCCCCAATGCCTACAGCTCCCTGCAGTCACAGGGTGGAGCACATACTGCACCTTCTGGATTCCGGATTTGGTTGTGGGACTTGCTGCAGCAATGGAAGTTTGGCAGGTACAGGAATGGAAGGTTAGCATGTGCACCATAACCACACCCAGGGCAAGCAGCGTTGTGACTGGGCTTGTTTTCCAGTCATGTGCCATGGACATACCAGGCCAAAGGCCTGGTCCCAGAATGCAGATGACATGCATGTGGAGCCGAATAATCAACAAATTTCTACTTTAAAGGAGTAATACTCCCTGAACCCTGCCACAATTTTATAGTGGTTGTTACACAGCATGGCTGTGGCAACAGCTGACTGATACACCCTGTGTCCCTGATGTTTTCCTGGCTTTAAACCAACTAGCCTGAACTAGACAGGTAGAAACAGTCAAACAACTGCATACACAGATTCAACCCCATGATTTATTAGTGGCTGAATGATCTGACGTACATAAAGGATGTTCCAATTCTTAAAAAAGATGCAAGAAAAGAAAAACATGCTCCATTCACTGAAAGACATCATTTATTTTATTAAGGTCAAGCAGGATGATCTGTTGAGAGGTACGTATTAAGTGTTGAGCATGAAATAGGTACACATCTTCCACAGTGGGTGACACGATCAAAGTCTCAGGCAAGGCCCCTAACTCTAACCTCGAGATACAGAAAGCACTTCTCAGCAGAGTGATGACCCGGGGTGAGCCATCAGCTACCACCCAGGAAGAAATGTTAGCACTACCGTGTTTGTATATGCAGTAATATAGGTATATACAAAGGGGTGCACACTGATTCACTGCAATCTTTGGGTCCTTGCCAATAAGACATTTATGAGGCACATGGAGAAATAGACCATTGTGATTCTATGTGCTTCATTTGAAGAACACCAGAGCCGTGTGTATTGCTGCGCAGAAGATAATATTGTCAAAAGACCCTGAAAAGCTGGATACAGACACAAACTCTATTTTCACATTTCAGACATATGATCAAACATTTCAGACATTGTGATCAAAATGATCACAATACTGTATGAAGAGGGCAAGAATCATAGAAGAAAGCTTTGTGAAAATCAAAACACACTGACATCACTGTGGTTGCCTATGCAAGGGAGGTAAGCATGGTCCATGGACAGCCAGCTTTATCTTTTCTGCTATGCCCCATTTTCATAGCAAGTGACTATAGCACATGGGGAGGAGGATGAAGCTTCACTGGCAGAAGAGGGGTTTTTCAAGTCAGGAACAGCTTAATTTAAGAGTAAAAAGTGTGGGAAAAGGCCTTTCTCTTTGTGGGTGGGCTGCCAAAGGAGTGTTTATTGCCATCATCACTGAAACCTGACAGGCCAGTTCCCTCCAGGGCACCATAGCCAATCCAGCTTGTCCCTCTGGCTAGTGGGTGTGGAGTAGTGCCCTTTAATAAGACATTGTGTGCTTCTGTCTTTGGTAAGGCATCAGCCACTGGTGACAAAGGGATATCTCCCCACCTGCCAGAAAACTCCTTTCATGGACATAAGAGGAAACAAGGAAAAACATGATCTGACCTCCAAATATCACCCCAACATGAGGTTATCTTAGGGCTTCTCCTGACATTATCCAGCCATCTCACCTAACTGGGACAGAACAGAAATGACCAGGTTAAAAATCAGATGATGAGAACCAAGCCACAAAGGCCTGAACACCTACTGTGCCTATTGCCACACATATAGCCTCTTTGGTGAAGTGTCTATTTAAGTCTATGGCTCATGTTTTAACTGAGCTGTCTATTTTCATACTGTTAAGTTGGAAAGTTCTTTCTACATTCTGGGTACAAACCATCTGTCACACATGGGATCTGTTCCTAGAGAAGAAGAAATTATCTTCTCCTATCAGTGACTTGGCTACTGGAAAACAACAGCTCAACAGTGTTTCTTCAGTGAGTAGACTCTCTTGACTACCTTGCAATGTCAAACGATAAAAGAGGGAATCAAAGTGGTCAAGTCTGGCAGAAAAAGGCCAGGTCTAGGAGTTGTGTGGTCCACCAGGACCTCTGAAAAGCCAGAGCCATAAGTTCTTAGAGGAAATGTGGCCCTGAAACAGGCATAAGAAACCCAGAGAAGCAATAAAACACAAACTGCCAATTAGAACCCACGATACTATACACACCACAGAAACGTTCTTGGGTTGGGGGGCAGTAAATGAAAATATCTCAGGGGCCTTAAAAAAAAAAAAAAAGCCTCACAAGCACATAACTTCCAGACACACTTTCAGCCAGATAATCTCACTTTGCAGAACAAATGTAATTTTCAAGCTGGTATCATCCGAGAAGAACAAAAGCCAGTATGTCCATTCTACATTCATCTTAAAGCATGCACAGTGTGCAAGTGGAGATTTCACCATGAGTGAACCCAGCTGAGTGAAAGCTCATCATTTCACAGCTGGTCTTTAAACCGCATAGACAACTATTTTCCTTTCTTAACATATTAATAAATAATGCTCATCCTCATGATTTTTTGCTGGGTCAGGGGTCATCCTTAAAGGATTGACACAGTGAATGGTGCAACATTTCCAGACCCATGGGAGAACACAGCCGCCCAGCGCCTCCCATGATATCCTGCACTGGACAGCACGTGCTCCAGGCGATTCCCACCCCCACCCCCGCCCCGCAACTCGCAACCTACCTGGACCCTCTTAGAGAGGTGCTTTGTTCCTTCCCACGTGGTGGACAGGGTTCAGTACCTGCACGCAGGGCCAGCAGAGACCACGTGGGTGACCCTGTCTGCACGCACAGGGCGCACCTGAGCTCCCGTTACACATGGAGACGCAGTGCGGCACCAGGGGCAGACCAGGCGTGGGGTGGCGGGGATGAGGGGGGGCGCTCTGCTCAGCATTCCATGGAAACCTAAGAATTAAATAACTCATCCCAAATGCACACAGGGAAGTTATTGCTTTGCTGACTGCCACCTGCCAGTGAGAGGAGGACCACCCCGCTTCTCTCCCCTCCCTAATCGACAGGAGGTAAATATAGGCTGCGGTTTTCAGCTACATGCACAGGACCAAGGCTGATGGTTGCCTCTCTCTAGCTGAAGGCTGTCAGGCACTTCAGCTACTCTTCGCCCAGGTGTATTTTGTCATCCATCTTGTGCTGCTCAATGACAAGCGCTGACTTCATCTAGACAAAGTGCTCCTAGTCTGCCAGGCTCTCTGGGCCAAGGTAGCTGGCCAGGATGTCTATGATGATGGTTCTCCTTCAGCTCCCTGGCGTCCTCCTGCTGCTGGATCAGGACGCTTCTCGAGCTGCTTCTCGAGCTGGGATTGCCAGACAGATGGAAGACGTACAAACCTGATGGGGACCCAGCAGGAGGCTGGTCAGTGCCTCCCACCGCCTGGGCAGGGAGGCTCCTGGATACACCCCTGCATGATGGGGTACACCACTGCAGGAGGCACCTAGATACAACTCTGCAGGAGGTGTCTAGCTATCCAGCTGAAGGAACACAAGAGCCATCTGCGCCCGGAAAAGTCCAAAACTGGGAGATGCACAGGCAGCAAAGGACTCCTAGAGGGCCTGTGTGTTCCCAAGGTGTTTCCCTGACAACACCAAGGATGGGATCAAAGTGGGCCAAAGCAGTGCGTTTAAAGAGATGTCCTGCTGCTGCTAAGTCGCTTCAGTGGTGTCTGACTCTGTGCAACCCCATAGACGGCAGACCACCAGGCTCCCTGTCCCTGGGATTCTCCAGGCAAGAACACTGGAGTGGGCTGCCATTTCCTTCTCCAGTCATGAAAATGAAAAGTGAAAGTGAAGTTGCTCAGTTGTGTCTGACTCTTAGTGACCCCATGGACTGCAGCCTACCAGGCTCCTCTGTCCATGGGATTTTCCAGGCAAGAGTACTGGAGTACGGTGCCATTGCCTTCTGTGAAAGAGATGTCCTAGGGCTGGATTTCTAAACCCTTCTGGCAGAAGGAGAGGCCAAATGTTAAGAGGGTAAGGGTTTGGAAGAAGAGAGATGGAGGACGGGTACAGGGCTGCTTGGTGGGGGGTGGTCCAGAAGCTGCCCTGGCTCCTTACTCTGGGGCACACAGACACTCCCACTTCTGTACTGGCGTGCACACCTACCATCTGTCCTGCTGTGAAAACAAGAGAGGGAGTGAGGAATGGCATTAAATAATCTCCAAGTGGCGGCTGGCTGACCCCAAGGAATGCCCTGTACTCAGTCCCAGTTTCCAATGCCATCAGTCTCCCATTCCTCTGCCACTTGGTGACCTGAATGGCCTCTCCCAGCCCCATTGTACCATGATGGGGTGCGGGGAGGTGCCAAGGAGAGGCCAGAGGCACAGAGCTGCTGCTTGGTGCGGGGAGGAGCTGAAAACAGAAACTGCTTCCCTGGTGCGGAGGCTGGGAAGGATCTTGTGGCCTCCTCCACCTGTCAGGGCTGCCTGCCCCCTGCTGGAGGACACCCTGATCTTTCATTTGAGTGAGAGGAGGATTAATTACAATTCATTGATTCCAACCAAAAGATAAAAAAGACCTCAGCTGATTCTCAAAATGGGGCTACAGAAATCAGTTGGTATCCCTGGAGACTAGACGCCACAGACTGGAGGGAGGGCTTCCACATCTGCTCATGTGTCCCGCTTTCTATCTGCAAAGACAGGGGAGCCTCCTAGAGCCTGATATTGCATCTTTGCCCTGGTTAGGCTGCCTGTCACTGATGGTTTCCACTAACTCTGTTCATAGTGGAGGACGGGCTCCTACACAGAACCTGGAGGAGGCCATGGACCACCACTGCCTCCAGATCTAGGAAAGTGAAGCTCATCAAGCACACACAGCATGAACTTAATGTGGAGACCCCAAGGGATACAGTTGAAGGCTCAGGGCCCAGGAGGACCACAGGCGTGGTGCCCCACTGGCAACACCTTCAATGTCTTGGATAATAACTAAGCCTATCTATGTCATCACTGACATGATGGACATGAGTATGAACATATAAAATAATGCTAGAATGTTCTGGCCACCAGATGTGAAGAACTGACTCATTGGAAAATACCCTGATGCTGGGAAAGATTGAAGACAGGAGGAGAAGGGGAAAACAGGATTGGATGGCATCACCGACTCAATGGACATGAGTTTCAGTAAAACTCCAGGAGGTAGTGATGAACAGGGAGGCCTGGAGTGCTACAGTCCATAATGTCACACACATAAGACATGACCTCTCGACTACATAATACGGGAAAACTTGTGGCAGCCCCCCATTATGAGAAGGGAGGGAGCAAGAGAGAAGATCTTCTGCAACCAGCTGGACAACCATCCCAGCAAGGCTTCCAGGCGTTCACTCTGCACCCCACTGGCCCTCCGTCCCATCCACCTGTCCCACCCCTGAGGGGAGTACCTGATCACTCGGAGGTGTGCTGTCCTCCAGGTTGTTGAGGGCATTCTCCATGCGGGCCAGGTGGCTGGACACCGACAGCAGGAGGTTCACCACCTTGTCAAGGTCCCCGATGAATATGTGGAACTTGTCAAACTCATTGGGCTTGCACACAGCCTTGACCAGGGCTTGCACTTCATCGCCCAGCTCACTGTTGGCCTGCACATCCTCCAGCAGGCTCTCCTGTGCCTCCAGCAGCACCTGCAGTTTTCAGCCGAGGCTTTCAATGAGCTCCTGCAAGTGGGTATAGTGTGCGGGACTCAGTCATGGCGCTGCTCATCCGGGTGCCCTGAAGCATTCACCCACACTTCCTGGCCTGTGGGCCATCAGCAGCTTGCTTCACATGAACAAATATCAGCCCAGCATGGAAAAAATCTACAGGCAATAAATGCTTGAGAGGCTGTGGAAAAAAACAGAAACCCTCTCGCATTTTTGGAAAGTGAACGTTGCTCAGTCATGTCCAACTCTTTGCAGCTCTATGGACTATACTGCCGAGGTCCAGCCCCGGCTGATCCAGGGAGTTCAAAGCAGGGACGGCGTTGGTGAGGATCAGGATACAATAGCTTCAATTAGATATTAATTAGAGATGTAAAGAGTAATAGAATGAGGATAGCTCAGTAGGAAAGAGGCTGAGTAGCTTGGTTTACACGGGAGACCAATAAAACTTCAAGACAAGAAGTTTGCACCACTTACGTAGGCTGCAGGTGTCCTTCCATTCTCCCAAAGGAGAGGAGACACTGAGGCCTCCCCAGTTGGATCTTAGAAGCCCAGGCATAATTAGTAAGCATGAAAACGGTTCTGCACTCCAGATGGAGACTCAGCCAGAGTTTGAGAGAGACAGCGACATGGGGAGACCAGTATTTCAAGAAACTGATCCCAATTCTTTTTTTTTTTTTTTTTTTTTTTGTAACGGGGATCTAATTTATTCTTTCCTTGGTGGGGAGATAAAATAATTTTTTTTAAATTTTTTATTTCAGGTATACACGTGCTCCCCATCCTGAACCCTCCTCCCTCCCCCCTCCCCAATGGGAGAAAATAATAGCAAATGAAGCAACCGACAAACAACTAATCTCAAAAATATACAAGCAACTCCTCCAGCTCAACTCCAGAAAAATAAATGACCCAATCAAAAAATGGGCCAAAGATCTAAATAGACATTTCTCCAAAGAAGACATACAGATGGCTAACAAACACATGAAAAGATGCTCAACATCACTCATTATCAGAGAAATGCAAATCAAAACCACTCTGAGGTACCATTTCACACCAGTCAGAATGGCTGCGATCCAAAAGTCTACAAATAATAAATGCTGGAGAGGGTGTGGAGAAAAGGGAACCCTCTTACACTGTTGGTGGGAATGCAAACTAGTACAGCCACTATGGAGAACAGTGTGGAGATTCCTTAAAAAACTGGAAATAGAACTGCCTTATGATCCCAATTCTTTATTTTCCATAGTCTACTTTTATACACTGAAATGTTATGTAAAGGTCACATGGGGTCAGCAGTCCTGACTTTTATCAAAGTCAGGTGCTTCATACAAATGTATACAGAGGTCTTAGGGGTGTTACATCATCTTCTGGCCAGGGGGCCTGCTGACAATTTATGACCCTCTCCTTGTGACAGTGGTCAGTCAACCAGTACACTTATTTCTCCAGGGGTGATTATTCTTAAAAAAGACTCCACCTTCTGAAGGTACCAGATAAAGTTAGATTCCTATAGGGTGAGGGTGTAGTGGGTTTTAATTAAGAAAATAATTTACTTAGCCTAAGGTCTAACGTGATTAATATCAAAGGTTAATACTTATTTCTTCTATATATTCATTAATGTGTGTAAGGGCAGGGGAAGTGGAGACTTAGCAACAAACATTGGCTCAACAAACGAAAAACCCTTCATCAACGCAATTTCTAATCAGCCCACTATACTTATACTAATGGTTTTCTAACTTTTCTAAGGAACCTGTTTTTAGAAGGTTTAAAGCATCTTGCGATGGTACCCCCACTCCAGTACTTTGCCTAGAAAGTCCCATGAATGGAGGAGCCCGGTGGGCTGCAGTCCATGGGGTTGCTAGGAGTCGGACAGGACTGAGTGACTTCCCTTTCACTTTTCACTTTAATGCATTGGAGAAGGAAATGGCAACCCACTCCAGTGTTCTTGCCTGGAGAATCCCAGGGACGAGGGAGCCTGGTGGCTGCTGTCTGTGGGCTCACACACAGTTTGACACGACTGAAGTGACTTAGCAAAGCATCTCGTGCCTCTCATGATTGGGAGGCTGTGAGCAACCACATGTGGCTGGACAAGCCTGTCAGGCAGGCTAGAGAACCTTCAGAGGAGTTTGTAAGTTTGGAACACTTCTCTCACACCCAGGAATTATTATTAACTGGAGCTCTAAGTTAACTCCTTCTCCTAAAGAGGTGGTGGGGGACAACCCCCCCTTAAAGTCAGAGGTGTAGGTGAGAGCACAAAGTAGTAAAGTAGGCAGGCTCTGGTAATGGGGGTAGATGCTCAAGAATTTCCATGGGGACTCCTGAGGCTCAATTCCACCTTTGCGTATGTCGAGGCTCCTTCCTCATGACCTTTGCCTGGGTGGAGGTCCTCACACCGACTCCCAATACTATACACTACATTGGATTCTCCGGGCGAGATACTGGAGTGGATAGACTTTCCCTGCTCCAGGGCAATATCTCAACCCAGGTCTCCTGCCTTGTAGGAGTATTCTTTACCACCTGAGCCATGAGGGAAGCCCTCTTGCACTGTTAGTGAAAATGTAAATTGGTACAGCCATTATGGACACTAATAGTATGGAGATTTCTTAAAACAACAATACAAAAGAAAAACTAGGAATAAAACTATCATCAATTCAGTTCAGTTCAGTTCAGATGCTCAGTAGTGTCCGACTCTTTGCGACCCCATGAATCGAAGCACGCCAGGACTCCCTGTCCATCACCAACTCCCGGAGTTCACTCAGACTCACAGCCATCGAGTCAGTGATGCCATCCAGCCATCTCATCCTCTGTCGTCCCCTTCTCCTCCTGCCCCCAAGCCCTCCTAGCATCAGAGTCATTTCCAATGAGTTAACTCTTCGCATGAGATGGCCAAAGTACTGGAGTTTCAGCTTTAGCATCATTCCTTCCAAAGAAATCCCAGGGCTCATCTCCTTCAGAATGGACTGGTTGGATCTCCTTACAGTCCAAGGGACTCTCAAGAGTCTTCTCCAACACCACAGTTCAAAAGCATCAATTCTTCGGCACTCACCCTTCTTCACAGTCCAGCTCTCACATCCATACGTGACCACAGGAAAAGCCATAGCCTTGACTAGACAGGCAAAGTAATGTCTCTGCTTTTGAATATGCTATATGATCTAGCAAATCTCAGTACTGGACATATACCCTGGAGAAAATCATGACTGAAATAGATACATGTACCTTACTATTCATTGCAGCACTATTTGCAATAGCTAGCACATGGGTGGAGAAGGAAATGCCAATCCACTACAGTATTCTTGCCTGGAGAACCCCAGGGACAAAGGAGCCTGGTAGGCTGCCATCTATGGGGATGCATAGAGTTGGACATGACTGAAGCAACTTAGCAGCAGCACACGGAAGTAACCTAGATGTCCATCAGATGATGGATGGATAAAGAAGCCATGGTGCATGTACACAATGGAATAGCAGCCACAAAAAGAAACACATTTGAGTCAGATCTAATGAGATGGATGAACCTAGAGCCTATCATACTGAGTGACCTAAATCAGAAAGAAAGAAAAACAAAAGTATTATATATTAACACATGCATATGGAATCTAGAAAGGTGATACTGATGAACCTATTTGCTTGGCAGCCATGGAGATGCAGACACATAGGGAACAGGTGGATAGGGGAAGGATAGTGAGACTAATGGATAAAGTAGCATGGAAACACGCACATTACAATATGGAAAAAGCCAGTGGGAATTTTCAGGTTGACACAGGGAGTTCAACAAAGCCATACTACTCCTTTTTTTTTTTTTTTTTTTTTTACCCAGAAGTGCCAATCATGGGTCCCTGATGGGTCTCCAACCCTACTCCCTCCTTGTCGACATATCCCAGCCACTGGTCCCTGAGCTCCTCTCTCAATGTCTCTCCTCATCCTGTCTACACTGCTCCCTGACCTCAAGACCCTGACTTCACTTCCCAGGCCCTGTCCCCTTTGTTCATGTGGCTGTTTCTGGTGGTCACTGACCTCATGTGCAATCTCCTCCTTCCTGTTCACACAGCTTCCAGCCACTGGTCTACTGACTTGATATGCAATCCTCTTCCTCCTTTTCAACACAGCTCCAGACACAAACCACCCACACCCCTACCTCATCTCCAGGCATTCCTCCCTTTCCACCTATGTTCAGCCACAAGTCCCTGCCCTCCTCTGCAAACTTGCCCCATTCGTGTCCACACAGACCCAACCGCTGATCCCTGAATTCCACCCTGATAATCCTCCTCTATGTTCACACAGATCCAGCCACTGGTCCCTGGACTCATCTTCCATCCTCTTTCCTCACTGTCTGTGTGTCTCTGTGTGTGTCGGCAGTCACATCCAATGAATTGCCATGGAATAATGGGCTCCTCTGTCCAGGGAGTTTCCCAGGCAAGAATACTGGCATGGGTTGCCACTTCCTGCTCAAGGGGATCTTCCAGACTGGGAATTGAACCCGCACCTCCTGCATTGGCAGGCATATTCTTTACCACTGAGTCACCTAGGAAGCCCTGCCTAAGTCTTTGTCTACACATCTAATCTAGTGATCTCTGACCTCAACTACAATGCTCCTCATCATAGCCCACACAGTCCCAGCCACTGGTGCCTGACTTAATATTCAAGCCTTCTCATCCCATTCACATAGGACAGGCTGCCTGTCCCTCACTTTATCTTAAAACCTACTCCTACATGTACACACTGTTCCAGCCATCAGTGCCTGACTTTATCTGTAAGCCTCCTCCTCCTCCTTGGACAGAGAGCTCTTGCCAAGGGTCAGCAATTTCTCTTCCAGTCCTCTGCCCCTTGTCTTAACAGCTTCAACCATGATCCTTCAACTTATCTGCTATCCTCCTTATCCTTGTCCACACACTCCGGGACTTCATCTACAAACCTCCCCATCCTTCACACAGATCCGGCCTCCTGTCCCTGACATTATCTTCAGCCTTCCTTCCACTTGAACACACCCCTCCACTCATCGGAACCTGGTATTATCTGTACTCCTCCTGGTATACAGGGCCCTAACCACTGGTCCTTGATTTTGCTTTCCAATCCTCCTGCCTCGAGTTCCCAAAGCTCCAGCCACTGGTCCCTGATCTCTTCTTCAAATGTTCTCCTTCTTGTGCACATAGCTTCAGCAACAGATCACTGAACTCATCTCCAGTCCTCTCCTTCCAAGTCAGCACAACTTGAAAATTGGTCCCTGAAGCCCCTTCCATTCCTCCTCATGTTCACACAGCTGTACCCACATGTCCCTAGCACAAATCCTTCCTCCTCCTTGTCCACACACAAGGCCAGGAACTGGTCCCTGAACACCTCTCTCATCAGCCTTCCTCTTTTCTACACAGTTCCATCTAAAGGTTGCTGACCTAAACTGAAATTGTCCTCACCCTTCAGTTCAGTTGCTCAGTCATATCCGACTCTTTGTGACCCCATGGGCTGCAGCACACCAGGCTTCCCTGTTCATCACCAACTCCTGGAGCTCAAACTCATGTCCATAGAGTCAGTGATTCCATCCAACTATTTCACCTCTGTCATCCCCTTCTCCTCTGCCTTCAGTCTTTCTCAGCATCAGGGTCTTTTCCCTGAGTCAGTTCTTCCCATCAGGTGGCCAAAGTATTGGAGATTCCACTTCATCATCATCCTATTCAGGACGGATCTCCTTTAGGATGGCCTGGTTGGATCTCCTTGCAGTCCATTGTACTCTAGAGAGTCTTCTCCAACACCACAGTTCAAAAGCATCAATTCTTTGGCCCAGCTTTCTTTATATTCCAACCCTCACATCTACATATGACTACTGGAAAAACCATAGCTCTGACTAAATGGACTTCTGTTGGCAAAGTAATGTCTTTGCTTTTTAACATGCTTTCTAGGTCAGTCATAGCTTTTCTTCCAAGAAGTGTCTTTTAATTTCACGGTTTCAGTCTCCACCTGCAGTGATTCTAGAGCACCCTAAAAATAAAATCTCTCACTCTTTCCACTGTTTTCCCATGTATTTGCCATAAAGTGATGGGGCCAGATGCCATGAGCTTACTTTTTGAATGTTAAGTTTGAAGCCAACTTTTCCACTCTCCTCCACTGTGTCCTCACCCTTGGGCACAGTTTCCATCACCAGTACCTGAACTGTACTCTATCAACAACCCTCTCCCTCCTTATACTCAGAGCTCCAGCCGCTGTTTCTGGACGTTCTGCTCCAAGTCCACAGAGCTTCGACCACTGGTCTCTGACCTCTTCTGCAATTCTCCTCATCCTCGTCTACAGAGATCCAGACAAAGGTTTCTTACCTTCTCTCAAATCTTCCAACCTACTTTTGCACATATTCCTGTGAGAACTTGATGTCTTTCTCTCCACACTATTCTGCAACATGTCCATGTACTTCAAGCCAGTTGTCTGTGCCCTTCTCTACAATCCTCCTGCTCCTTGTCCTCACAGCTTCATTCACTGGTCCCTGATCTCCTCTACAACCTGCTTCTTACTTGTCCACACTGCTCCAGCCAAGATCCCTGAACTTCTCTCTAATATGTGGACTTTTTGTCCACATAGCTTCAGCCACTGGTCTCTGATTCCCACTCCAATAAATCCTCCTCTTCATTTTCCATACAACTCCAGCCAGAAGTCACTAATTTCTTCTCAACCTTTCCTTTCCCACATCTCTCTCTAACCACTGGTCCCTGGCATCCTGTCCAATCCTCCTGCCCCTTGTCCAGCAGCCCCAGCAACTGATCCCTAAAGTTGTCTATCAATGCCATTCCTTTTGTCTCAGTTCAGTTCAGTCAGTCAGTCAGTTGTGTATGACTTTTTGTGACCCCATGAACTGCAGCATGCCAGGGGACAAAGGAGCCACACTGGCTACCATCCGTGGGGTCACAAAGAGTCATACATGACTGTGCAACTAACTTTCACTTTTTTCCCCCTCTTCTACACACAGCTTCAATGGCCAGTGCCTAGCCTACTTTCCAATCTTCCTCCTTCTTGTCCACACAGTTCCAGCCACTGGTGCCCAAACTGTGCTCCGTGACTCCTTCTTGTGTTTGCACAGCTTCATCTATAGGTCCTTGGCCACCTGTCAAATCAATCTCCTCCTTGAACACAAAGTTCCCATCAATGGTTCCTTACCTTGTCTCTAGTGAGCCTTTCACTTTTCTACAGATCTCCATCTAGTGATCACTGACCCAAAGTACACCTGTCCCCATTCTTGTGCACAGGGCCCCAAGCACCAGTCCTTGCCTTGACTATGAATCATTTCCACCTTGAACATTGAGCCCCAACAATGTTTCACAGCCTACTCCTGAGCCTCTCCACATAGCTCCAAGTCACTGGTTCCTGACCTCGTCTACCATCCTCTTCTCCAAAGACAGTTAGGCACAAGACAGGAATGAGTGACTGAACTGAACTGACTTGAACTGAAGTCCTCCTCATTCATATCCATACAGTCCCAGCCAGGGCTCTCTGGGTTGTTAATTGATGAACCTCCTCATCCTTGCTCACACAGATGTGGCCCGCTGTCACTGACATTATTTCCAATTGTCCTTTTTGTATACACAGCTCCAGGCCCTGGTGGAGCTCTTTCTCCTTCTTGTACAGAGAGCTTTTAGCCATTGGTTTCCTTTCAACTCCTTAGTTTCCTTTCCAGTCCTTCTCCTCTGTGTCCAAACAGCTCCAGCATCTACATGCTCCCTCCTCCTTGTCCACACAGGCCCACCCATGGTCCCTGAGCTCATCTCCTATCTTCCTCCTTGACCAAACAGCACCAGCCATGACCACCTGAGTTCATCTCCAGACCTCCTTCTCTGTCCCAAAATCTCCAACCACTGGTCCCTGACTTCCTCTTCAATCCTTCTTGGTCTTCTGCTGAGGGCTTTAACCATTGGTCCCTGCCTTTCTTCCTATCCTCTTTCTGCATGTCAACACAAGTCCAGACACTTGTCCCTTGACTTTATCTATAAGTGTCCTTTTCCTTGTCTATGTAGCTATAGCAACTGGTTCCTAACCTTGTCTCTCAAAGGTCTTCCGTTCTGTCAACACTGTCCCATCTACTTGTCACTGGCTTGAACTCTAATCCTCTTCATCCTTGTCCCCACAGTCCCTGCCCTGATTTGATCTACAAATCCCCTCATCCTTCCTCACACACGTCCAGCCACCTTTCTCTGATTTTATATCCAATCTTCCCTCATCGTCTACACAGAAACAGCTACAGGGCTCTGATCCCTTCTCCAGTCCTGCTTTTCCTTATACGTATACACAGCTCCAGTAACTGGTTCCTGATTGCCTCTCGAACATTCCTCTACCTTGTCCACAAAGTTCCAGCTACTGGTCCCTGACCTTTGGTCAAATCTTCCTCTTTCTAGTCCTCACAGCTCCAGCTACTTGTCCCTGACTGCCTCTCCAATGTTCCTCCTCTTCGTCACACAGCTCCAGCCACTGGTCCCTGACTTAAAATCTCCAAACCACGAAATCTAATCCTTATTCACACAGGCCTGGCCATGTTGCTGCTGACTTTACCTCCAGTCTTTCTCCTTGCATACCCAGTTCCAGCTACTTGTCCTGATTTTATCCGCAATCCACCTCATCATTCTTCACACAGCGCCAGCCACTGAGTATTATCACAAATCCTTCACCTACTTGTTGAAACATCTCCAGTTCCAGCTACTTGTCCTGATTTTATCCGCAATCCACCTCATCATTCTTCACACAGCGCCAGCCACTGAGTATTATCACAAATCCTTCACCTACTTGTTGAAACATCTCCAAACACATGTTCCTGACCTTCTCTCTGGTCCTCCTCCTCCTTGTCCACACAGCTTCAGCCACTGGTCTAGCCACATTTCCAATCTTCCTCCTTGTCCACACAGCTCTAGCAACTTGTCCCTCATTTTGTCTCTCATTCCCCTTTCTGTTTGTCTACACAGCTTCTAGTCGTCACTGACCTGAAAGGCAATCCTCCTCATCCTTATTCATATGGCTCTAGCTCCCCTGTCCCTCACAGTTATCTACAATCCTTTTCCTCCTTGTACAGAGAGCTCCAGCACCTGGTCCTTGACTTCCTTTCTAATCCTTCAGCTCTGTGTCCACACAGCTCCAGCCAACTGGTCTTTGACTTCATCTCCAAACCTCTTCATCCTTGTTCACACAGGTCTAGCCACTTGTCTTATGATGTTATAGCCAAACATCCCTTGCTGTCTCCACAGCTGCAGCTCAAGCACCTTGACTGTCTCTCCAATTTTGTTTTTCTTTATTCACATTTCTCCAGTCACTTGTTCCTGACATCCTCTCCAATCATCATCTTCCTCCCTGTCCACACAGCTGCACCTACGGGTCTGTGTGATCTCAAGTGCAATCTTTCCCATCCTTGTCCACACAGCTCTGGCCACAGGTCCCAGACTTTGATCTCCAATTTGCCTCTTAAATTTCCATGGAGCTCCTGACACAAGGCCCTGACTTCCTGTTAAAACTTCCCTCCACCTTGTCCACACAGTTTCATCCACTGTTATCTGCCCTCCTGTCCAATCATACAGGTCCTTGTCCACACCAGTCCAAACGCTGGCCCCTGATCTCCTCGTCGGTCCTCCCTCCTCTTCGTCCAGTTACAGACACTGGTCCCTGACCTCCCTTCCTAGCCCCCTTGTCCACACAGCTTCAGCCGCTGCTCCCTGACCTCATCTCCCACCCTCCTTCCTCCTGGTCCACCCTCTGGTCCCTGAACTACATCTACAATCCTCCCTCCTTCTGTCAACAGTGCTCCCAACCAGTGGTGTCTGCTGCCTTCCCAATATGTCACATATCTCCTACCCCACGGCCTTTGTACTTGTTGCCCTCAAATCCCCCCAGTCCTTGACAGAACCGGAAATCCCCTCCTATCACTCCAGGCTTTTCTGCATCATGAGCTCATCGGAGCCTTCTCTAAAATCACACTCCTTTATCTCTGTATGCCTTCACCCAGTTTTACTTTTCTGACCAATTACATTATATGTTTGAAAATGTTTTCTGTAAAGAGCCAGCGAGTAAATATTTTAGACTTCAGAAGCCACACAGCCACAAATCAACATGGCCTTCAGTATTAAAGTTCACCAGAGGCCATGTATAAAAGAATGAATTGGTTGTCTTTAAATAAAACTTTATTGACAATAGCAGAGTGGGGGCCATGTGTGGCCCACAGGCCCTATATTGTGTGTTTGTTTTTGTGCTGCAAATACACAGTGCCTTCAGGGAAGGAATGACTATTTTGCACGTTGCTGCTGTATCCCCAAGGGCCTGGGATAGTTTCTGGAGTTAAACGGTGACTGCTTTTTGGTTAGCACAGCCTTTATGATCTGTTGTTGGATTTATTACCTGATTATAGGAATTTAAAATAGATACTCAAAGATGGTATGGACGCTGCTGAAGGTCATATAATTAAGTCCCTTGGGTTTCAACTGGGATAGAAGAAACATTAGCCATTGACCTTAAAATGAAAGAGACTTGTGGACACCACGTTCTTTTGATATTGGATCTTATGACAGAGAGATAGCAAGTAGGTCATGTGAAGAGGCCCAATTTTAGGACAGAAGACTGTTTCACAAAAGGCATGACTTACAGGCCCAAATGTCAGCATTCTGCCCAACACAAATGGTGCATGTGCAGGGCCAGGCTGAGGGAGGACCTGAGGATCACCACCTGTCTCCAGTTAGCACGTTATCATCTGAATTTCGGCCTCCCTAACTTTTTCACTGACAGGTCATGGTCCAAGTCACTCCCCAAGTCCTCTTCTGGCTCCTGCTGCTCTTGCAAGTCCTTCATCTTTATCAGCAGCTCTGCCTTGGGGACCTATGTGCTGTAGTAGGTGGAGTTGGTGACCAAGGGTGTGGCCTCCAGCAAACTGGTCTCCTCCCTCCTGAGAAACAGAATGGTAGCTCTGACTGTGCCCACAGATGCAACTGAAACCTGGGCTTGGATTTGCAAACCACGGGGCCAATGAAAGGACATCAGTCAGAGAGAAGAGAAAGCAGAAGCAGGAACAGAGTGGGCTTCCCTGGTGGTACAGTGGCTAAGACTCTGCCTTCCAATGCAGGAGATAAGAGTTTGATCACTTAGTTGGGAAGAGAAGATCACACATGTTAGGGTGTATGCAAAAAAAAAAAATCAATATATCAAGCAAACAAACAAACAAAAAACAGTGTGGAAAGGGCAGGTCGCTCGGTCACATCTGACTCTTTGAGACCCCATGGACTATAGCCCCGCCCAGGCTCCTCTGTCCCTGGGATTTTCCAGGCAAGCATACTGGAGTGGGTTGTCATTCCCTTCTCTAGGGTATCTTCCCAACCCAAGGATCGAACTGGGGTCTCCTACATTGCAGGCAGACCCTTTACCATCTGAGGCACCAGGGAATCCACCCGGAACTAGAAACCCCTGCTAAATAGTAGCTGAAGCCCTGACTATGGGAGAGGAGGATAAAGGTAGATTTCTTGGGTAGCCTGAGGTCTATGGAGTTGAGTCTATGGTCTGTTGCCATTGGTAGTGCAGCCACAGGCCCCAAGTTCACCAGGCATCCTTCCAGCAGAGGCTGCATTTGCAGCATCTGATCCCCTGTCTGCAGCATGACATTTGTACTCCCACCTACTAACAATCAGTGATGTTTACCAAGACCACATGCACTTGTATGACAGATGTAAGGAAAAACATCTTGGTAAGCAGGTGACTTAATGCAAGAGGCTAAAGAAGGCCCTTTAGAGAAGGAAGCATATGATACTCTTAGTCACTCTGTCACTTCTCACTCTTGGTGACCCATGGGAAGTGTTAGCCACCAATTTTTCTGTCTTTGTGATTCTCCAGGCCAGAATACTGGAGTGGGCAGCCATTCCCTTCTCCAGGGCATCTTACCAACTCAGGGATTGAACACAGATCTTCCCTGTTGCAAGTGCATTCTTTAACCATCTTAGCCACAAGGGAAGCTTCCCACCCAGTCCTCTATAGAGAATCAGTTCAGTTTAGTTCAGTTCAGTCACTCAGTCATGTCCGACTCTTTGCGACCCCTTGAATTGTAGCACACCAGAGCTTCCTGTCCATCACCAACTCCCAGAGTTGACTCAGACACACATTCATCGAGTCAGTGATGCCATCCAGCCATCTCATCCTCTGTCGTCCCCTTCTCCTCCTTCTCCCAATCCACCCCAGTATCACAGTATTTTCCAATGAGTCAACTCTTTTCATGAGGTGGACAAAGTACTGGAGTTTCAGCTTCAGCATCACTCCTTCCAAAGAAATCCCAGGGCTGATCTCCTTTAGAATGGACTGGTTGGATCTCCATGCAGTCCAAGGGACTCTCAAGAGTCTTCTCCAACAACACAGTTCAAAAGCATCAATTCTTCAGCGCTCAGGTTTCTTCACAGTCCAACCCTCACATCCATACATGACGACTGGGAAAACCATAGCCTTGACTAGATGAACCTTTGTTGGAAAAGTAATGTCTCTGCTTTTGAATGTGCTGTCTAGGTTGGCCATAACTTTCCTTCCAAGGAGTAAGCATCTTTTAATTTCATGCCTGCAGTCACCATCTGCAGTGATTCTGGAGCCCCCCAAAATAAAGTCTGACACTGTTCCCACTCTTTCCCCATCTATTTCTTATGAAGTGATGGGACCAGATGCCATGATCTTCGTTTTCTGAATGTTGAGCTTTAAGCCAACTTTTTCACTATCCTCTTTCACCTTCATCAAGAAGCTTTTTAGTTCCTCTTCACTTTCTGCCATAAAGGTGGTGTCATCTGCATATCTGAGGTTATTGATATTTCTCCAAGCAATCTTGATTCCAGCTTGTGCTTCTTCCACCACAGAGTTTCTTATGATGTACTCTGACTATAAATTAAACAAGCAAGGTCACAATATACAGCCTTGACATACTCATTTTCCTATTTGGAACCAGTCTGTTGCTCTATGTCCAGTTCTAACTGTTGCTTCCTGACCTGCATATAGGCTTCTCAAGAGGCAGGTCAGGTGCTCTGGTATTCCCATTTCTTTCAGAATTTTCCACAGTTTATTGTAATCCACACAGGCAAAGGCTTTGGCATAGTCAATAAAGCAGAAATATATGTTTTTTCTGGAACTCTCTTGCTTTTTCTATGATCCAATGGATGTTGGCAATTTCATCTCTGGTTCCTCTGCCTTTCCTAAAACCAGCTTCAACAACTGACGTTCACAGTTCAAGTATTGCCCGAAGCCTGGCTTGGAGAATTTTGAGCATTACTTTACTAGCGTGTGAGATGAGTGTAAATGTGCAGCAATTTGAGCATTCCTTGGCGTTGGCTTTCTTTGGGATTGTGATGAAAACTGACCTTTTCCAGTCCTGTGGCCACTCCTGAGTTTTCCAAATTTGCTGGCATATTGAGTTCAGCATTTTCACAGCATCATCTTTCAGGATTTGAAACAGTGGAACTGGAATTCCATCACCTCCACTAGCTTTGCTCGTAGTGATGCTTTCTAAGGCCCACTTGACTTCACATTCCAGGATATCTGGCTCTAGGTGAGTGATCACACCATTGTGATTATCTTGGTCACGAGGATCTTTTTTGTACATTTCTGTGTATTCTTGCCACCTCTTCTTAATATCTTGTTTCTGTTAGGTCCATACCATTTCTGTCCTTTTCGAGCCCATCTTTGTATGAAATGTTCCCTTGGTATTTTTCATTTTCTTGAATAGTTCTCTAGTCTTTCCCATTCTGTTGTTTTCCTCTATTTCTTTGCATTGATCTCTGAGGAAGGCTTTCTTATCTCCCCTTGCTAGTCTTTGGAACTCTGCATTCAGATGTTTATATCTTTCATTTTCTCCCTTGCTTTCACTTCTCTTCTTTTCAGTTATTTGTAAGGCCTCCTCAGACAGCCATTTTGCTTTTTTTGCATTTCTTTTCCATGGGGATGGTCTTGATCCCTGTCTGCTGTACAATGTCATGAACCTCCATCCATAGTTCATCAGGCACTCTGTCTATCAGATCTAGTCCCTTAAATCTATTTCTCACTTCCTGTGTATAATCATAAAGGATTTGATTTAGGTCATACCTGAATGGTCTAGTAGTTTTCCCTACTTTTTTCAATTTCAGTCTGTATTTGGCAACAAGGAGTTCATGATCTGAGCCACAGTCATCTCCTGGTCTTGTTTTTGTTGATCGTATAGAGCTTTTCCATCTTTGGCTGCAAAGGATGTAATCAATCTGATTTCGGTGTTGACCATCTGGGGATGTCCATGTGTAGAGTCTTTTCTTGTGTTCTTGGAAGAGGGTGTTTGCTATGACCAGTGCATTTTCTTGGCAAAACTTTATTAGTCTTTGCCCTGTTTCATTCCGTATTCCAAGGCCAAATTTGCCTGTTACTCCAGGTGTTTCTTGATTTCCTACTTTTGTATTCCAGTCCCCTATAATGAACAGAACATCTTTGTTGGATGTTAGTTCTAAAAGGTCTTATAGGTCTTCATAGAAACATTCAACTTCAGCTTCTTCAGCGTTACTGGTTGATGCATAGACTTGGATTACTGTGATATTGAATAGTTTGCCTTGGAAATAAACAGAGATCATTCTGTCGTTTTGGAGATTGCATCCAAGTACTGCATTTCAGACTCTTTTGTTGACCATGATGGCTACTCCATTTTTTCTAAGGGATTCCTGCCTGCAGTAGTAGATATAATGGTCATCTGAGTTAAATTCACCCATTTCAGTCCATTTTAGTCCGCTGATTCCTAGAATGTTGACATTCACTCTTGCCATCTCCTGTTTGATCACTTTAAATTTGCCTTGATTCATGGACCTGACATTCCAGGTTCCTATGCAATATTTCTCTTTACAGGATCAGACCTTGCTTATATCACATCCACAACTAGGTATTGTTTTAGCTTCTGCTCTATTCCTTCATTCTTTCTGGGGTTATTTCTCCACTGATGTGCAGTAGCATATTGGGCACCTACTAACCTGTAGAGTTCTTCTTTCAGTATCCTATAATTTTGCCTTTTCACACTGTTCATGGGGTTCTAAAGGCAGGAATACTGAAGTAGTTTGCAATTCCCTTCTCCAGTGGACCACATTGTGTCAGACCTCTCCACCATGCCGGCCCATCTGGGTGGCCCCACAGGGTATGGCTTAGTTTCATTGAGTTAGACAAGGCTGTGGTCCTAGTGTGATTAGATAGACTAGTTTTCTGTGATTATGATTTCAGTGTGTCTGCCCTCTTATGCCTTCTTGCAACACCTACCATCTTATTTGGGTTTCTCTTACCTTGGGCGAGGAGTATCTCCTTCCGCTGCCCCTCCTGACCTTGAACATGGAATAGCTCCTCTAGGCCCTCCAAGCCCACACAGCCACGGCTCCTTGGACGTGGAGTTGCTCCTCCCGGCCACTGCCCCTGGCCTTTGACGTGGTGCAGCTTCTTTTGACCTCTGCCCCTGGCCTTGGGCATGGGGTAGCTCCTCTTGGCCCTGCTCTGTGTGCCATCATAGCCGCCCACTCCATACAGAATGAATTACAGTAAATTCACCCCCTCAGCTAAATATGTGAAAATAGAAGGCCTTTTTTGTAAGTACATATCCTCTGTAGCCTCTACTTTCACTCCTCTCTAACAAGTTTCTGCTCCTCAGCACTAGTGACTTTTGGCATTGGATTGTTCTTTGTTATGATGGGGGGGGGGGGCTGTCCTGTGCCCCTGAAAATCGACAAGCACCATCCCTGGCCTCCACTCTCCCAGAGGAGACAATGAGAAGTGTCTCCCAACATTGACAAGTGCCCCGAGGGAGGGAAGACAGGAGAGAAGAACCACTACCTTATGAGAAAAGCATACTTGGGCATCCCTAGAAATGTGTCTTTACACATCTTTGCCCAACTGATATCACTGTCCCAGAATGGACCTTTAATTCAGGATAGGTGTCTATATATATATATATATATATTCAAAATGACAAATACTTATGGATAAATCTGTCATCAGAGAGCACGCATGAGACCAGACAGAGATACATCTCAGGCCCCTTGCCCTGGAAGCCCAAGAGGTTAGAAGCACACACAGGGAAGGACAGGGGCAGAGATGGGGTGGGGTGGTCTACTCACTTCTCTGTCACGGGCAACAGAACCTTGGGCAGAAGCTTCCTCCATTGCTGTGCTCCTTCTAGGGGGTGCTCGTCTTTGGGGAAGATGCCCTCCATAGGTCCATGGTGGTTCTCATCCTAACATCGGGATCCAGGATGTCCGTCAGTGACTTATCCCTGTCCGGGCTTTTACAAATCAGCTCCTCCGACTTGAGGTAGTCGTTAGTCCTATCTTTGGCCTCCATATATCTGAGTGTGGGAGGGGAGGCCAGCCGTCCTTGGCGGGGGACCCAGGGTCACCAGGGGACTGGGGCTTGGCACCCTGGCAGCTGTAGGGGCAGAAGTAGGACTACTCCGGCATGCTGAGCATCATGATTTGGTCCCACTGGAGGCCTGGGGGCAATGTTGGTGGCTCCAGGATGCAGGCCAATGACTGACAGGTTTCCTTCTCAGGCTGGCTTTCCGAGTGCACCATCTTGATGGGCATGATCTTCACCTTGTTGTTGCTGTCCATCATCCACTAGATTCTGCCAAGACAAGAGACATCCACTGGAAACACTCTGTGTGCCCAGGCGCAGCTCAAGAATCAGAACTCAGTTGAGTAAACCATCTGGTCCTAGGGTGGAGCCTTCCACACAGGGGAGACCAACTCAAAGATGGGCCCATCCAGGTCACACATTCCAGGACCGGGGAGATGAGGTCTAGGAGTTTGGGACCCCAGACCCTCAACTTGGGTTGCTTGATCCTCCTCTGCCTCAAGGTTCTCAAATTCAGAAGAAAAATTCCAGCATTTCACCCAAGCAGGAAAACATGGGAAACACCCCTCTTCATTGCATTCTTTTCCCTCCACATGCATAAACCCTCCCCACCTACTAGTGACTTGAAGTTAAATGAAAGTTGCTCAGTTATTTCCAACTCTTTGTGACCCAGTCCATGGGATTCTCCAGGCCATAATACTGGAGAGGGTAATCTTTCCCTTCTCCAGGGGAATCTTCTCAAACCAGGATTGTACCCAAGTCTGCTGAATTGCATGTGGATTCTTTAACAGCTGAACCACAAGGGAAGTCCAAGAATATTGGAGTGAATGAAAGTGAAAGTGCAAGTCATTCAGCCATGTCCAACTCTTTGCTACCCCATGGACTATACAGTCCCTGAAATTCTCCAGGCCAGAATTCCAAAGTTGGTACACTCTCCCTTCTTTAGGGGATCTTCTGAACCCAGAGACCAAACACAAATCTCCCACATTACAGGCAGATACTTTACCAGCTGAACCACAAAGGAAACCCAACAATACTGGAGTGGGTAGCCTTTCCCTTCTCTGGGGGATCTTCCCTACCCTGGGATCGAACCCTGGTATCCCACATTGTATGCAGATGAGCATACAATGAGCATACAAAGAGCATAAAGTGACTCTTTACCAGGTAAGCCACAAGTGAAGCCCTACTCAGCATATATTTACATCTTTATTCCAACACTTACTTTGGGGAAAACTTGATTGGAAAAACAAACAAACAAAGCAATAGAAACAAGTCCTCTGCAGCTTGTGATATCCATTCTGAAAAAGCAGATTTTCAGGTCACTTCTGAGCACAACTACCTCTCTTCTTGATGCCCATGCAGACTTCCATGTTTAGGAAGTTTGAAAAAATGCTCCCTCTCAAACCACACAGCGGAAAAGATCTTATCACCACCTGGTCGCATCCATTCCACCTGGGAAGCAGGACCCGGAGGGGTTGAGGATGCAGTGTAGGCTAGGCCTGGACCACTCTCCAGGCTCCATCCAGGCGAGTCTCAATAGCTCTGTCCAGGGGACCTAGTCCCCAGCAGCACCTAGTCCCGAGGGAACTCTTAGTCCACAAGCCACCATCTCTCTCTCTTTGGTTGCTAAGCCATGTCTGACTCTTGTGACCTCATGGACTCTAAGCCCACCTGTAAATTTATCTGTCCATGGGACTCTCCAGGCAAGAATACTGGAGTGGGTTGCCATGCCCTCCTCCAGGGGATCTTCCTGACCCAGGAATTGAACCTGGGTTTCCTGCATTACAGGAAGACTCTATTGACTGAGCTATGAGGAAAGTCCCTGGTGTGCTACCCTAGGTCTGATAAACCACACTACAAAATGAGCAGATTCTTATAGCCCGAGATGCCTGATGGGACTGAATGACCCTCAAGCAGCCCTCCTGGCTCTTTCCTCACAGACACACACTCCAAACCCAGAAACAGGCTCCAGGAAAACTCCTGCCAATGCTTTTGTGGGCCATCAAACCTCAGGCTTGTGCCTGGTGCTGGAATGGTCCCCACCTTTTAAAAAACACAAAATCCAAGCTCAGAATGTCCAAGATTTCAAAGGAAGCTTCCTACTTTCAGAAAGGGAGTAGATGCATTTTTATTTGAAGTGAGTGACAATTCTCTAAAAACCCCCACAATGTGGAAAGGCTGCATTTTCCTCCTCTCTGCATCCCTGCCTTGGACTGGCATGCAATGAGATCACAGGACTTGCCTGCTGAGTTCAAAAAGCCTTGACTCAGGCCCTGCTCTGTGCCCCACTTGTCTCCCCAGCAGAGATAACTGGTAGTGGGGAGACACGGGATACAGAGGGAGATGAGTTAATGCTCAAGAAATCAGGCATCAGACACACAGACAATAAAAGCTTCTGTGTCTATTAGTCACTTAGATGTGTCTGACTCTGTGACCCCATTGTAGCCTGCCAGGCTCCTCTGTCCATGGAATTCCCCAGGAAAGAATAGTGAAATTGGTTGTACTTCCTTCTCCAGGGGAATCTTACAGACCAAGGGATTGAATCCACGTCTCCTGCACTGCAGGCAGATTCTTTACAGTCTGAGCCACCAGGGAAGCACCGAGTGTCTCTGATCTGTGCACAAACACCAGGCAGCCAAGAGGCCCTGTCCGATATGTTTCACTCACTGTCTGGTTTGTAGTTGATGATGGGCAGGGAGCAGGTCTCCATTCGTGAACACTGGCTCAAAGTCCACGGTAGATGTCAAAGTCACTCCACTCTCTCAGGCTGCCACCAACCTGTAACATCAGCCCTGGGGATGGGGACACTGAACTCAGCACATGGTTAGCCACCTTTCTTGGAAGAAAACTCCTGGGTAGCATAGACAGCTGCTCCACGACTGTGCTCCTATGACCAGAACCCGGCCTTCTATGACGGCCAATACACCAAAGGCCACTGGTTCAAGAAAACCTCTGTGGTCCCCGAAAATGACATACTGGACAGGAGCACAGTGGATGCATCAAGAAAACCCCACTCGGTACGATCAACAAGTTTTGGTGCTGCTTGTGGAAACTCCCCTCAGACTCTTGGAAGAGACTGAGTGAGAAACTTCACACATTCTTATGGCAAGAAATAAATGAAAAACACCCCCCACACACACCTCAACAGAGGTCAGGAAAACTGAGCAAACACTCAGCCCATGTTTCTCAGAGCAGCCCACCACACCCCACACCAAGGACCGAAAACAAAGAGGACCATGTCAGTTCATTTACAACAGTGCCATACACTCCAGCCTCCCCTCAAACCATTGCATTGCTTTTCCTCCTTTTCAGAGCTCCTCAATGTTCTCAACAGAAAGGATCTCTAGATGAAGTTACACTTGCTGTTCCACTCCTGGGGGAACTCATGATGCTATCAGTTAACATACACACTATGCTGGCTTCAGTGGGTAAAATAAAGTTCAGGGACTTCCCTGGTGGCTCAGTGGTAAAAGAATCCACCTGCCGATGTGGGAGACACGTGTTCGAACCCTGGTGCATAGAGATCACACACCTCTCAGAGAGATAAAGCACAGGCACAGCAGCTACTGAGCCCAGTGTTCCACAACAAAAGAAGCCCCTGCTCAATTTTGCTAGAAAAAGTCTGCACAACAGCAGGTAAAACCCAGCACTACCAAAGGCAAGCATCTCAAACTGTTGAGTCAAGACTACAGTGGAGAGATGCAACAGAATTTTCCGTGACAATGGAAACAGTCATAATCTATGGTGTCCAGGGTGCTAGCTGCTAGCCCTACAGGGTGCAGCTGAGCAACAGGTTTCATTTCATTGTCATTAACTTTTGAACTGTGGTGTTGGAGAACATTCTTGAGAGTCCCATGGACTGCAAGGAGATCCAACCAGTCCACCCTTAAGGAAATTGGTCCTGAAAATTCACTGGAAGGACTAGTGGGGAAAGTTAAAACTCCAATACTTTGACCACCTGATTCAAAGAACTGACTCACTTGAAAAGACCCTGATGCGAGGAAAGATTGAAAGTGGGAGGAGAAGGGGATGACAGAGGATGAGATGGCTGGATGGCATCACTGACTTAATGGACATTAGTCCATTGAGCAAACTCTGGGAGACGGTAAAGGACAGGGGAGCCTTATATTTGATGCGGTATATGAGGCTGCAAAGAGTCGGACATGACTGAGCAACTATCACTTTCACTTTCTTATTAGAATCCAGAATCTAGTAGCTGCTTCTGCAACAGAAAATGCATTTTTAAGATACATCCTCAATGAATAATTTCTAAACAGAAAGTATTTTTACATAAACCCCTAATGATTATACAGTGGAAGTGAGAAATAGATTTAAGGGACTAGACTGATGAGCTATGGATGGAGGTTCATGACATTATACAGTAGATGGGGATCAAGAACATCCCCAAGAAAAAGAAATGCAAAAAAAGGAAAATGGCTGTCTGAGGAGGACTTACAAATAGCTGTGAAAAGAACGAAAGTGAAAAGCAAAGGGGAAAAAAAAAGGAATTATATACACATTTGAAAGCAGATTTCCAAAGAATAACAAGAAGAGAGAAGAAAGCCTTGCTTAATAACCAGTGCAAAGAAATAGAGGAAAATAGTAGAATGGGAAAGACTAGAGATCCTTTCAAGAAAATTAGACGTACAGAGGGAACACTTCATGCAAACATGGGCTCAATGAAGGACATAAATATTAGGACCTAACAGAAGCAGAAGATATTAAGAAGAGGTGGCAAGAATGCACAGAAGAACTGTACACACACACACACACACACACACACACACATATACACACACACACACAAAACTGCATGACCAGATAATCACTGGTGTGATCACTGACCCAGAGCCAGACATCCTGTAATGTGAAGTCAAGTGAGCCTTAGGAAGCATGACTATGAACAAGACTAGTGGAGGTGATGGAATTCCAGTTGAGCTATTTCAAATCATAAAAGATGATGCTGTGAAAGTGCTGCACTCAGTATGCTAGCAAATTTGGAAAACTCAGCAGTGGCCACAGGACTGGAAAAGATCAGTTTTCATTCCAATACCTAAGAAAGGTAATGCCAAAGAAAACCCAAATGACCACACAGTTGCACTCATCTCACACGCTAGGAAACTAATGCTCAAAATTCTCCTAGAAGGGCTTCAACAATACATGAACCATGAACTTCCATATGTTCCAGCTTAGAAAAGGCAGAGGAACCAGAGATCAAATTGTCAACATCATAGGGATCATTGAAAAAGCAAGAGTTAAAAAAAAAAAATCTATTTCTGCTTTATTGACTATACCAAAGCCTTTGACTATGTGGATCACAATAAACTGTGGAAAATTCTGAAAGCTTTGGGAATACCAGACCTCCTGACTGACCTCTTGAGAAATCTCTATGCAGGTCAGGAAGCAGCAGTTAGAACTGGACATGGACTGGTTCCAAAGAAGAAAACGAGTATGTCAAAGCTGTATATTGTCACCCTGTTTATTTAACTTATATGCAGATGACAGCATGAGAAATGCTGGGCTGGATCAAACACAAGCTGGAATCAAAATTGCCGGGAGAAATATCAATTACCTTAGATATGCAGATGACACTACCCTTATGGCAAAAAGTGAAGAACTAAAAAGCCTGTTGTTGGAAATGAAAGAGGAGAGTGCAAAAGTTGGCTTAACACTCAATAGTCAGAAACCAAAGGTTATGGCATCTGGTCCCATGACTTCATGACAAATAGATGGATAAACAATAGAAACAGTGGCAGATTTTTTTGTGTGTGTGTGGGAGCTCCACAATCACTGCAGATGGTGACTGCAGCCATAAAATTAAAAGATGCATACTCCTTGGAAGAAAATTTATGACCAACCTAGACAACATATTAAATAGCAGAGACATTACTTTGCCAACACAGGTCCATAAAAGCTATGGTTTTTCCAGTAGTCATGTATGCATGTGAGATTTGAACTGTAAAGAAAGCTGAGCACCAAAAACTGATGCTTTGAACTGTGGTGTTGGAGAAGACTCTTGAGAGTCCCTTGGACTGCAAGGAGATTCAGCTGCTCCATCCTAAAAGAAATGAGTCCTGAATGTTC
The DNA here is from genome assembly GCF_032452875.1 of Bos javanicus. Taxonomy (NCBI): domain Eukaryota; kingdom Metazoa; phylum Chordata; class Mammalia; order Artiodactyla; family Bovidae; genus Bos; species Bos javanicus. The sequence continues at coordinate 5,423,091 of NC_083898.1, forward strand.
ATTGGAGGGAGTGATGCTGAAGCTGAAGCTCCAATACTTAGGGCACTTGATAAGAAGAGCTGACTCATTTGAAAAGACTGTGATGTTGGGAAAGATTGAGGGCAGGAGGAGAAGGGGACGACAGAGAATGAGATGGTTGGACGGCATCACCAACTCAATGGACAGGAGTTTGGGTAAACTCCGGGAGTTGGTGATGGTCAGGGAGGCCTGGCGTGCTGCTGTCCATGGGGTTGCAAAGAGTCCAACACGACTGAGTGACTGAACTGAACTGTACTGAATTGAACTAAGGTTTATCATTAAGTTTTTCTACATCCATGTTTCCTACAATGAAACGAACTTATCAGGCATATAAGATGCTCAGACCTTGTGCTTGGCTAATGTCATTTAAGATTCAATGTTTTTAATACCCATAATAAGTGGAACACACATCAGCTTTTACCTGGTAAGACATTTGTGCCCTTGTAAAAGTCTACAAATAAGAAGGGAACAGAACACGATAAGCACCCTGGCATGCATATATTCCAAAAAACTGTTCCTCTTATCTTAGCCTCTCATATAATCTTGGTGAAGACTCAACCCATACCCTTCACATAAATCCATCACTTCATACCCATAACTTCACATGAACAGAGACTTTATGGTCTGTCAATCTCAGAAAGGAAGCTCTGATCACATCATCTTTTGCTGTTTTACATGTCTCATTTACATGCTGTGAATGGGCCACAGTCACATTATCCAAGCCAGAGAACAGTGAGATGAAAATGACAAGAGACATGGCTATCAACGTTGCAAAGAAAAAGATTAGAAACATTTGGGCAGATGACCATGCAGGCCTCAGCTCACATTCAGGAAGCATCCTCAGTGAACCCCATCCTTTAGTACCCTGGACAGGTCCCAAGGCTGGAAAACACTCTGTCTGGGTTTTATGGGATCATAGCCATATCCAGCCCTTCAGGGACCATCCATGCCTGCTCCCTGGCCATAGTGGCAGAGCTGTCAGCATGATGGGAACATTGAGCTCCACAAGGACCAAAATGTTTACCGTCACAAAGTTTGTTGACCTCTAAGGTAGAGCCAAGATTCTCAGTCTGGAGTCACACATGACCTTGTTTCTTTTCTTTCTTTCTTTCTTCTTTTTTTTTTTTTTAATTTGTTTCCAACCTCCCAACAGAAATTTTATACCAATGTGGGTGTAACTAATTTACATTCTCACAGTCAATATGTAGAAATTCTATTGATCTACAAAGAACAGACAGTGTCAGCTTGGTTAGATGTGTGACAATTTAATGAGTGAAAAGCAGCAATTTTATTGCAGTCTGTCTTAAAAACTGTATTCAAGGACAGCTGATTTGCAATGTTGCATTAATTTATGCTGTACAGTAAATTGACTCATATATATACATTCCTTCATATTCTTTTCCATGATGGCTTACCACAGAATATTGGATATACGTCCCTATGCTCTACAGTCAGTTCAGCTCAGTTGTATCCAGCTCTTTGAGACCCCATGGACTGCAGCACGCCAGGTTTCCTTGTCCATCACCAACTCCCAGAGCTTCCTCAAACTCATGTCCATCGAGTCGGTGATGCCATCCAACCATCTCATCCTCTGTCGTTCTCTGCTCCTCCTGACTTCAATTTTCCCAGCACCGGGGTCTTTTCCAATGCATCTATTCTTCTCATCAGATATCCAAAGGATTGGATCTTCAGCTTCAGCATCAGTCTTTCCAATGAATTTTCATGACTGATTTCCTTTAGGATGGACTGGTTGGAGCTGCTTTCAGTCCAAGGGACTCTCTCAAAGAGTCTTCTCCAATACCACAGTTCAAAAGCATCAATTCTTTGGTGCTCAGCTTTCTTTATGTGCTCTACAATAGGACCTTGTTTATCCATTCTGTATAGAATAGCTTGCATCTGCTAACCCCCAATCCCTAATGTTTGTCTTCCCCACACCAAACCCTTTTATAACCATAAATCTGTTCCCACATAGACTCATTTTAAATTAAAAACCTGTGGCGGATCATGTTGATACATGGCAGAACCAATACAATATTGTAAAGTTAAAAAAAAATAATAAATTAAAAACAAAACAAAACATTCTTTTGGGCATTTCCAGCATTGATGTGATTTGGAATACTGAGATGAAGCTCATATACCCAAAAATTCACCCTCTGGCAGTGTCTGGTTTAGCAGACTTTACTAAATTCATAGGAACACCACTGTCTCATTCCACATTTCCATCACCGACAAAAGAACTCCACACCACTGGGAAAGACTGCCATCCTCCCAACCTTCACCCACCTTTCCTGTGTCTCCAGGGATCTGACTCTTCTGGGCAGTATGTACTCATAGAATCATGCAACAAGATGCTTTTTATGATATTGTTAAGTATGTCTAGTACCTTCGTTTTTACAGCTCTTAGATGTAAAACACTAAGTTTTAGTCACTCAATCGTGTCTCACTCTCTGTAACCCTATAGACTGTTGACCGCCAGGATCTTGTGTCCATGGGAGTGTCCAGACAAGGATATTGGAGTGGGTTGCCATTCCTTTCTCAATGGGATCTTCCAGACCCAGGGATCAAAGCTGTGTCTCCTGCACTGCAGACAGAATCTATACTATCTAAGCCACCACGGAAGACATAAAACATAAAACAGATATGCAAATGACATTAGAGCAGAAACATTTAGCCAACATTTATTTAACAGCTTTTCTGGGAATGAACTGTTATTCTCATGGCCCCAAACACCCCACTTTTTGTAGGTGCAGTTACCGTGGGTTCCCACATGTCACATAAGGACTCACTGATCCTCTCTGCAAGGGCAGGAGCGACAGCTCTGCTGGCAAGGCACCCTAAGGGCTTACTCCCCGTGTGTGGAGACAACTGGGTTCTCACATGAGCCTGGACTCCACTTTTTGTCCCTGCTGGGGATATACAGCTCATCACCTCCAACAATGTGACCCCAAAACACGCAACACGTGATCATCCAGCACATCCTGATAAGAACAGGAAAATTTCTCAATGGGTACAAGCTTTCCCTTTGGGGTGATGTGAATGTTCTGGAAGTGGATGGTGGTGATGGATGAACTAGATCCTTTGGGGCAACAAGAATATTCTAGAAATAGATGGTGTTGATGGAAGAACTAGGCAATTCTGGGTTGATGAGAATGTTCTGGATGTGGATGGTGGTGATGGATGAACTAATTCCTTAGGGTAATGAGATGTGGTGATGGATGAAGAAGGTGATGGATGAAGAAGGCCTTTTGGGGTGGTGAGAATGTTCTGGAACTGGAGAGTGGTGATGAACGATGAAGTAAGCCCCGGAACCCTCCGACCACTGCTGTTAAAATGCTCCCTTCTGAATAACAGGAAGTCACAAGACAAAATCAGCCACTAAGCAAGTATGCCCATTCCTCAGCCTGGCTCTCCATTTCTGAAAGTCCCATGGCTATAAACATGAGGAGAAAATGTAGTTACAAATGAAGACATTATAAGCAGCACCACATGTTGAGCCCAGGACTTTCCCACGGCCTCCTCTCCTCATCTCTGGGAGCACGGAGGTCCGTCGGCTAGGATCCATGCATGAAAGGCACTGCACCACCAGAAGGAAGCTGGACTCCGCCCTGGAAAGTTCAAGCTTTGATTTCACTTTGTGATCATCCTAGTGTGACTTCCTAATTGCCTGGCATGGCAGTCAGAAGGAAAAACTTCAACTTCCCCCTTAATTCACTGAATTCAGGCCAGAAAAGCACTGCACATGAGGTTGGAACACTCTTCTATTATGAAACCTGATGAGCAGCTTGTGAGTGCATGCAAAGTCTCTCCTGTGCATGGAACAAATGTATGAACACCAAGGGGAAAAGCGTGGGTGGGGAGAACTGGGAGATTGGGATTGACACATGCATACTATTGATGAAGAAAGTGGGGGAAAAAAAGTGAAAGCATTAGTTTCTCAGTTGCATCTCATTGTGACCCCATGGACTGTAGCCTGATAGGCTCCTCCTTCCATGGGAATCTCCAGGCAAGAATACTGGAGTAGGTACTCATTCCCTTCCCCAGGGGATCTTCCTGACCTAGAGATTGAACCCGTGTCTCCCAAGCTGAAGGCAGATTCTTTACTATCTGAGCCACCAGGGGAGCCCATACACTATTGATGGAAAGGTGAAAGTCACTTAGTTATGGCCAACTCTTTGCAACCCCATGGACAGTCCATGGAATCCTCAGGCCAGAATACTGAAGTGGGTAGCCTTTCCCCTCTCCAGGAGATTTCCCCAACCCAGGTCTACTGAATTGCAGGCAGATTCTTTACCAGCTAAGCCACACTATTCATACTATGTATAAAATATATAACTCTTAAGAACCTATTGTATAGCATAGGTAACTCAGTGCTCTGTGGTGATCTAAATGAGAAGAAAAAGTTTCAAAGATAGCATATATATCCATCTGCATCTGTATACATAGCTGATTCACTGTGCTGTACAGCAGAAACTAACACAGTATTGTAAAGCAACTATACTCCAGTAAAAAATTAATTAACTAAAAAAAAATAATAAGAGTTGACATGGGGCTCTGAACTCCAACGTACCTCTCAGGGGAAGTTGTACAGGGAGGTGAGCCTCAGCTGGACTTAAGTGTGTTGAGGGATTTACTAAGAAAACACGCTGTTCCCTAAAGAGCATGATTTCAAACAGATTCCACCTCCTGACTGTTACTGGAATTAAGCATCCATTCTTAAGTCTCCACCATAATCCCGCCTTCTTCTCCCACGTGTCCCAACAAAACACAAGCTTGCAGGTCAGAGCTGGCCAACTGGCAGCAACTCCTCCAAACAGTGGCAGAGGTAGCCAGGAGGAGGCTGGGAGTGGGACCCTGCCAGAGGTCACAGTGCCAGGCTCCACCCCACAGGAATACTCTGCAGAACCTCCCAGAACACAGTCCTCTACAATTTTTCAATGTACCAATAAGTGGGAGTAGGCATGGGTGTGGGAATGGTTTCTGGATGATTCAAGCATATGGCTTATATGGCGCACTTTATTTCTGTAATTATCCCATGTGATAAATAAAAGAAATATTTGTACCATAAAATTAGGAAATATTTGTACCACTCACCATAATGTATGATCAGTGGGAGCCATAAGCTTGTCTCTCTGCAAAGAGATGGTGCCATCTGGGGGAACAGTGGAAGACATAGACCCCTGAAGCGTGCTGCTTATGTCCAGTCAACTCCATAACTGGGCTTCCATGGCAGCTCAACTGGTAAACTCCATAACTGGGCTTCCATGGCAGCTCAACTGGTAAAGAATCTATGTGCAATGCAGAAGACCCTGGTTTGATTCCTGGGTTGGGAAGATACCCTGGAGAATGGAAAGGCTATCCCCTCCAGTATTCTGTCCTGGATAATTCCATGGGCTGTATAGTCCATTGGGTCGAAAAGAGTCAGACAACTCACACACTCCATAATGTTGCTTTGTTGCTATTGGTGATTCAGTGATAAAGAATTCACCTGCCAATGCAGGGGACACATATGTTTAATCTCAGGGTCAGGAAGATCACCTGGAGGAGGGCATGGCAACACACTTCAGTATTTTTGCCTAGAGAGTCCCATGGACAGAAGAAGCCTGGTGGGCTACAGTCCATGGGGTCACAAAGAGTTGGACATGACTGAGCACATGCAACACACTGCAGAAAAACCCTGCTTCAAAAAGACCAGGATGTTGGAAATGGAAGCAGGGTTTTCAGTCTTTTTTTGGCAATCTCAGGATATTCCAACTTGACTTGAATCCAGTACATATGGACATTTGAAGTCTTAAACAGGTATACATGTGTTCCCCATCCTGAACCCTCCTCCCTCCCCATACTATCCCTCTGGGTCTTCCCAGTGCACCAGCCCCAAGCATCCAGTATCGTGCATTGAACCTGGACTGGCGACTCATTTCATATATGGTATTATACATATTTCAATGCCATTCTCCCAAATCATCCCACACTCTCCCTCTCTCACAGAGTCCAAAATACTGTTCTATACATCAGTGTCTCTTTTGCTGTCTCATATACAGGGTTATTGTTACCATCTTTTTAAAGTCCATATATATGCGTTAGTATACTGTATTGGTGTTTTTCTTTCTGGTTTACTTCACTCTGTATAATAGCTCCAGTTTCATTTTAAAGTTAAATAAAATAAAATTAAAATAAATAAATAAATAAATAAAAATAAAAATGAAGTCTCAAACATAGTTTCAGGGCTTCCATTATTTGCTATATCAGGCAGTAATGCGAGTCATGAGGAGAGGCTGTAAATACAGATAAAGTTTTGCTTGTCCCCTCCCCTCTCCTTGTTTACTTACTGTTCTGTAGCCAAGGGAGGTGGGTAGGAGGTTCCTATAGTGTCTTCAGCTTGGTGGTTGGAGAACCCCTGCTCTACAAGACTCTCATGTGTGAGGAGCAAGAATGTGACGTGGTTAAAGCTCAGCTATCACACAAGGGTTTGTTTAACACATGATACTGACCAACTTCCCTGGTGGGTCAGACCATAAATAATCTTCCTACAGTGCTCTGGGTCGTTAAGATCCCCTGGAGAAGGAAATGGAAGCCCAATCCAGGATTCTTGCCTGGAAAATCCAGGAGACAGAGGAGTTTGGCGGGGTACAGTCTAGTTAACTTCAGTTTCTCAGTTGTGTCCAACAATTTGTGACCCTATGGACTGAAGCAATCCAGGCCTCCCTGTCCATCACCAACTCCCAGAGTTTATTCAAACTCACATCCATTGACTTGGTGATGCCATCCAACAAATTCATCCTGTATCGTGCCCTTCTTCTCTAGCCTTCAGTCTTTCCCAGCATCAGGGTCTTTTCAAATGACTCAGTTCTTCCCATTAGGTGGCCAAAGGAGTGGCTGAAGGAGTCTCAGCTTCAATATCAGCCTTTCCAATGAATATTTAGGACTGATTTCCTTTAGGCTGGACTGGTTGGATATCCTTGCAGTCCAAGGGACACTCAAGAGCCTTCTCCAACACCATAGTTCAAAAGCATCAATTCTGCACTCAGCTTTCTTTATAGTTCAACTCTCACATCCATACCTGACCACTGGAAAAATCATAGCCTTGACTAGATGGACCATTATTGGCAAAGTAATGTCTCTGCTTTTTAATATGCTCTCTAGGTTGGTCATAAATTTTCTTCCAAGGAGTCTTAATTTCATGGCTGAACTCATCCTTTGGAGTGATTCTGGAGCCCCCCCAAAGATAAAGTCTGTCCCTGTTTTCCCATGTATCTGCCATGAAGCGATGGGACCAGATGCCATGATTTTATTTTTCTGAGTGTTGAGCTTTAAGCCAACTTAAAGGGTAGAGCCCATGGGTTCACAAAGGGTCAGACACTACTGAGTGGCTTCATTTTCTTTCCTTAGTGGCCAACAAGTTCGTGGTACAGAATTTGACATGAAGATGACTTCACTCCAAAAAGCAAGGAAAGCCTCCTGCTTCATGTGCTGCCAGGTAAAGTAAAATCGTCAAAACTAGTTCACTAGTGGGGTAATGCCAACAGAGAATCATTTTTTTCCACAATCCAGAAGGACCTGAGTTCTACCTCTGCTCAGGCCAGGCACACCTCTAGGGAGGTGGCAGGTCTGAAAGGAGGAGCAGAGGGGTTCTCTGTTCCTCACTTGCTTCCCACTCACTGTGCTTGGTGTCACGCAGGTGGGCGTCTATTCTGCGGTTGCTTTTAGAAAAGGACTCACCCACCCTCCCCCAGAAGGGGTGTGCAACTCCACATGGGCAAGAGCCCTTGGAAGCAAGAGGCTTCCTTGTTTCCCTCTTCACCAGCTGCTCACTAAGATGGCAGCTCCTTAATTTTTCAAAGTTATTTTATTTTTGGTTGCACTGTGTCCACACTGCTGTGCGTTGGCTTTCTCTAAATTGTGGTGAGTGGTGGCTGCTCTCTAGTTGCATCCCACAGGATTCTCACTGTGGTGGCTTCTCTTGTGGTGTAACATGACTGTGTGGACTTCACTAGCAATTAAGTCTGGCTCAGTAGTTGTTGTGCAATGAGCTTCATCGCCCCGAGGCATGTGGGATCTTCCCGACTAGGGATCAAACCCATGTCCCCAGCGCTGGAAAAGGCAATTTTAACCACCGAACCACTAGGAACATTCCTCTTTATTTATTTTTACCCATTTACTATTTTTTTATTTTATTTATTTATTTATTTTTAATTAATTTTATTTTATTTTTAAACTTTACATAATTGTATTAGTTTTGCCAAATATCAAAATGAATCCACCATGGGTATACATGTGTTCCCCATCCTGAACCCCCTCCCTCCTCCCTCCCCACACCATCCCTCTGGGTCGTCCCAGTGCACCAGCCCCAAGCATCCAGTATCGTGCATTGAACCTGGACTGGCATCTCGTTTCATACATGATATTTTACATGTTTCAATGCCATTCTCCCAAATCTTCCCACCCTCTCCCTCTCCCACAGAGTCCATAAGACTGTTCTATACGTCAGCAGATGAATGGATAAGAAAGCTATGGTACATATACACAATGGAGTATTACTCAGCCATTAAAAAGAATACATTTGAATCAGTTCTAATGAGGTGGATGAAACTGGAGCCTATTATACAGAGTGAAGTAAGCCAGAAGGAAAAACACCAATACAGTATACTAACGCATATATATGGAATTTAGAAAGATGGTAACGATAACCCTGTATACGAGACAGCAAAAGAGACACTGACATATAGAACAGTCTTATTTTTTTATTTTTTAACATAAATTTATTTATTTTAATTGGAGACTAAGTACTTTACAATATGGTACTGGTTGTGCCAATATAATACATACATCAACATGAATCTGCCACGGGTGTTCATGTGTTCCCCATATGAACCCCCCTCCTACATCCCTCCCATACCATGCCTCTGGGTAATCCCTGTGCACCAGCCCCGATCATCCCGTATCATGCATTGAACCTGGACTGGCCATTCGTTTCACACATGATATTATACATGTTTCAATGTCATTCTCCCAAATCATCCCACCCTCGCCCTCTCCTACAGAGTCCAAAAGACTCTTCTATACATTTGTGTCTCTTGCTGTCTCGCATATAGGGTTATCGTTACCATCTTTCTAAATCCCACATATATGCGTTCAGTTCAGTTCAAGCGCTCAGTCATGTCAGACTCCTTGCGACCCCATGAATCACAGCATGCCAGGCCTCCCTGTCCACAACCAACTCCCGGAGTTCACTCAGATTTACGTCCATCGAGTCAGTGGTGCCATCTAGCCATCTCATCCTCTGTCGTCCCCTTCTCCTCCTGCCCCCAAGCCCTCCCAGCATCAGGGTCTTCCAACGAGTCAACTCTTCACATGAAGTGGCCAAAGTACTGGAGTTTCAGCTTTAGCATCATTCCTTCCAAAGAAATCCCTGGGCTGATCTCCTTCAGAATGAACTGGTTGAATCTCCCTGCAGTCCAAGGGACTCTCAAGAGTCTTCTCCAATACCACAGTTCAAAATCATCAATTCTTCAGTGCTCAGCTTTCTTCACAGTCAACTCTCATATCCATACATGACCACTGGAAAAACCATAGCCTTGACTAGACGGACATTTGTTGGCAAAGTAATGTCTTTGCTTTTGAATATGCTCTCTAGGTTTGTCATAACTTTCCTTCCAAGGAGTAAGCATCTTTTAATTTCATGGCTGCAGTCACCATCTGCAGTGATTCTGGAGCCCCCCCCCCCCGCCCCCCCCAAAAAAATAAAGTCTGACATTGTTTCCACTGTTTTCGTAATTTCCTATGAAGTTGTAGGACCGGATGCCATGATGTTTGTTTTCTGAATGTTGAAATTTAGACCAACTTTTTCACTCTCCTCTTTCACTTTTATCAAGAGGCTCTTTAGTTCCTCTTCACTTTCTGCCCTTTCTTTCAGAAAGGGTGGTGTCATCTGCATATCTGAGGTTACTGATATTTCTCCGGGCAATCTTGATTCCAGCTTGTGCTTCTTCCAGCCCAGCGTTTCTCATGATGTATTCTGCATAGAAGTTAAATAAGCAAGGTGACAATACACAGCCTTGATGTACTCCTTTTCCTATTTGGAACAAATCTGTTGTTCCATGTCCAGTTCTAACTGTTACTTCCTGACCTGTATATAAGCTTCTCAAGAGGCAGGTCAGGTGCCCTGGTATTCCCATCTCTTTCAGAATTTTCCTCAGTTTATTGTGATCCACACAGGCAAAGGCTTTGGCATAATCAATAAAGCAGCAACAAATGTTTTGCTGGAACTCTCTTGCTTTTTCTATGATCCAGTGGATGTTGGCAATTTTGTGTGTGGTTCCTGTGCCTTTTCTAAAACCAGCTTGAACATCTGGAAGTTCACGGTTCACATATTGTTGAAGCCTGGCTTGGAGAATTTTGAACATTACTTTACTAGTGTGTGAGATGAGTGCAATTGTGCGGTAGTTTGAGCATTCTTTAGCATTGCCTTCCTTTGGGATTGGAATGAAAACTGACCTTTTGGTGTTTTTCTCCCTGGCTTACTTCACTCAATATAATAGGCTCTGGATTCATTCACATCATTAGAACTGATTCAAATGTATTCTTTTTAATAGCTGAGTAATACTCCATTGTGTGTATGTACCACAGTTTTCTTATCCATTCGTCTGCTTATGGATATCTAGGTTGCCTCTATGCCCTGGCTATTATAAGCAGTGCTGAGATGAACACTGGTGTACATGTGTCTCTTTCAATTCTGGATTCCTCTGTGTGTATGCACAGCAGTGGGATTGCTTAGTTGTATAGCAGTTCTATCTCAAGTTTTTAAGTAATCTCCACACTTTTCTCCATAGTGGTTGTACTATTTTGCATTCCCACCAACAGTGTAAGAGGGTTCCCTTTTCTCCACACCCTCTCCAGCATTTATTGCTTGTAGACTTTTGGATAGCAGCCATTCTGATTGGCATGAAATGGTACCTCATTGTGGTTTTGATTTGGACTTCTCTGATAATAAGTGATTTGAGCATCTTTTCATGTGTTTGTTAACCATTTGTATGTATTCTTTGGGGAAATATCTGGTTAGTTCTTTGGCACATTTTTTAATTGGGTCATTTATTTTCCTAGAATTGAGCTGCAGGAGTTGTTTGTATATTTTCGAGATTAATTCTTTGTTAGTTGCTTCATTTGCTATTATTTTCTCCCATTCTGAAGGCTGTCTTTTCACCTTGCTTATAGTTTCCTTTGTTGTGCAGAAGCTTTTAATTTTAATTAGGTCCATTTGCTTATTTTTGCTTTTATTTCCAATATTCTGGGAGGTGGGTCATAGAGGATCCAGCTGTGATTTATGTCTCAGAGTGTCTTGCTTATGTTCTCCTCTAGGAGTTTTATAGTTTCTGGTCTTATGTCTAGATATTTAATCCATTTTGAGTTAATTTTTGTGTAGGTGTTAGAAAGTGTTCTGGTTTCATTCTTTTACAAGTGGTTGACCAGTGTTCCCAGCACCACTTGTTAAAGAAATTGTCCTTTCTCCATTGTATAGTCTTGCCTCCTTTGTCAAAGATAAGGTGTCCATAGGTATGTGGGTTTATCTCTGGGTTTTCTATTTTGTTCTGTTGATCTATATTTCTGTCTTTGTACCAGTACCATACTGTCTTAATGACTGTGGCTTTGTAGTAGAGCCTGAAGTCAGGCAGGTTGATTCCTACAGTTCCGTTCTTCTTTTTCAAAATTGCTTTGGCTATTTAAGTTTTGTGTGTGTGTGTGTGTTCCTAAATCACTTCAGTCATGTCAGAATTTTTGTGACCACATAGATGACAGCCCACCAGACTCTGCCGTCCCTGGGATTCTCCAGGCAAGAACACTGGAGTGGGTTGATATTTCCTTCTACAGTGCATTAAAAAGAAAAGTAAAAGTGAAGTCACTCAGTCATGCCTAACTCTTCACACCCCCAGGGACTGAAGCCTACCAGGCTCCTCCATACATGAGATATTCCAGGCAAGAGTACTGGCGTGGGTTGCCATTGCCTTCTCCAGAGGTTTTTTGTATTTCTATACAAATTGTGAAATTATTTGTTCTAGCTCTGTGAAAAAATACCATTGGTAGCTTGATAGGGATTGCATTGAATCTATAGATTGCTTTGGGTAGCATACTCATTTTCACTATATTGATTCTTCTGATCTATGAACATGGTATATTTCTCCATCTATTAGTGTCCTCTTTGATTTCTTTCACCAGAAAAAAAAAAAGTTTTATAGTTTTCTATATAGGTCTTTTGTTTCTTTAGGTATATATATTCTTAAGTATTGTATTATTTTCATTGCAATGTTGAATGGAATTGTTTTCCTAATTTCTCTTTCTATTTTCTCATTATTAGTGTATAGAAATGCAAAGAATTTCTGTGTGTTGATTTTATACCCTGCAACTTTACTATATTCACTGATTAGCTCTAGTAATTTTCTGGTGGAGTCTTTAGGGTTTTCTATATAGAGGATCATGTCATCTGCAAACAGTGAGAGTTTTACTTCTTCTTTTCCAATTTGTATTCCTTTTATTTCTTTTTCTGCTCCGATTGCTGTGGCCAAAACTTCCAAAACTATGTTGAATAGTAGTGGTGAAAATGGGCACCCTTGTCTTGTTCCTGACTTTAGGGAAAATGCTTTCAATTTTTCACCACTGAGGATATAAGCATCCATTTTGATAAAAACTCAACCAAGTGGACATAGAGGGGACATATGTCAAAAAATGAAGGCCACATATACAAAAGCCTCAGCAGAGATTATACTCAACAGTGAAAAGTGGAAAGAATTTCAGGAACAAAGCAAGGATTCCCAGTCTCATCACTTTCATTCAACAAAGTTTTGGAACACTAGCCACAGCAATCAAAGAGAAAGAAATAAAATGACTTCAAGCTGGAAAGGAAGAAGTAAAACTGTCTCTGTTTGTAGATGACATGATATTATACATGGAAAATCCTAAAAATGTCACCAAAAAATTCCTACAACATATCAATGAATTTGGTAAAGTTGCAAGATATGTGAAATGTGTCACATACAAACAGTGAACCATCAGACAGAGGAACTGATGAAACAATCTCATTTACAAATGTATTACAAAGAATTAAGTACTGGGACTTCCCTGGTGGTCCAGAGCTTAAGAGTCCTGGCTTTCACTGTAGGGGGTGGGGGTTTGAACCCTGCTTGGGAAACCAAGATCTCATGTGGCTCTCAGTGTGGACAAAAATAATAAAAATACATATATACATGAATACCTAGGAAAAAAAAGCTAACCAAGAAGGCAAAACACCTATAGTGAGAAAACTAAGACACCAATGAAAGAAACTGAAAATGCTGCACACAGAATGGAAATATATACCATGGACTGAAATACTTTTGTTTCTAAATTGACTGAAATGCCATATTGGTCAAAGCAATCTACAAATTCAAATCTATCCCTATCAAAATACCAATGGCATTTTTCACAAATCTAGAACAAATCAGTTCTAAAACATCAAAGACCATGAAGAGCCAAAACAATCTTGGGTAAGAAGAACAGAGATGAAGGTATCTGACTACACTACAAAGCTATGGTCATCAAAATAGTATGAAAGTAGCACAAAAATAGACACGTACATCAGGAAATAGAATAGAGAATGCTGAAATAAATCACATGCTTATCGTCAACTAGTCTGTTACAAAGAAGGCAAGGATGTACAGTGGAGAAAAGACACCCTTTTCAATAAGTCATGCTGGGAAAACTGGAGAGCTACATGCAAAAGAATGGAACTAGAACATTCTCTAACATGGTGTTAAAAATATATAAAAATGGATTAAAGACTTTAAATTTAAGACCAGAAACCATAAAACTCCAAGAGGAAAATTTAGGCAGAACATCCTTGACATAAATTGAAGCAGTGTTTTGGGGGATCTGCCTCCTAAGGCAAAGTAAATAAATTAAAAAATACACAAATGGGCCCTAATTAAAATGAAAGACTTTTTTTCAGAAGAAAGGAAACCAATGAAAAAACGAGGGGCACTGGGCAGGGGGGCCTGGGCTGCATTGCTTAGAATAAGGACCAGGCCTGAATGCCCTGAGGGCAATCTGAGCGAACTACCTTGGGCTAGCAAACCAGACTGCGGGATAGCTACCACGAGCAAAGCCCTAACCTAACATACTACCAGGCCCGCACACAGAACAAAGGGATGAATAGAACTAGCTGACTGCAGACCATCCCCCTCTGGTGACAGGCAGCCAGAGCCGGAAGGTGGCAATCACAGCCCCAGAGAGACATTATCTACGAAACTGCAAGCGGGCCTCTTTGCTAACTAAGACTTCTTGGGGTTCTGGACATCCGCCTGCGAAGGTGCGCTGGTTGTACACCCAGAAAACCAAGCGGCAGGGATGGGGGAGGCGATAAGTCATAGCGACCGTACTCACCAAACACCTCATCACCTGAGCTGTTCAGACCTGGGAAGGGCAGAAAACGAGGCAGCCTGTTCCACTGAGGACTACCCGAGTGCCTGAACCTGAGCGGCTTAGACCTGGGAGGTGCATGCAGCCCAGGACCTGTGTCAGAGGATTCCCGGTGGAACAACCTAGAACCTGAGCAGTGGGGATAGGGAGGGCACACATGAATTGGGCAGGGGCAGGCCAAGTGTGGCTGAGACACTGCAAGCACATGCCAGTGTTATTTGTTTGCAGTGTCCCTGCCTCCGCACAGCACGACTGAACAGTTCAGTTCAATTCTGTCACTCAGTCGTGTTCAACTCTGTGACCCCTTGAATCGCAGCACACCAGGCCTCCAAGTGAGCCTAAAAGAGTGTCCACCACTGCCTCCTTGTGTCAGGGAAGAAATTGGACACTGAAGAGACCAGCAAACAGAAGAAGTTAAAACACAGGGAACTGCCTTGGAAGTGACAGGTGCAATAAATTAAAACCCTGTAGTTAGTACTGACTACATAGGAAGGGGCCTATAGATCTTGAGAAATATAAGCTGGAACAAGGAACGATCCAAAAATGAACTGACACCACACTGCCCACAACACCACCAGAGAAAGTCCTAGATATGTTTTTACTATTTTTACAATCATTATTCTTTTTTTAATTTTTAAGTCCTCTATTACTCCTTTAATTTTCATATTTATAAACTATTGCTTTGCAAAAAGGACCCTATTTTTTAAAGCAAACTTCATATATATAACAATTTGTGTGACTTTTTTCTTGTTGTTGTTGATTTTTCTTTTTTTCTTTATTACTGTATTTTTGAAAATCCAACCTCTACTCTAGATTTTTAATCTTTGCACTTTGGTATTTGTTATCAATTTTGTACCATTAAGAACCAAATCTTCAGTACCTATTTTTATTTGGGAGTGAGATTACTGGCTTGATTGCTCTCTCCCCATTTGGACTCTTCTTTTTCTCCACCAGGTTGCCTCTGTCTCCTCCCTCCTCTGTCTCTTCTCCTCCCAACTCTGTGAATCTCTGTGTGTTCTAGACGGTGGAGAACACTTAGGGAACTGATTGCTGGCTGGATCTCTTTCTCTCCTTTTGAGGCCCCCCCCCCCCGCCTTTATCCTCCTGGCCACCTCTATCTCCTTCCTCCCTCTTCTCTTCTCTTTATAAATATGTGAACATTTCTGAGTAGTCCAGACTGTGGAGTGCACATAAGGAAGTGATTACTGGCTAGCTTGCTGTCTCCTCTTTTGATTCCACCTCATCTCATTTGGGTCACCTCTAACTCCCTCCTCCCCCTACTCTTCTCCATGTAACTTTGTGAACCTCTCTGGGTGTCTCTCACTATGGAGAAACTTTTCACCTTTAACCTAGATGTTTGAACAATGGTGCTGTATAGAAGGAGAAGTCTTGAGACTACTGTAAATATAAGACTTAAAACCAGAATCAGGAGGCTTAAGTCCAAATCCTGAGAACACCAGCGAACTCCTGACTCCAGGGGACATTAATTGACAGGAGCTTATCAAGCGCCTCCATACCTACACTGAAACCAAGCACCACCCAAGGGCCTACAAGTTCCAGAGCAAGACATACCATGCAAATTCTCCAGCAACACAGAAACACAGGCCTGAGCTTCAATATGCAGGCTTCCCAAAGTTATTCCAAACCCATTGACATCTCATAACTCATTACTGGTCACTTCATTGCACTGCAGAGAGAAATCCAGCTCCACCCACCAGAACACCAACACAAGTTTCCCTAACCAAGAAACCTTGACAAGCCACCCATACAACCCCACTCACAGCGAGTAAACTCCACAACAAAGAGAACTCCACAAACTGCCAGAATACAGAAAGACCACCCCAAACTCAGCAATATAAACAAGGTGAAGAGACAGAGGAATATCCAGCAAGTAAAGGAACAGGATAAATGCCCACCAAACCAAACAAAAGAGGAAGAGATAGGGAATCTACCTGATAAATAATCCTGAATAATGATAGTGAAAATGATCCAAAACCTTGAAATCAAAATGGAATCACTGGTAAATAGCCTGGAGACAAGGATTGAGAAGATGCAATAAAGGTTTAACAAGGACCTAGGGAAAAAAAAAAAAAGTCAATATATAATGAATAATGCAATAAATGAGATCAAAAATACTCTGGAGGCAACGAATAGTAGAATAACGGAGGTAGAACATAGGATTAGTCAAGTAGAAGACAGAATGGTAGAAATAAATGAATCAGAGAGGAAAAGAGAAAAACTAATTAAAGAAATGAGGATAATTTCAGAGACCTCCAGGACAATGTTAAATGCCCCAACATTTGAATCATAGGAGTCCCAGAAGAAGACAAAAGTTGAAAAATTCCCTAAAATGGTGAAGGAAATAATCACCCAAGTCCAAGAAACCCAGAGAGTCCCAAACAGGAGAAACCCAAGGTGAAACACCCCCAAACACATATTAATCAAATTAAAAAAGATCACAACACAAAGAACAAATATTAAAAGCAGCAAGGGGAAAACAACAAATAACTCACAAGCAAATTCCCATAAGGATAACAGCTAATCTTTCAATAGAAACGCTTCAGCCTGGAGGGAATGCCAGGACATACTTAGAGTGATCAAAGAAAATAACGCACAGCCCAGATTACTGTACCCAGCAAGGATCTCATTCAAATATGAAGGAGAAATCAAAAGCTTTACAGACAAACAAAAGCAGTGAGAATTCAGCACCACCAAAACAGTTCTCCAACAAACGCTAAAGAATCTTCTCTAGGCAGGAAACAAAAAAGGGTGTATAAACTCGAACCCAACACAATAAATTTAATGGCAATGGGATCATACTTATCAATAATTACCTTAAACATAAATGGGTTGAATGACTCAACCAAAGGACAAAGACTGCTGAATGGATACAAAAACAAGACCCCTATATATGTTGTCTATAAGAGATCCGCCTCAAAACAGGGGACACATACAGACTGAAAGTGAAGGGCTGGAAAAAGATATTCCATGCAAATGGAGACCAAAAGAAAGCAGAAGTAACAATACTCATATCAGATAAAATAAACTTTAAAACAAAGGCTGTGAAAAGAGACAAAGAAGGACACTACATAATGATCAAAGGATCAATCCAAGAAGATATAACGATTATAAATATATATGCATCCACCATAGAAGCACCAGAATATGTAAGGTAAATGCTAACGAGTATGAAAGGGGAAGTTAAGAATAACACAATAATAGTGGGAGACGTTAATACCCCACTCACATCTATGGTTAGATCAACTAAACCGAAAATTAACAAGGAAACACAAACTTTAAATGATACAATACACCAGTTAGACTTAATTGATATCTCTAGGACATTTCACCCCAAAACAATGAATTTCACCTTTTTAAATACGCAGGGAACCTTCTCTAGGATAGATCACATCCTGGGCCATAAATCTAGCCTTGGTAAATTCAAAAAATTGGAATCATTCCAAGCATCTTTTCTGAGCACAATGCAGTAAGATTAGATGTCAATTACAGGAGAAAAACAAGTAAAAATTCCAACATATGAAGGCTGAATAACCTACTGAATAACCTGCTACTGAATAACCAACAAACCACAGAAGAAATAAAAAGAAAATAATCAAATACGCATAGAAACAAATGAAAATGAAAATACAACAACCCAAAATCAGTGAGAAACTGTAAAAGCAGTACTAAGGTGAAAGTTCCTAGCAATACAGGCATACCTCATGAAACAAGAAAAACGTCAAATAAATAACCTAACTCTACACCTAAAGTAATTAGAAAATGAAGAAATGAAGTGCCCTAAGGTTAGTAGAAGGAAATAAATCTTAAAAATTAAGGCAGAAATAAATGCAAAAGAAATAGACCATAGCAAAAAACAACAAAGCCAAAAGCTGGTTCTTTGAAAGGTTAAATAAAATTGACAAACCATTAGCCAGACTCATCAAGAAACAAAAGGAGAAAAATCAAATAAATAAAATTGGAAATGAAAATGGAGAGATCACAACAGACAACACAGAAATACAAGGGATCATAAGAGACTACTATCAGCAATTATATGCCAATCAAATGGACAACATGGAAGAAATGGACAAATTCTTAGAAAAGTACAACTTTCCAAAACTGAACCAGGAAGAAATAGAAAATCTTAACAGACCCAACACAAGCATGGACATTGAATCAGAAATCTGTTGATTTCTGTTTACTGTAATCAGAAATCTTCCATCAAACAAAAGCCCAGGTCAAGATGGCTTTACAGCTGAATTTTACCAAACATTTAGAGAAGAGGTAAAACCTATCCTACTCAAACTTTTCCAAAAAATTGCAGAGGAAGGTAAACTTCCAAACTCATTCTATGAGGCCACCATCACCCTAATACCAAAACATGACAAAGATGCCACAGAAAAAGAAAACTAGAGGCCAATATCACTGATGAACATAGATGCAAAAATCCTTAACAAAATTCTAGCAATCAGAATCCAACAACACATTTAAAAGATCATACACCATGACCAATTGGGCTTTATCCCAGGGATGCAAGGATTCTTCAATACCCACAAATTAAACAATGTAACACACCACATTAACAAATTGAAAAAATATAAACAATATAATCATAAGCAATATGATTATCTCAAAAGATGTAGAGAAAGCCTTTGACAAAATTCAACATCCATTTATGATAAAAACTGTCCAGAAAGCAGGAATAGAAGGATTAACCTAATAAAAAGCTTAACCTAATAAAAGCTATATAAGACAAACCCACAATAAACATTATCCTCAATGGTGAAAAATTGAAAGCATTTCCCCTAAAGTCAAGAACATGACAAGGGTGCCCACTTTCACCACTACCATTCAACATAGTTTTGGAAGTTTTGGCCACAGCAATCAGAGCAGAAAAAAATAATAATAATAAAAGGAATACAAATTGGAAAAGAAGAAATAAAACTCTCACTGTTTGCAGATGACATGATCCTCTACATAGAAAACCCTAAAGACTCCACCAGAAAATTACTAGAGCTAATCAATGAATATAGTAAAGTTGCAGGTATAAAATCAACACACAGAAATCCCTAGCATTCCTATACACTAATAATGAGAAAATAGGAAGAGAAATTAAGAAAACAATTCCATTCACCATTGCAACGAAAAGAATAAAATACTTAGGGATATATCTACCTAAAGAAACTGAAGACCTGTATATAGAAAACTATAAAATACTGGTGAAAGAAATCAAAGAAGACACTAATAGATGGAGAAATATACCATGTTCATAGATCAGAAGAATCAACATAGTGAAAATGAGTATGCTACCCAAAGCAATCTATAGATTCAATGCAATCCCTATCAAGCTACCAATGGTATTTTTCACAGAGCTAGAACAAATAATTTCACAATTTTTATGGAAATACAAAAAAAACTTGAATAGCCAAAGCAATTTTGAAAAAGAAGAATGGAACTGTAGGAATCAACCTGCCTGACTTCAGGCTCTACTACAAAGCCACAGTCATTAAGACAGTATGGTACTGGTACAAAGACAGAAATATAGATCAATAGAACAAAATAGAAAGCCCAGAGATAAACCCACACACCTATGGACACCTTATCTTTGACAAAGGAGGCAAGACTATACAATGGAGAAAGGACAATCTCTTTAACAAGTGGTGCTGGGAACACTGGTCAACCACTTGTAAAAGAATGAAACCAGAACACTTTCTAACACCTACACAAAAATTAACTCAAAATGGATTAAATATCTAGACATAAGACCAGAAACTATAAAACTCCTAGAGGAGAACATAAGCAAGACACTCTGAGACATAAATCACAGCAGGATCCTCTATGACCCACCTCCCAGAATATTGGAAATAAAAGCAAAAATAAACAAATGGACCTAGTTAAAATTAAAAGCTTCTGCACAACAAAGGAAACTATAAGCAAGGTGAAAAGACAGCCTTCAGAATGGGAGAAAATAATAGCAAATGAAGCAACTGACAAAGAATTAATCTCAAAAATATACAAGCAACTCCTGTAGCTCAATTCCAGGTTAAAAAAAAAAAAACAGAAACAAACAAACAAACAAACAAAAAACAAACAAAAAAAACCACGACCCAATCAAAAAAATGAGCCAAAAATCTATATAGACATTTCTTCAAAGAAGACATACAGATGGCTAACAAGCACATGAAAAGATGCTCAACATCACTCATTATCAGAGAAATGCAAATCAAAACCACTATGAGGTACGATTTCACACCAGTCAGAATGGCTGCTATCCAAAAGCCTACAAGCAATAAATGCTGGAGAGGGTGTGGAGAAAAGAGAACCCTCTTACACTGTTGGTGGGAATGCAAACTAGTACAACCACTATGGAGAACAGTGTGAAGATTCCTTAAAAAACTGGAAATACAACTGCGTTATAACCCCAAAATCCCACTGCTGGGGATAAACAGTGAGGAAACCAGAACTGAAAGAGACACATGTACCCTAATGTTCATAAACAGCAGCACTGTTTTTAATAGTCAGGACATGGAAACAACCAAATGTCCATCCGCAGATGAATGGATAAGAAAGATGAATGGAGTATTACTCAGGCATCAAAAAGAATACATTTGAATCAGTTCTGATGAAGTGGATGAAACTGGAGACTATTATACAGAGTGAGGTAAACCAGAAAGGAAAATACCAATTCAATATTCTAACGCATATATATGGAATTTAGAAAGATGGTAACAATAACCCTGTATATGAGACAGCAAAAGAGACACAGATGTATAGAACAGTCTTTTGGACTCTGTGAGAGAGGGAGACGGTGGGATGATTTGGGAGAATGACATTGAAACATGTATAATATCATGTAAGAAATGAATCGCCAGTCCAGGTTCAATGCAGGATACAGGATGCTTGGGGCTAGTGCACTGGTATGATCTGGAGGGATGGTAAGGGGAAGGAGGTGGGAGGAGGGCTCAGGATGGGGAACACGTGTATACCCATGGCGGATTCATGTTGATGTATGACAAAACCAATACAACATTGTAAAGTAATTAGCCTCCAATTAAAATAAATAAATTTAAATTTAAAAAAGAAAAGAAAATGAAAAGAAAGTTAATCTACTAAATGAGAGAAAATATATTGTCCAAATATTTGACATGACCAATGAGGGGTTAATATGTAAAATATAAACAGCCATCCAATTCTATCTGAAAAATAAAATAATACCTGACTAAAATATGGGAAGAAGGGAGTTCCCTGGCAGTCCAGTTGTTAAGACTCTGCCCTTCTCCTACAGGAGTGAAGAATTTGATCCTCAGTTGAGAAACTAAGATCCCATATGCCACATGGCCAAAGATACATTTAAAAAAAATAGTGATTAGACCTGAATAAACATTTTCCCAAAGGAGACATATAGATGGCACATGAAAAGATGTTCAGCATCGGTAATCAGAGACATGCAAATCAAAACCACAGTTAATTATATACCTTTACACCTGTCAGAAGGACTGTCATCAACAAGACCACAAATAACAAATGTTGGTGAGGATACAGAGAAAAGGGAACCATAGTTCACTATTAGAGAGAAGATAAACTGGTGCATTCACTGTGGAAAACAATATGCAAGTTCCTAGAAAGCTAAAAGGAGAACTAACATAGGATACAGTAATTTCACTCCTTGGTATATAGCACCCCCACAACAACAACAAAAAATAACATTAACTCAAAAAGATAACTTGCACTCCAATGTTCATAGTAGCATTATTTACACTGCTCAAGATATGGAAGTAACCTAAAAGTCCATCAATAGATGAGTATATTAAAGCAGTATATTATACACCAAACACATACAATGGAATGCTACTCAGACATAAAAAGAATGAAATTTTGTCATTTGTATCAGCATGCATGGGCCTGGAGGGCATTATGCTTAATGAACTTAGATGAAGAAAAACAAATAGAGCATAATGTTACTTATATGTGGAATCAAAAAACAACATAGAACAGAAACAGACTCATAGATATACAGTATCACGGTCTTCATAGACTGGGACCTGGTGACTGGAGTCGATGAGAAGGACACAGGGGACCGAAGTTTTCAGTGAAATAAGAGCACTTTATTTGCAGAAACGCATGGTTATATATTGTCAATAAAATGATTCAGTTCAGTTCAGTTGTTCACTCATGTCCGACTCTTTGCAATCCCATAAGTCGCAGCACACCAGGCCTCCCTGTCCATCAACAACTCCCGGAGTTCACACAAACTGATGAACATCTAGTCAGTGATGCCATCCAGCAATCTGATCCTCTCATCCCCTTCTCCTCCTACTCCCAATACTTCCTAGAATCAGGGTCTTTTCCAATTAATCAACTCTTCACATGAGGTGGCCAAAGTATTGGAGTTTTAGCCTCAGCAGTAGTCCTTCCAATGAACACCCAGGACTGGTCTCCTTTAGGATGGACAAGATGGATCTCCTTGCAGTCCAAGGGTCTTGCAAGAGTCTTCTCCCAGCACTACAGTTCAAAAGCATCAATTCTTCGGTGCTGAGTTTTCTTCACAGATTCAGATCAGTTCAGTCACTTAGTCGTGTCCGACTCTTTGCGACCCCATGAATCACAGCACGCTAGGCTGTGCTCCTGGAGTTCACTCAAACTCATGTCCATTGAGTCAGTGATGCCATCCAGTCATCTCATCCTCTGTTGTTCCCTTCTCCTCCTGCCCCCAATCCCTCCCAACATCAGAGTCTTTTCCAATGAGTCAACTCTTCCCATGAGGTGACCAAAGTACTGGAGTTTCAACTTCAGCATCATTCCTTCCAAAGTAATCCCAGGGCTGATCTTCTTCAGAATGGACTGGTTGGATCTCCTTGCAGTCCAAGGGACTCTCAAGAGTCTTCTCCAACACCACAGTTCATAAGCATCAATTCTTCACAGTCCAACTCTCACAGCCATACATCGCCAGGAAAACAATAGCCTTGACTAGATGGATCTTTGTTGGCAAAGTAATGTCTCTGCTTTTCAATATGCTATCTAGGTTGATCATAACTTTCCTTCCAAGGAGTAAGCATCTTTTAATTTCATGGCTGCAGTCACCATCTGCAGTGATTTTGGAGCCCCCAAAAATAAAATCTGACACTGTTTCCATTGTTTCCTCATCTATTTCCCATGAAGTAATGGGACCAGATGCCATGATCTTCATTTTCTGAATGTTGAGTGTTAAGCCAACTTTTTCACTCTCCTCTTTCACCTTCATCAAGAGGCTTTTAGTTCCTCTTCACTTTCTGCCATAAGGGTTGTGTCATCTGCATATCTGAGATTATTGATATTTCTCCTGGAAATCTTGATTCCACCTTGTGATTCTTCCAGCCCAGCATGTCTCATGATGTACTCTGCATATAAGTTAAATAAGCAAGGTGACAATATACAGCCTTGACATACTCCTTTTCCTATTTGGAACCAGTCTGTTGTTCCATGTCCAGTTCTAACTGTTGCTTCCTGACCTGCATACAAATTTTTCAAAAGGAAGGTTATATGGTCTGGTATTCCCATCTCTTTCAGAATTTTCCAGTTTATTGTGATCCACACAGGCAAAGGCTTTGGCATAGTCAATAAAGCAAAAATAGATGTTTTTCTGAAACTCTCTTGCTTTTTTGATGATCCAGCAGATGTTGGCAATTTGGTTTCTGGTTCCTCTGCCTTTACTAAAACCAGCTTCAACAACTGGAAGTTCATGGTTCACATATTGCTGAAGCCTGGCTTGGAGAATTTTGGGCATTACTTTACTAGCATGTGAGATGAGTGCAATTGTGCCATAGGTTGAGCATTCTTTGGCATTGCCTTTCTTTGGGATTGGAATAAAAACTAACCATTTCCAGTTCTGTGGCCACTGCTGAGTTTTCCAAATTTGCTGGCATGTTGAGTATAGCACTTTCACAGCATCATCTTTCTGGATTTGAAATAGCTCAACTCTAATTTCATCACCTCCACTAGCTTTGTTCATAGTGATGCTTTCTATGCCCCACTTGACTTCACATTTCAGTATGTCTGGCTCTAGGTGAGTGATCATACCATCGTGATTATCTGGGTCGTGAAGGTATTTTTTTGTACAGTTCTTCTGTGTGTTCTTGCCACCTCTTCTTAATATCTTCTATTTCTGTTAGGTCCATACCATTTCTGTTCTTTATTGAGCCCATCTTTGCATGAAATGTTCCCTTGGAATCTCTCATTTTCTTGAAGAGATTTCTAGTCTTTCCCTTTCTGTTGTTTTACTCTATTTCTTCTCATTGATTGCTGAGGAAGGCTTTCTTATCTCTTCTTCCTATTCTTTGGAACTCTGCATTCAGATGCTTGTATCTTTCCTTTTCTCCTTTGTTTTTCACTTCTATTCTTTTCACAGCTATTTGTAAGGCCTCCTGAGACAGCCATTTTGCTTTTTTGCATTTCTTTTCCATGGGGATGGTCTTGATCCCTGTCTCCTATACAATGTCATGAACCTCAGTTCATAGTTCACCAGGCACTCTTATCTATCAGATCTAGTCCCTTAAATCTATTTCTTACTTCCTTATGTTTAAGCATAAGGGATTTGATTAAGTCATACTTGAATGGTCTAGTGGTTTTCTCTACTTTCTTCAATTTGTCTGAATTTGGCCATAAGGAGTTCATGATCTGAGCCACAGTCCGCTCCTGGTCTTGTTTTTTTTTTTTTTTTTGATTGTATAGAGCTTCTCCATCTTTGGCTCCAAAGAATATAATCAAGCTGATTTCAGTGTTGACCATCTGGTGATGTCCATGTGTAGAGTCTTCTCTTGTGTTGTTGGAAGAGGGTGTTTGCTATGACCAGTGCATTTTCTTGGCAAAACTCTATTAGTCTTTGCCCTGCTTCATTCCATATTCCAAGACCAAATTTGCCTGTTACTCCAGGTGTTTCTTGACTTCCTACTTTTGTATTCCAGTCCCTTATAAAGAACAGGACATCTTTGTTGGGTGTTAGTTCCAAATGGTCTTGTAAGTCTTCATAGAACAGTTAAACTTCAGCTTCTTCAGCATTACTGTTTACTCAGCCATTAAAAAGAATGAAATCTTAACAGTTGCAACAAAATGGATAATCCTTTAAGTAAAAGATTACTGAAGAGAGTCACTGAAGGAAGTCACTGAGGGGAATCCAAGCAGGTGCTCTTTCCCATGATCTCAGTCCTGAGAACTGTGTGCAGCTCTGCTCATTCCTGCTTTCCAGGAACTGATAAGGAACAGAGAGTCCTTGAGAAATGGTACACAAAGAAAGAAACAGATTCAACCCCTTAAAGTTGGAAGTCCCCTGACAACAGAAAGAAGTGGTGGCTACAGGTTGGGGGAAGGTAAGGGCGAGAGGCAGGATAGATGTAGGGCAGTAAACAGAAATTATAAAATATATATGCTACAAGGATATATTGTACAGCACAGGGAATATAGCAAATGTTTTACAATAACTTTAAATGGAGTATGTGTGTGATGTGCTAAGTTTCTTAAGTTGTGTCCCACTCTGCAACACCATGGACAGAGAAGCCTGTATATGGGGATTCTCCAGACCAGAATAGTAAAGGGGGTTGCCATGCCCTCCTCCAGGGGATCTTCCCAAGCTGGAGATTGAACAGGATTCCCACCTTGCAGATGGATTCTTTACCAGCTAAGCCACAGGGGAAGACCAAGAACATTGGAGTGGGTAGTCTGTCCCCTCCCCAGAGAATCTTCCCAATCCAGGAATCAAACTGGGGTCTCCTGCATTCCAAGAACACTGGAGTGGGTAGCCTGTCCCTTCCCCAGGGGATCTTCTGAACCCAGGAATCAAACTAGGGTCTCTTGCATTGCAAGAGAGATACTTTCCCAGATGAGCTACCCTGAAGGCCATTAAATGGGAGTAGCATCTAGAAAAACTGAGAATCTCTATGCTGCACAACTGAAATGAAGACTACCATAAATGAACTACACTGCAAAATGAAGGGAAAGAAAGAAATGCATGGTGATGACAGGGCAGAGCTGTCAGCAGTGCAGCAGAAAATGAAAGCAGATCCTTGGCACCCCAGGGGTGGAAGAAGGCAAAAGGTGCACCTACCTGGCCTGGTACTGGCCCAGCAGAGAGGGGCAGGTGCTCAGGCAGGGCAACAGAGGTGCAGCTGGTTCAGACTGGCTATTGGAGAACTTAGTGGTGTGTGCCAGGAATGTCGCTTCCAGCTCAGCTCATTTCTTCTGGGGGAAAAAAAAAAAAGATGCGGGTGACTCAGGGACTTCACACCAAGGATCATTTCCTGCCAAGAAAGGACTGAGAGGCAGAAATCATTTGTGTGATTCACGGCATCACTGTCAGGTGCTTCCTGTTAACATCTGCACACCAGCACTTCTGGTACAGGTTACTTACTGGAGAACTGACCTGAGTACAGACTGACAATCACTGGCTCCCAGATGAAAACCAGCCCTGAGACTGCCAAAATGATTGTTTTTGTTTTTTCTTTAATATTGTTTAAAGTTGTTTGTTTGTTTGTTTGTTTGTTTGTTTGTTTCAACATATGGAATCCTGGTTTCCTGACGGGGGATCAAGTCCACAGCTCTTGCACTGGAAGCTGGGTTGTAACCACTAGACTGCCAGGGAAGTCCACCAAATTTCTTCTAGGTAAGTAGATATATACATCTTTCCTTCCCTTTCCTGTCTTCCCAACAAAAACTACAGCAGCATCTTTTGTCTTTCCCATGTCAGTGCAACTTTGAAGACACCCTTGGCCTCCTTGAAGAAGGCTGAACAAAGCTAAGCTTGGTGTCACCGTGTTGGGTGCATTTATTTATCCACTCACATAACTTCAGTGAACATGGCCATTCTGGAGTCAACAGGGAGTGTGTGTGTGTTTGTGTGTGTATCTGTGCTTATCACTCAGTCATATATATATGTGTGTGTGTGTGTGTGTGTGTGTGTGTGTGTATTTGTGTTAGTCACTCAGTCATATTGCAAACCCATGGACTGTAGCCCTCCAGGCTTCTCTGTCCATGGGATTCTCCAGGCAAGAATACTGAAGTGGGTTGCCATTACCTTCTCTGGGGGATCTTTCTGACTCAGGGCTCGAATACAGGTATCTTGCACTGCAGGTAGATTCTTTACCATCTGAGCCACCAGGGAAGTGCTGTGACCACTGGACATGTATTGCTCTGAGTTGTCAGAGTTCAGTTGGGACTGTGTCTGTGTGCATGTGTGTGTGTGTGTGTGTGTGTGTTTGTCACTCAGTCTTAGCTTACTCTTACAACCCCTTGGACTGCAGCCCACCGGGCTCCTCTCTGTCCATAGGATTCTCCAGGCAAGGATACTGGACGGGGTTGCCATTCCCTTCTCCAGGAGATCTTTCCAACCCAGGGACTGAACCCCAGTCTCTTGCATTGCAGGAAGATTCTTTGCCATCTGAGCCACCATGAAAGCCTTAATGGGGACCAGTGAACACATATTGCCCTAAGCCTGTCAGAGTGTCTGAAGTCATCTAAGCGTCCCCATGGTGGGCATCATTATGCTCTAGACCAGTGGGCTCCAGTCAATGCCTACCAGGGCTTCTGAATTTGGCAGGAGACTTCCCTGTCCCCACCATGGTCACCACCATCCATGATGGCTTATTATGGTTTGACCACACCTGCCCAGGTGTTGCAAATCTTTGCAGCTGCCATTATGAATGTCACAGAGCCTCCGGTGCAAGCTGCTGGGTGAGGAGATGGTGCACATATGCCTCTCCTCCTCCTGCAATTTAGGACAGGTGTAGCCTTGCCATGGACATCTTCAAATAGGAGCTAAAGGCCACAACTGAGTCTCTAAGTACCTGATGCATGTCAAACATTCTTCCAAAAGTTAAGAACAGTAAAGATTCTTATGCAATAATGAATATTAATGAAAACCAAGAAAGTATTTATAACACAAACCTTCTAATTACTCAAATAATTAACGAGGAAAAAAAAATCCATGGGTGCCACAAATGCGGAAAGTTGACTTGACTGCCCATGAACTGAATCAAGACAACGGATGAATACACTGCACCTTGGGAGTAAAGCAATTATAAAACCAAAACTGTACCTCATAGAGTTTCTCAAAATCCTCCTAAGGAAGCTTCTGGCCATGTGAACTTTATTTTCAGAAGGCTTTTTCTGTGCTATAATATCCAGAACGTCTTTCGTCTTCCTTCACAGGTTGTAAATGAAGGGAGAAAACAGACTGCAGGCAAAGGAAACAGAGGCTCAGAAAAGCAAAGGCCTCACACTGTGTGGCAACTTATTGCAACTCTCTAACTAGAAAGAGTGGGAAACCAGCTGGTTTACTAGGGGAATCTCCACAGTGAGAGGAGTAAAGGTTTCTCATCCTATTTTAAAAGTTAGTATAGGCAAACCACAGAGATATTCTAAGTTGGGTTCCAGACCCTCACAAGGAAGCAAATATTGTAATAAAGCTAGGCATATGAATGCTTTGGTTTCCCAGTGCATATAAAATTGTGTTTACACTACACTTGAGTCTACTGAATGTGCAATTATATGTCTAAGAAAACAATGTACAGATCTTATTTTAAATTAAAAAATGCTAACCATCATCTGAGCCTTCTGAGTCCTAGTGGTAATATGAGTAAAATCAAGGATCACTGACCACAGATACCATAACAAATGTGATGGTAAAAAAAAGTTTGAAGTACTGTAAGAATTACCAAAATGCGAGACACAAAAAGACATAGTGAGCAAGTACTGTTGGAAGAATGTCACTAACAGATTAACTAATGGCACTAACAGCTTGAGAGGGCTGCCACAATTTTTAATTTGTTAAAAACAAAACACCAGGATATGTGAAGCACAATTCAGCCAAGTATGTCTACACACGGGTTTCACAGGTGTCTCAGTGATCAAGGGACAACCTACCAATGAAAGGAGACTCGGGAGATGCAGCTTTGATCCCTAGGTGGGGAAGATCCATTGGAGAAGGAAATGACAACCCACTCCCATATTCTTGTCTGGGAAATCACATGGACAGAGGAGCCTGGTGAGTTGGGGTGCATGGGATCACAAAGAGTGAAACCCAACCTAGTGACTAAACAACAAGGTCTATACAGAGATACTTATTTCTACTTTGAGAAGACTCAGCCAATGTTCACAGTACTAATTATGGCTTAAAAAAAAAAATGAAAGCACAGTGGAAAGGGTTGTACCCACAAGCTCTAAGTGAGGAACTGGGACTACTGGGGACAGTAACATTTTCCTAAAACATGTGTGCTCTTGTCAGATCTTCAGAATTTCTTTGAGTATAGTAAACATATTTGGGAATCACGGGAGGTTCCCTGATAGATCAGCTGGTAAAGAATCCACCTGCAGTGCAGGAGATCCTGGCTTCGATCCCTGGGTTGAGAAGGTGCACTGCAGAAGGGAAAGGCTACCCATTCCAGTATTCTGGCTTGGAGAATTTTCCCTGGACTGTCCCTAGGGCCACAAAGAGTCGGACATGATCCAGTGATTTTTCACTTTTCAGGTAGCTTGTCAGACACACTGGTGGCTAAAACAGCAGCATGTTTTGTTTTGCTTTTCCTTCTTTTTAAAAATAATTTATTATTTTTTTATATTTATTTATTTGGCTGCATCAGATCTTAGTTGTGGCATGCCAGGACCTTTGTTGCATCCGGTGGCATCCTTCCTTGCATCTAGTTGTGGTGTTCAGAGTTACTTGCTGCACAAAATGTGGTATCCTGTTTCCATGACCAGGAGTCATATGGGCATCTCCTGAGCTGCAAGGCAGATCCTTAACTACTGCACAACTGGGGAAGTGGCCCCTGGAGTTGTCTGGATGAGAGAGAGGAGGGCGTTTGGCTGAGAGCTTGTCTCTGACATCTCAGTTGTTGGGACCAGATTGGCCAGGAAAGCGCAGGGGACCAAACTCTCTGGCGTCACCTAGAGTTCTCAGGTGGAACAGAAATAGGAAGGGTGATATAAGACGCTCATCTCAGACTTGTGTTTCTTCTATACAATATAAACACTCGGTGGTGGTGGTCGTTTAGTCGCTAAGTTGTGTCTGACTCTTGCGAATCCATGGACAATGGAGCCTGGCAGGCAGGCTACAGTCCATGAGATTCTTTAGGCAATAATATTGGAGTGGGTTTCTGTTTCCTTCTCCAGTACATATTTGAGTGGCTTTCAACCACCAGGAGCCTGCCGGCATGGGACCTTTGAGACCTCAGCTGTGGGGTGCACAGGCCACAAGTGAACTAATGAAGTCGCTCAGTCATGTCTGGCTGTTTGTGATCCTGTGAACTGTAAGCCTACCACGCTCCTCCATTTATGGGATTTTCTCCAGGCAAGAGTTGGTTGCCATTTCCCTTCTCCAGGGGATCTTCCCAATCCCAGGGATCAAACCCAGGTCTCCCACATTGCAGGGGGATGCTTTGCAGTTGAGCAACCAGCCATGGGCCCCAGGATGTGTCAAATCAGGCGAGTAAGACACCCCAGTGTGAGTGGACAAGGGATACCTGCTCAGGGTTAACCACCTCATGTGTATAGGTAGGGAAGGACCACACTGAAGCTAAAGTGCCCTTGAGCTCTTGGGAACAAAGAGCCCCCAGAAGACATTAGACAGGAATGGACCTGAGTACTATGGAAGGAATGCCATGCTCCCTCTCTATGGGCCACAGCCAGACACAAGCCAGCTTGGCTGTGGGAGACCAGAAAAGCCATCAGCCCCTTTCTGGAAGAGAGGAGGATGGGATAACTCAGTCTAGAGATATGCAAAGCCATGTGGGCAGTGATGTTTGGGAGAAAAGAGCACAGATCTGGCCATTGCAGGGGGGTGCTCACCCCGCTGGTGTGGGGAGCTCTGAACTCCAGCAGCTCTGCAAACGAAATGGTACTGAATCCAAACCATGCCCATTGGGAGACTAACAGTGTGACTGGTCACCCCAGGAAATAGGAGAGACATCATTTCTGCTTCAGAGTCTATTGCAGCTTGGACATCTTACAAAAAAATATGTGCATGTATAAAATGTGGCACATTTAAAAACTAGAAGGCAGGTAAGACAATAAAGTAGAGTAACCCATAACCTAAAGATGACCTTGAATAACACCTCTCTGCATTTCTTTCCCCCTGTTTCAGATAGTTCAAAAAGTCCTAAAGACTTGGTGGGGTCTTTCTCTTTGCAGCCTGCTGGGTTGGGTGAACATTTCTCCATGCCACTGTCACTCTTCTAAAATGTCTTCATTTTGGCTGTGTGGCATGCATGATCCTAGTTCCTGATTTGGGATCAAACCTAGGCCCTATGCATTGGAAGCACAGATTTCAACCACTGGACCACCAGGAAATTACCTGAAGTTTCACTTTTAATATGGCCTAGTATTCCTTCCACATGAATGCTGAAAAGCTATCGTGTTGACTAGTAAAACACTAGCTTATCTAGTTTCCAAATCAAATTATCGTCCCTGAAACTTTTTCCACAAAGTGCACACCAAAATTAATCTCAGTTTGAAAAAGAAACTGTAGCCCACTGGCTCCTCTGTCAATGGGATTTCCAGGTAAGAATAATGGAGTGGGTTGCCATTTCCTTCTCTAGGGGATCTCCCTGACCCAGGGATCAAACTCAGTTCTCCTGCACTGTGGGCAGACTCTTTGCCCTCTGAGCCACAAGGGAATCTCAGTATACTTCATAATTAGAAGTAATTTTACATGGAAGTTAGTGTATTTTTTTTCAAGGAAGAGGTTTGGATCACAAATGTTAGAAATGCTAGGATACCACTGAAAATTAAGAATGGATCTATATACTGAAAATTCATTTTTTAAAAAAGGAATTATTAAAATAAGCAGTTGAGTGAAATGTTCACAATCTCATTGAATTCTTCTCTCAAAAATAAATAAATAAATAAAAATCACATGAGTCCTGGGTTATTTTCCTAACCTTTCTACATGAAGCAAAACAGCCGCTGCCTCAGAAAATAAACACAACCTGCATGTGGTCCCCACCAGTATTGTGGGCCTGACAATATTGGGTCTGCAGGCTGGGAGGCCAGTGAGGAAGGCAGGGCCTGGCTGGACACGATGACAGGGGAACCACAGGGTGTGTGGGCTGCAGATTTCTTGGGAAATAAAATTGACAGTGGTGCTTGAGGGCATCTTAAAAACAAGAGTCAGAATGGATGGCAGTGGAGAGGCCCTTGCAGATTAAAGAAGAGCCTGGAAAGTCCTGCAAACGCTTCCCACTGAGTACTAGAGACAGAGAGGTCTGAGTACTGGGTACTACCAAGATGAGCTCCAGGCAGGGAGCCCCTAGAGCTTCAGGAGGCAGGGTGATGGAGGTCTGTGTGATGCTGACAGTGTGCCCAGGATGGAGGAGAGCAAAACTGCAAACGCCCTTTTTATTAAGTTTTTTTGAAATCAGCAAAAGCACCACCGTACAGACACTAGGAGAAGACTCTTGAAAATCCCTGGGACTGCAAGGAGATCCAACCAGCCCATCCTAAATGAGATCAACTGTGAATTGGAAGAACTGATGCTGAATTTGAAGGTCCACTACTCTGGCCACCTGATGTGAACTGACTCATTGAAATGATCCTGATGCTGGGAAAGCTTGAAAGTGGGAGGAGAAGAAGGTGACAGAGGATGAGATGGTTGGAAGGCATCAGCAACTTGATGGACATGAATTTGATCAAACTCCATGAAATGGTAATGAACAGGGAAGTCTGATGTGCTACAGTCCATGGGGTCACCAGGAGTTGGAAAAAAACTGAGCCATTGAACAACAGACACTGAATGAAGCCTTGCCCTGAGCTGCATCTGCCTTTCTGCCCTGGTCAAGCCTATCTATCTCCACAGCTGTCTCTGCCTCCCACTGCTCCAAGGTCCCTGCAACTCAGCTCTGCAGATCAAGCCCTTGTTCTGCAACCCTCAGCTGGTCCCAGCAGCCAGGGAGCGACACTCAGGTCCCTGAAGAGCTGTCATGTACCCACTGTGTGGGCTGCCCGTGCTGGCAGAAGGCCTTCTGGCCATTCAGAGGCAGGGGGGTGTCTGGGCTAGATGCACAGCTCTAGCCCCAGGCTAACCCCTACCCCCATCCGGAGCATCTCCTCATCCAGCCTCTTTAGGAGGCCCTGGGATCACTGATATAGGTCCACATCTGTGTCTCCAACCTGGCTCAGTTTTCAGAGGATGGCTAAATTTGGAGGTCCACTTCCAGCCCTCTATCCTCCCATCAGGGCCACCACTTGTCAGAGCTTTCCTGATCCTTGCCCGTCACCTCCTCAGCTCCTAGTGCCCCAAGGGACGAAACCAGCAGTATGACATTGGTTGCCTGGCTGGACTACTTCCGACGTATGTGAATTAATAAAATCACACATCAGAACCATCTGTTTAGTGGCAGAGTGTTCCCAGCTTCCTCCCCGAGGGAGGGAGTGATACAATGATCTGACAACACATCATTCTTGATGAAATGTGATAAGAGGCCAGTAGTTCCTGCCTTTATACACAAGGAGAAAGAGGCACAGATAAAAATTCCCCAGTGACCTCAATGGCTGAAACTTACACCAGACATCAAAGCAGCATTTTAGGCAAATACCATGGCTGAGTAGAATCATTTGAATGAGATCAAAACTTCAGGGTTCCACTCCATGAAGCTTGGGAACCCCTTATCTGTCCCCTAGCCAGGACAATCTCATACTTGTACTAGACACTCATGTTCTCCAGGTGTATTCACAAGAAAAGCCACTTAGACATGTCACACAATGAACACAGGCAGAAGGGGAAGAGACACAAATGACTGGGCTGTTTTTCTTTTAACCTATGCAAAGGGGCAGTGGGGGGCAATCATCTCATCCAGCATTGTTGCTATTGCTGTTTTGTGGGTTAGTCATGTCCAACTCTTTTGCCACCCCAGGGGCTGTAGCCCACCAGGCTCCTCTGTACATGGGACTCTCCAGGCAAGAATACTGAAGTGGATTGCACTTCTATCTCCAAGGAATCTTCCTGATTCAGGGATGGAACCCTGGATTGGCAGGTGGATTCTTTATCCAGCAAGCCACCAACAAAACCCAACCCAACATCAGCAACACTAAAATTGCTTTGTCCAAACCACCAGAAATCATGGTGCATATATACAATTGTTGAACATGTGGTTTCATTCAACTCGATGTTTGTATAAAGGTAGAAACCCAACTTTCTGGCTACATTTCAACCCTACAATGAATATTTTGGTAAAGATACCACAGACACTCAAAGGAGCAACCATTAACATGACTAAATATAAATTAAAAAAAAAAAGCAATGAAAAAGGTGTAAATATTAACATAACTAAATATAAATATAAATGAACATAATTAAATATAAGCTACAGAGTCAGTGAGTCTTAAGGGTGTACAAACAAAAATATGTGCAACATTCTCTGCATGCCTTAATATATTAGAAACCATCAAAAAAAAGAAAGAAACCATCACCTTTTCCACACCACATTTCATCAACATCACTTGCATGCCTTTCAATGCAAAACAAAGCTTAACTGTTTACCATTCTCTTCTTGGCTCAGAATAGGAAACATCTCACATAATTCACCTGATTCACTTGCTTAAACCATAGGCTAAACATACATTTGAAAAGAAGCACCCTTTCCCCAAATAAAGCAGTTATATTGCATGTGTTTTTCCCCCCCGCGCTCCTGATTTTATTTAACAAAAACAAGTCTGATCTATATGGTATTTTTTGTTCCCCTTCCAATTTTATGTAATAAAAACCCAAGCAAGTCAACATCTGTCCAATATAAACCATAGGCTTATATTTTAACAAGAAAATAAGCATAGTATCCAGCAGCCATAAGCCCCTAAATGGTCAAAACAGCATTTCCCTGAAATGTGAATGAGGGGTCTCAGACCACTCTGCAGAACCATCCCAGTAAGACAGACAACCCGGAACATGCAGAGTTTCTGCCTGAGGAAGAGCTCTCCAGCAGAGGAAGGGGAGAAGAGGGGAGGAGTAGAAGGGAGGGGAAGGGGAGAAAGGGAGAAGGAGGGGAGAAGGAGGGAAATGGGAGGAAAGAGAGAGAAGTTGAGGGGGAGGGGGAAGGGGGAGAGGAATGAAGAGGAGAGGGAAGGGGAGGAAGAATGGGGAAGATGGAAGAGGGAGAGAGAGAAGGGAAGGGAGAGAGAGAAGGGGAGGGGAGAAAGGGAAGGGGGAGGAGGGAAGCAGCTACAGGAGGACACACATCCTCCAGAACACAGAGTTTCTGTCCCAGAAAGAGTTCTGTAGGAGTGGAGGCGGGTGGGGAGAAGGGAGGGGAGGGGGAGAATGGATAGGAGAGAAGGGGATGGGGAGAAAGAGAAGGGAGAGGAATGAGAGAAGTGGGAAGGGGGAAGGGAGAAGGGGGAAAGGGAGTAGGGTGAGGTGAGGGGAGATGGAGGAGGGGAAGAAGGGAGAGGAGCAGGAGAAAGGAGAGGACAGGGAGAAGGGAGAGAAATAGGAGAAGGGGGAGAGAGCAAGAAGAAGGGGAAGGGAGAAGGGAGGAAGGAACGGGAAGTGAAGAAGGTGAAGGGGAGAAGGAGGGAGGGGGAGAAGGAGGGTGAAGGGGCCAGGGAGAAGGGGGAGAGATAGAAGAGAGGAAATGGGATGGGGAGAGAGAAGTGAAGGGGAGGGGAAAAGGGAAGGGAGAAGAGAGGGAAGGGAGGAGAGGGGAGGGGGAGAAGGGAGGGGGAGAAAGAGAAGGGGAGCAGAGGCGAAAAGTGGGGAGGGGGAACAAAGGTTCTCCAGTAAGACAGACATCCTTGAACATACAGAGTTTATGTCCAAGGAAGAGCTCTCAAGGAGGGAAGGGGGCTTGGAAGAAGGGACCAGAGGGGAAGAAGGGAGGGGAGAAGGGGAAGAGGGGGAGGAGAGAAGGGGCAAGGGGGAGACACAACCTTCCAGTCCTAGCCACCCCTCTCCTCTTGCAAGTTCAGGAGCATCTACACTCATCTCTGCTGGGCCCACGCACAAAGCTGCCTGCTCGAGGACAGCTCCAAAGAGCCAGTGGCAAAGCGGAGGCTGGAAACAATGCTGGCTTGGTGCAGGATTCACTGCAGCTCAGGGCTGTGGAGAAACCCGCACATGTGGCAAGAAAACTACTCTGAGAAGGCGGGTGTGCTGTCACTGGAGTAGACACCTGCCTGCTTTAAGTGTCACCATGCCACCATGTCTGGCTAACCCTCACTGCCTCCAGCAAAAACCTGCCTCCCTGGGTGTTAATCTGCTCCTGAATGTGAGCTTAGTGGATGGAAGGCTTTAAGACTTCCAGCAAGGAGGCAGAAAATAACAAAGAATCTGCCTTATGGACAGAAAGAAACCATGGTCTTGGTTTGAAAGACCATGGTCTTGGACAGAAAGAAACTTGGTCCTGGCAAAATGGCTCACAGGAGTGGGTGGATGGCTCGAGAGTGAAATGAAGGATAAAGTGGCAGGTGAGGTTCATTGTAAACAAAACTCACATTTATCAGATAAATGTGGCAGAAGTACCAAAAGAGCCATTCCAAGCTTCACAGTATGGTTTATGGTGTGATACTCAGAAGAAATTTTCTGAACAGTGATTGAAATTCGATGCATTCCTAAAAGGGAATTAAGGATGGTGGATGAGTTTCTGCCGCTATGCAGGCAGGGATTTTTAGTGCTTGTTTGACGGCACCCAGCAGCCTGAACCCAGCACTGGCAGGAGCCACTCTCCCCCACCTCCTCAGCGCATTTCCAATAATGAGGGGCTTACAAACAACCTTGTTAATCAGGAAAGCTCTGCAAGTGACCCAATTTTGGGTCTTAAACTTTTCCAAGCACATTTGCTTAAGCTAATGGCATGACTGTGGTGGCCCTCAGGGAAATACTGGAGGCCCTCAGCAAAATACCAGAGGCCTTCAGGGAAATACCGGTGGCCCTCAGAGAAATACCAGTGCCCATATCCCTCTCACACCTGCCCATAGGGATCTGCAGGGTAGGGAAGATAGCACAGGTGACAGGTGTACCAGAGACAGACCTGAGAAGAGGTCCCCACATCTGCCTGAACTTCTCTGTGTGCAGCAATTCCATGGCCAACAAAGGGAGAACAATAAGGCACCCAGGAGGCAGTCCAGTGGCTCCCCCTGCTCCATGGGTCCTCTGATTTCCCAGAAGATGCCAGGATAAGCCTGGGTGTTTCAGAGGTGGACGTAAGTGCACCCACGGGGCCCCTGTGATCCTTCTTTGTTCCCAGACAACACAACCCTGGAAGGAAGGCAGTGCCAGCTCTCATCTGTCTGGGAAAGAAGTTTGGCTGAGGACAGACAGTGAGTGGGGTTCCTGGTCCCCAAGGCATCACCCTCTCAGCCTCAGCTTCTAAATGATGACAAGATACATGGGGTCTGGCGCCCAATAAACCAGACACCCCCACTTTGTGAAGTCGGCCCGCGACCATCCTCACCTGACCCCTGGGTGCTCTGCTCTCAGCAAGAACAAGGAGGACAAACACAGCAGATGTCACCAGTGGGAGGGAAGTATGTCAACCACAATTCCCACTTTAGGACTGCACTGGTGGTCCAGTGGTGAAGAATCTGCCTGCCAATGCAGGGTATGCAGGTTCGACCCCTGGTCTGGAAATATCCCCAGGCAAGTAAGCCCATGTGTGACCACTACTGAGGCCATGCTTGGAAACAAGAGAAGCCACTGCAATGAGAAGCCCATGCACCACACCCCACCAGCTCGCGGCAACTATAGACAAGCCTGTACAACAACAAAAAACCTGGCATAACCCCCTCTCCTCAAAAGAAAATAAAAGACCAAAAAGTCCAAATCAACCAACCAGAAAAAAATGCCCACATTGTTCACAAAGCCTGTTTCAACTTGAGGTTCACACATGCCTTTCTGCAGAACCTCCCAGAACAACCCAACCTGCACTAGCCACTCTAAACATCAGGACCCTAAGCTCTTCTCAGTCTTTATCAGAAAAGCCACTTCTTAGGGTTCCTGTGGTGGTTAGGTCCTTAAGGGTTAAAAGAAGCACCTCTACCATCTGGTCAACATCCAACATTGGATTACTTCTGTGTTGGTGGCTCAGTCAATGAATTAACTGCAGAGCGCCTTTATAAGCTAATCACTTTAAAAAAAGAGAGAGAGAGGAGAGTACTTGATCTGTTTTGGAGTTCTACATGGAATCTGAATTTCCTACATTGCAGGTGGTCTCTTTACCTGACTGAGGCACCAGGGAAGCTCCAAACATAAAACAGTAGAAAATTGCTCTTGTCATAGATACAAATCAGATTAGTTATTGCCTTACTCTTGGAAGGAAAGTTATGACCTAACTAGGTAGTATATTATATTAAAAGGCATAGATACTACTTTGTTAACAAAGGTCTGTATAGTCAAAGCTATGGTTTTTCCAATAGTCATGTATGGATGTGACAGTTGGACTATAAATAAAGCTGAGCACAGAATAATTGATGCTTTTGAACCCTGGTGTTGGAGAAGAGTCTTGAGAGTACCTTGGACTGCAAGGAGACCCAACCAGTCCATCCTAAAGAAGATAAGTTCTGAGTGTTCATTGGAAGGACTGATGTTGAAGATTAAACTCCAATATTTTTGCCACCTGATATGAAGAGCTGACTCATTTGAAAAGACCCTGATGTTGGGAAAGATTGAAGGCAGGAGGAGAAGGGGATGGCAGAGGATGAGATGTTTAGATGGCATCACTGACTCAATAGACATGAGTCTGGGTAAATTCTGGGAGTTGGTGCACTGAGAGGCCTGGCATCTTGCGGTTCATGGTGTCTGGTGACTCAAAGAGTCAGACACGACTGAGTTACTGAACTGAACTAAGGGATGGAGTCAGATAAGAATGGTGAGATTAGACAGAAGATTGTGAGCTGCCCAGGTGGTGCAGTGGTAAAGAATCCACCTGCCAATGCAGGAGACACAGGACCTCTGGGTCACAGGTTCAATCACATAGGCTCAACCTCTGGGTCAGGAAGATCTCCTGGAGAAAGGAATGGCAACCCAGTGCAGTGTTCTTTCCTAAAGGATCCCTTGGACAGAGGAGCCTGGTGGGCAACAGTACATGGGGTCGCAAAGAGTCAGACATGACTGAGTGACCAAGAAGAGAAAGATACATGTTATTGATTTAAGAACACAATTTTTAAAGCACTCACAGGACTTCTTGGGCATTCCCAGTGGTTAAGGCATCCTAGTGGCCAAGAGTCCGTGCTCTCTATTCAGGGGCCCAGGTTCAATCCCTGGTCAGGGAACTAAATCCCATGAGCTGAAACTAACACCTGGCACAGCTGAACAAATAAATATTTTTTTAATTAAAAATATAACTTAGTATGGAGTTTTAAAAG
Source organism: Bos javanicus (assembly GCF_032452875.1). Classification (NCBI taxonomy): domain Eukaryota; kingdom Metazoa; phylum Chordata; class Mammalia; order Artiodactyla; family Bovidae; genus Bos; species Bos javanicus. The sequence goes on from NC_083898.1 coordinate 5,462,862, forward strand.
TCTTTACTATGTGGATCACCAGGATTTAAAGCAGGAATTCACTCTGTGTCAGGTGACAGCAATGATCCTAATATTGACTAATTCCCTGGTTTGTAAAATTCACCAGTTTATAAAATTGCATCATAGTTCTAAACAAAAACCATTTCAGAGTTTTCTAATTGGCAAAATAATTCCTCACTGTGTGCATGCTCTGTCACACTCCTGTCAAACTCTCTGTGACCCCATGGTCTATAGCCTGCCAGGATCCTCTGTCCATGGGATTCTCCAGGCAAGAATACTAGAGTGGGTTGCCATTACCTCCTCCAGGGAATCTTCCTGATTCAGAGATTGAACCTGTATCTGATGCAATGGCAGGCAGATTCTTTATCACTGAGCCACCTGGGAAGCACAAATAATACCTACACACAGTATTAAAATTTAATATAAAATTAGTTAAATTTTTAAAAATATTTGTTTGTTATTCAATGTGTGTGTGTGTGTCTAAAGTATCTGCACCAACCACTTGTTTTGGTTTTCTAATATGTGATACATGTTACTTAGATTCCTAAACTCAGTCACTCAGTTGTCTCTGAGTCTTTGTGACCCCATGGATTGTATAGCTCACCAGGCTCCTCTGTCCATGGGATTTTCCAGGCAGGAATACTAGAGTGGGCTGCCATTTCTTTCTCCATGTTACTTAGATCACTAAGCCCTTCCAAACTAGATAATAATTCTGCACACCTGTCACCTAAAAGGAACCCAGGTATGCAGAATGCAAAAGAGAGAGTCTACACTGGGGGCTCACCTCCACCCTTCAGTGTCCAAATCTGACCAGATATCCGCTTGTCCCCACCAGCAAGCAGGCCCCCAGGCCTCATCTCACTTGTCCCAACACCAGTTCTCATGGCTTGTGCTCTGAACAGAATTCAGATCTTCTTGTTTTCAGACCCGTACATATGTTCCTCTAATTTAGAACAAGCCTCTAAAGATATGGAAAGATATCCCACCTCACTCCCACAGACAGAAATGTCTATTTCAAACAACAAAAGCATCTGTCATCTATCCCATCCACAAAGGCAGCAAAAACAAACTTCATGAGTCACATATGTTCTGACTCAAAACCTCCCGGGCAAGTAATGGACCGTGATGAGCTGCACATACACACACACAAGACACACACACACACAAATGCAAACTTGGGTACAAAGGTGTTACAGTGCAGCACCTTCTGCTACACGAATACTCTGGAAGCACCATAAAAACATCCATGTATAGAGGATCTGTTACACACCCAATAGACCATCCAGACCACGGAGCATCATGGGGTTGCTGAGCCAAGACATGAATCAGACCTTAGGGCGCTCAACGTGGAAGAAACTCTGCTTTCATGTTTAAACAGACAAGCATTTTATCTGTTTCTAAAAGGAAACCCAAGAGCATAGTACTGACACAGCCAAGTGAGGGGATGCAGATAGGGTGGGAGAAAGATTGATGGATTTCATGCAATTCCCTTTTGAAAATGAATATTGGGACTTGCAGGGTGGTTCATTGGCTAAGAATCTGTGCTCTGAATGCAGGATGCCCTGGGATCCATCCCAGGTCAGGGAACTAGATCCCAGATGCTGCAATTCAGAACCAGCACACCCAAATAAATAAAAATAATAAATACTTAACAACGACAAGAAAAGTGAATGTTTTCCCATGTCCACATGTCACTCTCAGTACTGATAAATGTAGAATAAAAAGTCACATTTGGATAAAACTGTAGCTGGCATTCCAGCAGCCATCCATGAAGAGTGGTTGTTTTGACGACTGTGCAGTAAGCAAACCCTTTGGGGGCACTGCTTAGAACCCTTTGGGCTTCAAACCTGCTTCTGACTCCTTGTGAACACACCACATCAAACTCCAAAAGCTTCTCCTCTTTAAAATTGCAGAGGTTGGTAGTTCAGTTCAGTTCAGTTGCTCAGTCATGTCCAACTATTTGAAACCCCATGAATCACAGCATGTCAGGCCTCCCTGTCCATCACCAACTCCCAGAGTTCACTCAGACTCACATCCTTCGAGTCAGTGATGCCATCCAGCCATCTCATCTTCTGTCATCCACTTCTCCTCCTGCCCCCAATCCCTCCCAGTATCAGAGTCTTTTCCAATGAGTCAACTCTTCACATGATGTGGCCTTCAGCTTTAGCATCATTCCTCCCAAAGAAATCCCAGGGCTGATCTCCTTCAAAATGGACTGGTTGGATCTCCCTGCAGTCCAAGGGACTATCAAGAGTCTTCTCCAGCACCACACTTCAAAAGCATCAATTCTTTGGCTCTCAGCTTTCTTCACAGTCCAACTCTCACGTCCATACATGACCCTGGAAAAACCATAGCCTTGACTAGATGGACCTTTGTTGGCTAAGTAATGTCTCTGCTTTTGAATATGCTGTCTAGTTGGTGTTGGTTACATGGATATTAACCATGTATACATATATATGCATACATATATATGTATGTATATATATATATATATATATATATATATTATATATATATATTTGGTTTTATATATATATTTGGTTTGATATATATATATACATATATATATAGTATCCAAGAAGGAGGTTCAGAATTGGAAAATGGAAAAAGTTTCATTGTTTGCCACATTAATGGAGCAGTCTCATTGCTCATGAAATAGGTGATTGTCCTCATAAATGAGAAAACTAATGCCCCCACATGGACATTTCTGAGCCCTTTGGGGTGAAGGGGACCTGAGAGATACTGCCATGGTGTATCATTTCTTTGGGGTCACCTTATCAACCTCTCGGCTGTTCCTGTATCAATAACCTCAGATATGCAGATGAAACCACCCTTATGGCAGAAAGTGAAGAGGAAGTAAAAAGCCTCTTGATGAAGGTGAAAGAGGAGAGTGAAAAAGTTGACTTAAAATTTAGCACTTAGAAAATGAAAATCATGGTATCTGTTCCCATCACTTCATGTGTGTATATATATATATATATATATCCATCACTTCATGTATATATATATCCATCCTCTATACCTGGATATATTTATGGTGTTTCCAGATTATTTGTGTAGCAGGATACATATATATATATCCATTGGGATATGTCTTCAAGTCCATACTAAACACTGGAGTGCATGGGGTCAACTTACTTTTTAAAATTGACAGCCAATCTTGGAAAACACTGGACTAATTCTGTTAAAAAGGGCAGGTCAACACTGCACTGTGAATGAGCCACCTCTGAAATACCAAGTCAAGGATTATTTCTGTATATAAAATCAGTCATGGGTATTTATTGGCTGTATGGTACTTAAGACTCTGCCGGCATCACTTTGGGGCCTTGAGTTTGATCTCTAGTCAGGGAACCAAGATCTTGCAAGAATTCTATGGAATGCTCCAGGCAAGAACATTGGAGTGGGTTCCCTTCTCCAGGGGATCTTCCCAACCCAGGGATTGAAGGCAAGCCTCCCATATTGCAGGTGGATTATTTCCCAGCTGAGCCACAAGGGAAGCCCAAGAATACTGCAATAGGTAGCCTATCCCATCTCCATGGGATCTTCCCAACCCAGGAATTGAATCCATGTCTCCTGCATTGTATGGACTTCCCTGGTGGTTCAGAAGGTAAAGCGTCTGTCTACAATGCAGGAGACCCGGGTTCAATCCCTGGGTTGGAAAGATCCGCTGGAGAAGGAAATGGCAATCTACTCCAGTATTATTGCCTGGAAAATCCCATGGATATAGGAGACTGGTAGGCTACAGTCCATGGGGTCTCAAAGAGTTGGACATGACTGAGAGACTTCACTTAGCCTAACTTCACTCCTGCATTACAGAAGTATTCTTTAGCAGGTAGGCCACAGTGGAAGCCCAAGAATACTGGAGTGGGTAGCCTACCCCTTCTTCATCAGATCTTCCCAAACCAGGAATAGAACAGAGGTCTGCTGCATCATGGGCAGATTCTTTATCAGCTGAACTACCAATGAAGCCATCAAGTTGTGTAGCCAGCATGGCCAAAAGCAATCCCAACACCTCCAAGCTGACCAGTAGGACTATTCTAGTTCCTGTGTGTAAAAGCATCACATCCCCAATTTCCTTCTCTGAACCCCTCAAATTACCCCAACTCCTATTCACAATTTGCTTTTGAATCGAGTGTGCTTGCCAGCCCCAAAGCCTGGACATGGATGTCTGTGTACATCACTCCACATTAGCATAAGACTTGAAAATCCAGTAGTCTGCCATCTTGTGTTAAAAACGGCCCATTGATATTTTGCTTTATTTAGAGCATCAGCTAGTCCCAGGGATAAGATTTAAGGAATCAAAATCACTTCATAAATCAAAAATTAACACTCAGCAGCAATGAAGGAAGGAATCTTTTTTCAAAACTGACCTTACAGCACCAGAAACTCCACTCAATACTCTGTGACAAGCCAGGAAAAAGTGAAGTCACTCAGTCATGTCCAACTCTATGCAACCCCATGGACTGAAGCCTACCAGGCTCTTTCATCCATGGAATTTTCCAGGCAAGAATATTGAAGTGAGTTGCTATTTCCTTCTCCAGGGAATCTTCATGATCCAGGGATTGAACCTAGATCTCCTGCATTGCAGGCATATGCTTTATCATCTGAGCCACCAAAAAAGCACAAGAAAAGAATTTTAAAAAAAGTGGATATAAATATATAGCTGATTTGCTTTGCTGTATACCTGAAACCAACACAACAATAACTATTAAGTTAACTATGTTATTGTTCAGCCAACAAGTTGTGTCTGACTTTTTGCAATCCCATGGACTGCAGCATTTCACGCTTCCTGGTCCTTCACCACCTACCAGAGTTTGCTCAAACTCATGTTCATTGAGTTTGTGATGCCATGCAATCATCTCATCTGTTTTCCTCTTCTCCTCCTACCTTCAGTCTTTCCCAGCATTGGGGTCTTTTCCAATGAGTCAGCCATTTGCATCAGGTGGCCAAAGGTTTGGAGCTTTAACTAAGTTAACTATACTTCAACATAAAACTAATAATCAAAGGTAATCTTTTAAATTTGAGATGTTGGATTCATCTTTAACCAAGAGATGAATCACTCTTATATTTCCTAAGTGTATACATTCACACACATATGCACAGACACATACATGTTGACACTGGGACTGCCACAGTTGACACAGTGCAGCCAACAGTCTGCACACTTTGCTGGCCTGCTTATCTCTGTCTGTAAACAAGGCTTGACACCCAGGTCTTACCTTTTCACCACCAGCTTCAGGATCTTATGTGACCCCTTCACCAGGCAGATGGCCTTCTTTCTAAACCGGGACAGACCAATGTCGTTGATGACCGCCATCTCATCTCTGGCCAGCAGTTTCTCCATGACTGCGGCTTTGTCCCCTTCTTTGACCTGCAACTCAGGAAGAGGGTCCATATGCCTCCCCCCAACAAAAAGAGAGCAAACCAGTCCCCAGGATGCAGACAGGAGGATGTGTCAGTTACAGCTCTGTGCTACCTATCTATTCTCAGACTGGCTTCAGGACAACCGAGAAATGAAGGTATCCAGCTTGGGCCCCGATTACCTGTGGGAGACCAGGGATGCACCCCTCTCCTGGTCTATACCCCTCATCTAGTCTGTATCTGCAAGGCCTATCACTTACAGAAGAGACAGCAGAATACACAAACACTCAAATATACACCAGAAACAGGGGATCCAGACAGACCCCTTTGCTTTCTGGATCTCCTTCCCCCCACCCCCCCCCCCCAAAAAAAAAGAAAAAAAAAAGGGTGTTTTAAAATTATTGACTAGTTATTTGTCACCTATCAGTCTTGTACCTAGAGCTTTCCTGGGGGTCCCATGGCTAAAAATCTGCCTGCCAACATGGCAGACATGGGTTAGATCCCTGGTCAGGGAAGAGTCCACATGCCAAAGTACAAGTGCATGACAACCACTAAGCCTGGGCTCCAGAGTCCATGTGCTGCAACTATTGAGCCCATGTGCTGCAACTACTGAAGCCTGTGTGACCTAGAGCCCATCCATGTCCCACAGTGAGAGACACCATCACAATGAGAAGCCCATATGCTGCACATGGACAGGGGCCTTTGTTCGCCACACTTGGAGAAAGCCCACATGCACCAACAAAGACCCATGAGAGCCAAATATATATATATATATTTTAAAGTCCTGCACCTAGGACTTTTTATGTAACAGTTTTCTTTTAATATTTTCTTTATTTTTTTTTATTTCTGTAACAGCTTTATTTAGCTATAATTCAAATAAACATCAATCCCCCCATGTACATATGAATTAATGAATGGAATGTTAGTTGTACTCAGAGTGGTCCAATGTTTACCACCCACCCAGTTGAGAACAGGTTTCCTAAGCCTAGAAGAAACCTCATGCCTGTCAGCAGTCACTCTCCAGCCCTCCTGGACCCTGGAAACCATGTGTATGTCTTGGATGTACCTACCGTGGACACTTGATATACATAGAGTCATACAACAGGTGGCCTTATGAGTCTGGCTTCTTTCACTCATAATGTGTTTTCCAGATGCACCCCTGTTGACCTGTGTGTGGGGACTCCATTCCTTCTTATGGCTGAGTGATATTCCACTATTGACCAATCAACCACATTTGATTTATCTGTTCATCAGGGATAAATATATTTACATTTTTTTTACTTTTTGGCTATTAAGCCAGCTCAGTTCGGTTGCTCAGTCATGTCTGAGTCTTTGCAACCCTACAAACTGCAGCACATCAGGCCTCCCTGTCCATCATGAATACCCAGAGCTTATTAAAACTGATGCCCATTGAGTCAGTGATGCCATCCAATCATCTCATCTTCTGGCATCCCCTTCTCCTACCACCTTCAGTCTTTACCAGCATCAAGGTCTTTTCCAGTGAGTCAGTTCTTTGCATCAGGTGGTCAAAGTATTGGAGTTTCAGCTTCAACATCAGTCTTTCCAATGAATATTCAGGACTGAGTTCCTTTAGGATGGACTGGTTGGATCTCCTTGCAGTCCAAGGGACTCTTAAGAGTCTTCTCCAACACAAAATATTTGCATGTCAAAAGCATCAATCTTCAGTGCTCAGCTTTCTTTAGAGTCCAACTCAAATCCATGCATTTGGCTATCAACACCCATGAACACTTGTATACACATGTTTGTGTGTGCATATACATCCTCATTTCTCTTGGGTGTAAAACTAGGAGTAGAATGGCGGAGTCATATGGTAACTAGAGGAAACATTTTCAGGACCTGCTAGACTGCTTTTATATATTTACTTATTTCACTGTGCTGGGTCTCAGTTGCAGCACGTGCCACCTACAGTCTTCATCGTGGCATAGAGTCTTAGCTCTGGAAAATGGGATCTATCTCCCTGACCAGAGGATTGAACCAAGGTATGTAAAACACTCTCTACTCAAGAGTTATATACAGTATGTATGCAAGTATATTGATTGACTCATTAAAAGGATTTTATGACTTTTATGATCAGAATTTTCAATCTGTAAGTCCTAAACTCAGCTTATCTTATATAGTAATAATCCAACTAAGCATTAAGTAAGTCATCACTTAACCAACCTACTTTCTGTACCAGTGCCCTGCAAACTGTATGTTGTGCTTAGTTTCTTAGTCATCTCTGATTTTTTGTGATCCCATGGACTGCAGTCTTCCATGCTCCTCTATCCATGGAGGTCTCCAGGCAAAAATACTGCAGTGGGTAGCCATTTTCTCCCTCCAGTGGATCTTTCAAACCCAGGGATTGAACCAAGGCCCCCTGAATTGTGGCAGTTTCTTTACACTCTGAGCCACCAGGGAGCCCCAAGAATACTGGAGTGGGTAGGCAGTCCCTTCTCCAGCAGATCTTCCCAACCCAGGAATTGAACCAGGGCCTCCTGCATTGTAGGTGGATTCTTTACCAGCTAAACTACCAGAGAAGCTCTATGACCCATGAATCAAATCCCACCAAATAGGACTTCCCTGTGGTCTAGTGATTAAGACTCCATGCTCCCAATGTAGGGGGCCTGGTTTCCATTCCTGGCCAGGAAAATCCCACATGCTAGATGGTGTATCCTATCCTCCCCTTGCCAAAAATCTAGATACCTGTATTTTTTTGCAGGGGGGGGGGGATGGGGTGTTAAATAAAATTTTACTAGAATACAACTACACCCATTTATGACACGTAAACTACTCTCCACTGCTACTGGAGAGAATGGAATAATTTGGGGCCTATAAGGCCAAAAATATTTACTACTTGGCTTGGTACTAGAAAAAAAAAAAAAAAAAGCCAACCCCTGTTCTACACCAAAAAGCCATTCTTTTTACAAAATGCTAGGAAAATTAGCAAAAAATGATGAATGTTTATGTACAGTTTTGGAAGTTTGTTTTGCTCCCACTATATACCAGGGCTGACCTGAAAATCAATTCCAAACCTTACCAGGCACTAAAGCAAGGAAACATTCCTCCTCTGGGAGTCACTGACAGGCTCATGGATGAAACTACATGGTACTTGGACTTGTTTCTCCACCTAGACCTGAGAACAACTCCTTAGAGTAACAGAGTCAATTATTTATTGTGAGTTGATACCACAAACAAAATGACTACTCCTAACAGAACTACGAAGCAATTCATTTGGCTAAAAACCAGTTTCAGATTCTAGACAATTTTCATCACAACATAATGACAAATCCCAACATTAATAATCTTCAATCTGGCTAAGATTACACATTCACCCAGAAACAGCCAAGGTGATGGATACATTGTGGAGAGCTTAGATTTTGTCATGCCCCAGCTGGGAGGCCCAGGGGCTGTTTACAATCAGAGGGTTGTTGGGCAGTTAGCTGGGGTGGGTGGGAGGTGTGAGTTCCAGAGAAAAAAAGAAATGGAGTGAACAACAGGGGAAGAAACGTAAAGACTGGAGAGGTAGTTATGGAGGCTGCCCACATAGAAAACAGACCCATGAACAGCAGAGGACAGAATCCTTGGGCTGCCTGGAAAAAGGATGAAGGAGCAGGTTCAGTTCAGTCTCTCAGTTGTGTCTGACTCTTTGTAACACCATGAACTGCAGCACACCATGCCTCACTGTCCATCCCCGACTCCCAGAGTCCACCCAAACTCATGTCCATTGTACTGGTGATGCCATACAACCATCTCATCCTCTGTCAGCCTCTTCTCCTGCCCTCAATCTTTCCCAGCATCAGGGTCTTTTCAAATGAGTCAGCTCGCCATATCAGGTGGCCAAGGTATTGGAGTTTCAGCTTCAACATCACGGAGGAGAAAGAAGGGGTGGGTGTCCCAGTAGAGACAACAAGCAGACACGTGCAGAACTGTTGAATCTCAGCATCACAAGAAAACCTTTAGGTGAAACCATGACAATGGAGGAACTTGCAAGATTTTAGGATAAGTTCTGAAGGTAGCACTTCCTATAGAAACCCATCACCTATAGTGCCTCAGCCGTCACCTGGTGGGGTTTTCTTTCTAATCCCCAGAAACCCTTGCATGCAAGACTCTCTCAAAGCACTGTCATTAATGTTTGGCTAAGGGACTAGCCCAATGGTCCAGTGGCTAAGTCTCTGTGCTCCTTAATGCAGGGTAAGGGGTTCAATTCCTGGTCAGGGAACTAGATCCCACGTGCCACAGCTAAATATTCTAAATGCTACAATGAAGAGAGAAGATCTTCAACGAAGATTTTGCATGGCCAAATAAATTAAAAATATTTGAACAAAGGTCTGGCTTCACTCTGAAGCCCAGAGCATATTGTGTTGCTTCCCTTCATCTGCAAAGACTTCCCAGCTCCTCCTCCAGCCACAAAAACTGCATTACAAGGCAGCCCATCTGCCTCACCCAAACCACACTCCAACTAAACTCCCAGCAAAAATGCCTGCAGGATTGACAGACAGATTAGCTGGGGATCTCTGAGATCCTTGGCTTCCTCAGCAAAACAAAGCATTTATCCAACATTTTTTCTCATTCATCATGAAGAGAGTTGCAAATGAGGCAGCTTTGAAGACCTTTGGTCTGTACTCTTGACCCCATCAAACTTCTCCCGTGAAGAAACCTTCATTGGGCTTGAACCTGGTAAAGCACAGACCTGAGGCTGGACCTAGGGACCCAGGAATATGGTTCTGCCTGCCAGTTGTGTATGATGTATCATATCTTACATGTGATGAGTTGTGCCTTGAATGCATCATGCATTCAAGACACATACACTCCTTTTTTATCGCATTCCTCTGTTTAACAGTCAAGAGAGTGCTGGGCATTGCCAGTTGCAGAGGACACTGTCAGAAGGAGCCACAAATGGAGCAATCGTACCCTACATAACCTAGGCAAAGTTCTCAGCATCGCTTGCTCTAGCTCAGAAAATAAAAAATAAAAAAATAAAACAAAACAACAAAAAAACTTCCTGTACAAAAAGGCAAGCAGGCAAGGATAAAGGAATCCACATCCACCCACAATGCCTGTCCATGTGCACCAGTCAGAAGGAAAGCCCTAAGGGCTCACTGGCCAGGTTGAATATTGTGGTTTGGATTATTCACTGAAATCCTGCTTGCAAAACACCTCTCTTTTTTTAAATTTTATTTTTAAACTTTACATAATTGTATTAGTTTTGCCAAATATCAAAATGAATCCACCACAGGTATACACGTGTTCCCCATCCTGAACCCTCCTCCCTCCTCCCTCCCCATACCATCCCTCTGGGTCGTCCCAGTGCACTAGCCCCAAGCATCCAGTATCGTGCATCAAACCTGGACTGGCAACTCGTTTCTTACATGATATTTTACATGTTTCAATGCCATTCTCCCAAATCTTCCCACCCTCTCCCTCTCCCACAGAGTCCATAAGACTGTTCTATACATCAGTGTCTCTTTTGCTGTCTCGTACACCGGGTTATTGTTACCATCTTTCTAAATTCTATATCTATGCATTAGTATACTGTATTTCTGTTTTTCCTTCTGGCTTACTTCACTCTGTATAATAGGCTCCAGTTTCATCCACCTCATTAGAACTGATTCAAATGTATTCTTTTTAATGGCTGAGTAATACTCCATTGTGTATATGTACCACAGCTTTCTTATCCATTCATCTGCTGATGGACATCTAGGTTGCTTCCATGTCCTGGCTATTAGAAACAGTGCTGCGATGAACATTGGGGTACACGTGTCTCTTTCCCTTCTGGTTTCCTCAGTATGAAGGTCCCCACTTGAGTTCAGTTCAGTTCAGTCGCTTCTTCAAAATGAACTAGTTGGATCTTCTTGCAGTCCAAGGGACTTTCAAGAGTCTTCTGCAACACCACAGTTCAAAAGCATCAATTCGTTGGCACTCAGCTTTCTTCACAGTCCAACTCTCACATCCAGGCATGACCACTGGAAAAACTGTAGCCTTGAAGAGACAGACCTTTGTTGGCAAAGTAATGTCTCTGCTTTTCAATATATTATCAAGGTTGGTCATAACTTTCCTTCCAAGGAGTAAGCGTCTTTTAATTTCATGGCTGCAGTGATTCTGAAGCCCCCAAAAATAAAGTCGGACACTGTTTCCACTGTTTCCCCATCTATTTCCAATGATGTGATGGGACCAGATGTCAAGATCTTCATTTTCTGAATGTTGAGCTTTAAGCCAACTTTTTAACTCTCCACTTTCACCTTCATCAAGAGAATTTTTAGTTCCTTTTCACTTTCTGCCATAAGGGTGGTGTCATCTGCATATCTGAGGTTATTGATATTTCTCCCAGCAATCTTGATTCCACCTTGTGCTTCTTCCAGTCCAGCATTTCTCATGATGTATTCTGCATATAAGTTAAATAAGCAGGGTGACAACATACAGCCTTGATGTACCCCTTTTCCTATTTGAAATCAGTCTGTTGTTCCATGTCCAGTTCTAACTGTGGCCTCCTGATCTGTATACAAATTTCTCAAGAGGCAGGTCAAGTGGTCTGGTATTCCCATCTCTTTCAGAATTTTCTACAGGTTATTGTGATCCACTCAAAGGATTTGGCATAGTCAGTAAAGCAGAAATAGATGTTTTTCTGGAACTCTCTTGCTTTTTCGATGATCCAGCAGATGTTGGCAATTTGGTCTCTGGTTCCTCTGCCTTTTCTAAAACCAGCTTCAACAACTGGAATTTCATGGCATCACATATTGCTGAAGCCTGGTTGGAGAATTTTGAGCATTATTTTACCAGCATGTGAGATGAGTGCAATGTGTAGTAGTTTGAGCATTCTTTGGCATTGTCTTTCTTTGGAATTGGGATGAAAACTGACCTTTTCCAGTCCTGGGGATGGATGCAGCATTCCACATGCCAGCAAATTTGGAAAACTCAGCAGTGGCCCCAGGACTGGAAAAGGTCAGTTTTCATCCCAATTCCAAAGAAAGACAATGCCAAAGAATGCTCAAACTACTACACAATTGCACTCATCTCACATCACCTCCACTAGCTTTATTCATAGTGATATTTCTAAGGCCCATTTGTCTTCACATTCCAGGATGTCTGGCTCTAGGTGAGTGATCACACCATCGTGATTATCTGGGTAATGAAGATATTTTTTGTACAGTTCTTCTGTGTACTCTTGCCCCATTTTCTTAATATCTTCTGCTTCTGTTAGGTCCACACCATTTCTGTCCTTTATTGAGCCCATTTTTGCATGAAAATTCCCCTTGGTATCTCTAATTTTCTTGAAGAGATCTCGAGTCTTTCTCATTCTGTTGTTTTCCTCTATTTCTTTGCATTGATCGCTGAAGAAGGCTTTCTTATCTCTTCTTGCTATTCTTTGGAACTCTGCATTCAGAATCTTATATCTTTCCTTTTTTTCTTTGCTTTTCGCTTATTTTCTTTTCACAGCTATTTGTAAGACCTCCCCAGACAGCCATTTTGCTTTTTTTGCACTTCTTTTCCATGGGGATGGTCTTGATCCCTGTCTCCTTTACAGTATCATGAACCTTAGTTCACTGTTCATCAGGCACTCTATCAGAGCTAGTCCCCTAAGTCTATTTCTCACTTCCACTGTATATCATAAGGGATTTGATTAAGTCATACCTGAATGTTCTAATGGTTTTCCCTACTTTCTTCAGTCTGAATTTGGCAAAAAGGAGTTCATCACCTGAGCCACAGTCCACTCCTGGTGTTGTTTTTGTTGACTGTTTAGAGCTTCTCCAATTTTGGCTGCAAAGAATATAATCAATCTCATTTCGGTTTTGGCCATGTGGTGATGTCCATGTGTAGAGTCTTCTCTTGTGTTGTTGGAACAGGATGTTTGCTATGAACAGTGTGTTTCCTTGGCAAAACTCTATTAATCTTTTCCCTGCTTCATTCTGTATTACAAGGCCAAATTTCTCTATTACTCCAGGTGTTTCTTGACTTCCTACTTTTGCATTCCAGTCCCCTATAATGAAAAGGACATTTTTGCTGGGTGTTAGTTCCAAAAGGTCTTGTAGGTCTTCATAGAACTGTTCAACCTCAGATTCTTCAGTGTTACTGGTTGGGGCATATACTTGGATTACTGTGATATTGAATAGTTTGCCTTGGAAACAAACGGAGATCATTCTGTCATTTTTGAGATTGCATCCAAGGACTGCATTTTGAACTCTTTTGTTGACCATGATGGCTACTCCATTTATTCTGAGGGATTCTTGCCCACAGTAGTAGATATAATGGTCATCTGAGTTAAATTCACCCATTCCAGTCCATTTTAGTTTGCTGATTCCTAGAATGTCAATGTTCACTCTTGCCATCTCTTGTTTGACCACTTCCTATTTGCCTTGATTCATGGACCTGAGATTCCAGGTTCCTATGCAATATTACTCTTTACAGCATCAGACCTTGCTTCTCTCACCAGTCACACCCACAACTGGGTATTGTTTTTGCTTCAGATCTATTCCTTCATTCTTTCTGGAGTTATTTCTCCACTGATGTCCAGTAACATTTTGGGCACCTACTGACTTGGGGAATTCCTCTTTCAGTATCCTATCATTTTGCCTTTTCATACTGTTCAGGGGTTCTCAAGGCAAGAATACTGAAGTGGTTTGTCATTCCCTTCTCCAGTGGACCACAGTCTGTCCGACCTCTCCACCATGACCGCCCATCTTGGGTGTCCCCACAGGGCATGGCTTAGTTTCATTGAGTTAGACAAGGCTGTGGTCCTAGTGTGATTAGATTGACCAGTTTTCTGTGAGTATGATTTCAGTGTGTCTGCCCTTTGATGCCCTCTTGTAACACCTACCATCTTACTTGGGTTTCTCTTACCTTGGACATGGGATATCTCTTCACGGCTGCTCCAGCAAAGCACAGCCACTACTCCTTACCTTGGATGAGGGGTATCTCCTCACAGCTGCCCCTTTTGACCTTGAACGTGGAATAGATCCTCTAGGCCTGCGCAGCCACCGCTCCTTGGAGGTGGGGTTGCTCCTGCCAGCCGCTGTCCCTGGCCTCGGATGCGGAGTAGCTTCTCTTGGCTGCCACCCCTAACATCAGACGCAGGGTAGCTCCTCTCAGATGCTGCCTCTGACCTCGGGCGTGGAGTAGCCGCCTGCGCTAAAGGCGCCGGTCGCAGCCACCAGGAGTGTCCAAAAATGAGCAGACTCTCTTGCTGTCCTTATGGAAAGATTTATTCTCGAAAAAGCAATAGGGAGGGAAGAGGAAAAAAAAAAACACAAAACTGTCATTGGAAGTGTTTTTGGAAGCAAGCTTTTGTATTTAATTCAATGGATGTTACAGATGATGAAAAATGTTCATCCATGAAGGCCAGGGGACCTCCAGTTCTAGTGGGAACCAGGACCTACTTGGGAAGCGACTGGGTCAGGGCAGTGGGGGTGAGAGGGGCAAGGCTCTATCATCTGGAGATGATAGACCTTCCCTGGGCAGCAACTTGAAGGGCCCAGCACAAATAGAGGTGGACATTCCATGGGAGGGGGTCTGGACCCAGGCCCTGTCTGAAGAATGTCAGCCTGGTGAGTTCAGTGCCCTGGCAGGGGAGCTGTTAAAGATGAGTCAAGAAAGAGGAAGATGAGGAATATACCTTGAGTTTCAGAAGCCTGAAGGATACCCTGGAGGCAGTAGTGTCGTGGGGGGTGGAGGGCTCCCAGAAGGCCCGACATGGAAGCAGGGGAATGACCCTGTATCATGTGAGAAAATGCATCTAGCAGTTTCATCCTTTAGGTAGACAGGAAAAAGTATCTCTCCCACCTGGAACAGATCACAAATCGGCAGTGACTGAAACCACCACAGGGCCTGGAATACGAACGTAAGCAAGGACTCAGTCAGCTGGGAATGCAGGTCAAGGGATGTACTCAGTGGATATCAAGGGGTCACCACAGGAAATGGGTGTGCAGTAGAGATCAGATGTGGAGCTTTGATTGATGTGGAAAATCTCAACTACCAGAGATCAGAACAGAAGGAGGAGGAACATTTATGTGCAGAATCAGATTTCAAAGGCCATGAATCACACTCATTACTTATCAGCTATGACTAGGAAGCCATCCAGAGGAGAGCATAAGATAGCACTGGTTTCTGCAAGCCTGGACATTCATTCATATCACCTCCTAGGTCACCCTTCTGAGTTCCCTTGTTTCCCAAGAGAGAGCCGAGTCATCCAGGAAAAGGATGCAATTGCAAAGCAGTTAGAGAACACATCTCTGATAACAGAAAATCCTGTCAAAAAAAAAAAAAAAAAACCTCCACAAAATGTGTCCAGACTTGCATGTACTCTCATCATTGGTCTCTGTCTTCTTGTACAATCCCAGGGAGTATATTATCCCTGATCTGTGGAATTCAAGCTTTCCAGGAGCTCTCAGTTCAGTTCACTCAGTCAGTTGTGTCCAACTTTTTGGAACCCCATGGACTGCAGCACACCAAGCCTCCCTGTCCATCACCAATTCCCGGAGATTGCTCAAACTCATGTCCTTTGAGTTAGTGATGCCATCCAACCATCTCATCCTCTATCACCCCTTCTCCTCATGGCTTCAACTTTCCCAACATCCAGCTCTTTTCCAATGAGTCAGTTCTTCACATCATGTGGCCAAAGTATTTGAGTTTCAACTTCAGCATCAGTCCTTCCAATGAATATTCAGGACTGATCTCTTGTAGGATGGACTGGTTGGATCTCCTTGCAGTCCAAGGGACTCTCTCAAGATTCTTCTCCAACATCTTGGTTAAAATGCATCCATTCGTAGGGGATCAGCATTCTTTATGGCCCGACTCTCACATCCACACATGACTACAGGAAAAACCATAGCTTTACTTAGATGGACATTTGTGGGCAAAGTAACCTCTCTGCTTTTTAGTATACTGTTTATGTTTGTCATAGCTTTTCTTCCAAGGACCAGTAGCTCTAGAAACATCTTTAAGAAGAAAGTCCCATGTTTTTTCAATTTTGAAATGTACTCTTTTTTATTTTCTTAAAGAGATGAAACTATTCACTGATTTTTTTTTTTTTCAGTACAACCAGGAAAGAAGAGTGTAATGAATTTGCTATGGCTGACCTGGGCTTCCCAGTTGGGCACTAGTGGTAAGGTACCTGCCTGCCAATACAGGAGACATAGAAACATGCGTTTGATCCCTGAGTTGGGAAGATGCCTTGGAGGAGGGCACAGCAACCTATTCCAGTATTCTTGACTGGAGAAGCCCAGGGACAGAAGAGCCTAGTGGGCTATGGTCCACAGGGTCACACAGAGTCATACACGACTGAAGCAACTTAGCACAGCACACATGTCCTGAGTGTCAGCTGACTATTTCATGCGGGGGGTGGGGGCAGGGTGTCATTTTTTAACCAAACAACACAAAACATACTCAATGGCAATTTGAGTCACAACTGTGCATGAAATATGTCATGAACACTTAAAATCACCTCACCTCCCAGGTTTTTTAGTAGAATCACTTTCCAAAGCAAAGCACTCTTTGATCTTGGCTCTTTCTTGTCCCTCATCATGACATTCCAGTTTCCCATAATGTGCCTTATACATGCCATAAAAAAGAGAAAATCAAGCATGCAGAGATTATGATATTAAATACTGTGTTAATGGGACCTATGATGGCACAGCCTATCAATATTTGGTATCCCCTTAAGGAAAAGTAGCTTCCACATTTTAGTCTGGAAAAGTCACTGGAATATCTGTTTAGCAAGGCAACTATGTTTTCTTTTTTCTTTTCTTTCTTTCTTTCTTTCTTTTTTTGTTTTTAGGTTTAACAAACTTGGCTGTGTACAAATCCTCAAAACAACCAATAAAACATTAACTAGAGAGGAAATTTACTTTCCTTGTACTTGAAAAACTATCTTGAGAGACAATAAATGTGGTAACCACCTCCACATGTTAAAAAAAAAAAAAAGCCAAAGAAGAAACCCCCAAACCCACCACATACATTTCTGATTCAGATGAGCAAGTAAGTATTTAGTCTTGCACATAAGAGCATAATGGTGTTCTCTGAAGACTCTAACACCCTCCCTCTACTCATCACCAAGGTGAGAACAATGTCACATGTGGCTCCAAGATCAATAGGGGCAGACGTGGCCAAGACAAGGGGACAGAGCCAGGCTGATGAACAGAGAAGGGTAATGAAAGACCTAGAGGTACCAGAGGCTGCAGTTAGCAACCAGAAGTCCACAGAGAAACAGGAAGGAAGCTAACTGCTTAAGGAGATCTTTGTGTGGTCTTCCTTGGTAGTCCAGTGGATAGAAATTGCTTGTCAATGCATGGGAAATAGGTTCAAGCCCTGATCTGGGAGGATCCCACATGCTACAGAGTAATTAGCCCCATGGGCCACAACTATTGCACCTGTGGTCTAGAGCCTGGAAGTCACAACCACTGAGCCTATGCGCTGAAAGTATGGAAGCCCTAATGCACTGGAGCCCATGCTCTGAAACAACAGAAGCTACAACAATGAGAAGCCTGTGCACCAAAACTGGAAAATGACAGTGACAGTCACTGAGTCATGTCTGACTCTTTGCAACCCCATGGATTATAGCTCGTCAGGCTCCTCTGTCCATGGGATTCTTCAGGCAAGAATACTGCAATGGATTGCCATAACCTCCTCCAGGGGATCTTCCCCACCCAAGGATGGAATCAAGTCTCCTAAATTGCAGGCAGATTCTTTACTGTTTGAGTCACCATGGAAACCTACCACAACTACTAGGTAACATGTACTCTCTGTGACTAGAGAAAGCCCTTGTCCAACAAGGATGACCCAGCAGACCCAAAAACAAATATGTTAATTGCTTTTCAGTCTCTGAGTCGTGTCCAACTCTGCAGCCCCATGGACTGCAGCACACCATGCTTCCCTGTCCTTCACCAACTCCTGGAGCTTGCGCTTACTCATATCCATTACTTCGGTGATGGCATACAACAATCTCATCCTCTGTCACCCTCTTCTTCTGCTTTCAATCTTTCTCAGCATCAGGGTCTTTTCCAATGAGTTGCCTCTTCCCATCAGGTAGCCAAAGTATTAAAGCTTCAGTCCTTCCAGTGAACATTCAGGGTTTATTTCCTTTAAGATGGACATGTTTGACCTCCTTGCAGTCCAAGGGATTCTTAAGAGTCTTCCTCAATAACACAGTTCAAAAGCATCAAATACATAAATAAAATAGCTGCAGTTTTTTTCTTTTTTTAAAGAAATGCAAAGGGAAGAACATTTGCATCAGGGAATCAGCAGTAGCAATTCAGTACCCAAGCAAGACTTGACAGGGAACCTGACAGGAGTGTTCAATTCTGAGCCCAGAGCCCAGGGAATCCCCAATGAAAGATAAAGCCCAAGGTACTTGCCTGCTCTCCAGGAGGGGTGAATATCCAGGGCTACAGAGCTTTGCAGAATCTTGATCCTCAGGGACAGCACAGAACTCTGGAGAACACAGGGCAACCTGTGGAGGGAATGCTGTCTGGAGTGCAATGCTCTGGGGGCATTTTCTGAATACCCCTGTCTGGTGAGGGGAAGTTGCAATCCAGGAAAAAGGTGTGTAGAGAACACCCATTCCACTGAAATGCCAATTAGCAATGCAGTGTGTCTTAAGTACAAACCACCAGTCACCAGCTGAGTGGGGAACTGGGGCTGGACAAATGGACCAAAATACAGTACTTGGATACAGTCTCAAAAGTGACAGAATGATGTCTGTTCATTACCAAGGCAAACAATTCAATATCACGGTAATCCAATTCTGTGCCCCAATCAGAAATGCTGAAGAAGCTAATTGAATTGTTCTATGAGGACCTACAAGAACTTCTAGAACTAATACCCCCAAAAGATGTCTTTTCATTATTGGAGACTGGAATGAAAAAGTATGAAGTCAAGATCCATCTAGAGTAACAGGCAAATTTGGCCTAGGTGTACAGAATGAAGCAGGGCAAAGACTTACAGAATTTTGCCAAGAGAACACCCTGGTCATAGCAAACACCCTCTTCCCAACAATACAAAAGAAGACTCTACACATGGACATCAGCAGATGGCCAACACCAAAATCAGATTGATTATATTATTTGCAGCCAAAGATGGAGATGCTCTATACAGTAAGGAAAAACAAGACTCGGAGCTGACTGTGGCTCAGATCATGAACTCCTTATTGCCTAATTCAGACTGAAATGGAAGAAAGTGGGAAAACAACTAGAGAATTCAGGTATAACCTAATAAAGCCTCTTATGAATATCCAGTAAAAGTGAGAAATGGATTTAAGGGACTAGATCTGATATACAGAGTGCCTGATTAACTATGGATGGAGGTTCATGGCATTGTACAAGAGACAGGGAGTAAGACCATCTCAAAGAAAAATAAATAGAAAAAATCAAAATGGTTGTCTGAGGAGGCCTTACAAATAGCTTTAAAAAGAAGAGAAGTGAATACGAAAGGAGAAAAGGAAAGATATACACATTTGAATGCAGAGTTCCAAAGACTAGCAAGGAGAAATAAGAAAGCCTTCCTCAGCGAAAAATGCAAAGAAATAGGAACATGATAAAATGGGAAAGACTAGAGATCTCTTCAATAAAATTAGAGATGCCAAGGGAATATGTCATGCAAAGATGGGCACAATAAAGGACACAGATCGTATGGACCTAAAAGAAACAGAAGGTATTAAGAAGAGGTGGCAAGAATACACAGAAGAACTGTTTAAAAAAAGGTCTTCACGACCCAGATAATCACAATGGTGTGATCACTCACCTAGAGCCAGACATCCTGGAATGTGAAGTCAAGTGGGCTTTAGGAAGTATCACTCTGAACAAAGCTAGTGGAGGTGATGGAATTCCAGTTAAGCTATTTCAAATCCTAAAAGATGATGCTGTGAAAGTGCTGCACTAAATAGGCCAGCACATTATATAAACTCAGCCTTGTCCACAAGACTAGAAAAGGTCAGTTTTCATTCCAATCCCAGAGAAAGGCAATGTCAAAGAATGCTTAAACTACCACACAGTTGCACTCATCTCAAAAGCTAGCAAAGTAATGCTCAAAATTCTCCAAACCAGGTTTCAATAGTACGTAAACTGTGAACTTCCTGATGTTCAAGCTGGTTTTAGAAAAGGCAGAGAAACCAGAGATCAAATTGCCAACATCACTAGAACATTCAAAAAAGCAAGAGGATTCCAGAAAAAAAAAATCTATTTCTGCTTTATTGACTATGCCAAAGCATTTAACAGTGTGGGTCACAATAAACTTTGAAAAATTCTGAAATATATAGAAACACCAGACTATCTGACATGCCTCTTGAGAAACCTGTATGCAGGTCAGGAAGCAACAGTTAGAACTGGACATGGAACAGACTGGTTCCAAATAGGAAAAGGAGTGCATAGGACTGCAAATTGTCATCTTGGTGATTTAACTTATATGCAGAGTGCATCATAAGAAATGTGGGCTGGATGAAGCACAAGCTGGAATCAAGATTGCTAGGAGAAATATCAATAACCTCAGATATGTACATAACATCACCCTATGGCAGAAAGTGAAGAAGAACTAAAGACCGTCTTGACGAGAGTGAAAGAGGAGAGTGAAAATTTGGCTTAAAGCTCAACATTCAGAAATCTAAGATCATGTCATCTGGTCCAGTCATTTCATAGATTAAGAAACAGTGGCTGACTTTATTTTTCAGGGTCAAAAATCATTGCAGATGGTGACTGTAGCCATGAAATTAAAATGTGTTTACTCCTTGGAAGGAAAGTTATGACCAACCTAGACAACATATTAAAAAGCAGAGACATTACTTTGGCAACAAAGGTCCATCTAGTCGAGGCTATGATTTTTCCAGTAGTCATGTATGCATCTGATAGGTGAAGTATAAAGAAAGCTGAGCACTGAAGCATTGATACTTTTGAACTGTGGTGTTGAAGAAGACTCTTCTGAGTCCCTTGGACTGCAAAGAGATCTAACCAGTCCATCCAAAAGGATATGAGTACTCGATGTTCATGGGAAGGATTGATGTTGAAGCTGGAAGTCCAATACTTTGGCCACATGATGTGAAGAGCTTACTCATTAGAAAAGTCCCCGAAGCTGGGAAAAATTGAGAGCAGGAGGATGACAAAGGATGAGATGGTTGGATGGCATCACTGACTCAATGGACATGAGTTTGGGTAAACTCCAGGAGTTGGTGATCAATAGGGAGGCCTGTTGTTCTGTGGTTCATGTGATTGCAGAGTCTGATGTGACTGAGTGACTGAGCTGTGATCCTCATGCTGACTGAACTGAACTGAATTACCATTGTGTTACATACATGTTGGTTATGTAGATCTTTTTTTCTTGTTTTGTATTTCTTGACTACATAAGTCCCTTTAACATTTGTTCTAAAGCTGCTTTTGTGGTACTGAGTTGTCTTAAATTTTTGCCTGTCTGAACAGCTTCTGATTTCTCCATCAATTTTGAAAGAGACACTTAGGTACAGTAATCTTGGTGGTACACTTTCCACTTTCAGTCCTTTAAATATATTTTGCCATTCACTCTGTAATGCAGAATTTCTCCTGAAAGAACAGCTCTTAAGGGTATGGGGTTTCCCTTGTATGTGGCATGTTGCTTCTTCTTTATTGCTTTTAATATTCTTTCTTCGTCTTTAACCTTTGCTAGTTTGATTAGTATGTCTCTTGCCATATTTCTACTTGGGCTTATCCTGTATGCGGCTCATTGTGCCTCTTGGACTTGTTTTACAATTTCCTTTTCCTCATTGGGGAAAATTTCAACTCTAATCTCTTCAAAAAATTTCCCATGCCCTTTCTTCCTCTCATCTTCTTCTGGGGCCCATATAATTGGAATATTGATGCATTTAATATTTTCCCAGATGTCTTTGAGAGTATCCTCTTTTCTTTTCTTTTTTTAGTTTATTCTGGTCTTTAGCAATTATTTTCACCGTTTTATCTTCCAGCTCACTGACTCATTCTTCTACTTCAGATATTCTGCTATTGATTTATTTTAGAGTGTTTTTGATTTCAGTAATTCTGTTGTCCCTGTAAGTTTATTCTTCAACTCATCTAGGGGTTTCTTCATTGATTCTTGCACTTTCTCCGTTTTGTTTTCAAGGTTGTTGATCATATTTACTATCATTTTTTTGAATTCTTCTTCAGGTAGTTTGACTATTTTCTCTTCATTTCTTTGGACTTCTGTGTTTCTAGGTTTTTTTCCCTTCATTTGTTTACTATTTTTATGACTTTTTGTTATTATTTTTGTTATCTTAATTAACTTTTTTTCCAGGTCTCCTTTACCCAGGCTTCAAGGTTTATTTCTTTCTTCCTTTTGATTCTGCCCTCCTAAGGTCGATCTAGCGTTTTGTGTATGGTGCATATAGCTGGTGAGTTTTTATTTGTTTGTTTTTCCTCTGATGGGCAAGGCTGAGTAAGGTGGCAATCCTGTCTGTTGATGATTGGGGTTTTATTTTCTTTTTATTTAAATTTATTTATTTTAATTGGAGGCTAATTACTTTAAAATATTGTATTGGTTTTGCCATACATCAACATGAATCCACCACGGGTGTTCACGTGTTCCTAATCCTGAACCCCCCTCCCACCTCCCTCCTTGTACCATCCCTCTGGATCATCCCATTGCACCATCCCCAAGCATCCTGTATCTTGCATTGGGCCTAGACTGGTGATTCGTTTCTTATATGATATTATAAATGTTTCAATGTCATTCTCCCAAATCATCCTACCCTCTCCTTCTCCCACAGAGTCCAAAAGACTGTTCTATATATCTTTGTCTCTTTTGCTGTCTCACATACAGGGCTATTGTTACCATCTTTCTAAATTCCATATATATGCATTAGTATACTGTATTGGTATTTTCCTTTCTGGCTTATTTCACTCAGTATAATCGGCTTCAGTTTCATGCACCTCATTAGAACTGATTAGATTGTATTATTTTTAATGGCTGAGTAATACTCCATTGTGTATATGTACCACTGCTTTCTTATCCATTCATCTGCTGATGGACATCAAGGTTGCTTCCATGTCCTGGCTATTATAAACAGTGCTGTGATGAATATTGAGGTACATGTGTCTTTTTCAATTCTGGTTTCCTTAGTTGGTATGCCCAGCAATGGGATTGCTGGGTCATAAGGCAGTTCTATTTCCAGTTTTTTTAAGGAATCTCCACACTGTTCTCCATCGTGGCTGTTCTAGTTCGCATTCCCACCAACAGTGTAAAAGAGTTCCCTTTTCTACACACCCTCTACAGCATTTATTGCTTGTAGACTTTTGGATCGCAGCCACTGTGACTGGTATGAAATGGTACTTCACTGTGGTTTTGATTTGCATTTCTCTGATAATGTGTTATGTTGAGCATCTTTTCATATGTTTGTTAGCCATCTGTATGTCTTCTTTGGAGAAATGTCTATTTAGCTCTTTGGCCCATTTTTTGATTGGGTAGTTAATTTTTCTGGAATTGAGCTGCAGGAGTTGCTTGTATATTTTTGAGATTAGTTGTTTTTCAGTTGCTTCCTTTGCTATTATTTTCTCCCATTCCGAAGGCTGTCTTTTCCCCTTGCTTATAGTTTCCTTTGTTGTGCAGAAGCTTTTAGGGTGCCACTCATGGTTTGGTGATGCTGGATCTTGTATTCAAGTGGTTTCCTTTGTGTGTCTTCACACTATTTCATACTCCCTAGAGTTAGTTCTCTGGTAGTCTTGGATCTTGAGTGTTCAGGGCTTGATCTCTGGTCAGGAACAAAAATTCCAAAAGAGGTTTGTTGTGGAATTATGTGAGATCATGAGAAATATTCAAAAAACGAGAAACCAAAGATGAACTCCAGACAAATGGCAGTTACAAATCAGGTTAATAATAATGAAAATAATGGAATATACACATATACCTATACATATACACCCATGAGCAAAGTGAAAGGAGTCCAGCAAAAATAACATACAATAATCCAGTGGACAAATAAAGCAAATCCAAAATTATATTTACCTGTTAAGAACAAAATCATAGCACAAATGGAAAACAAAACCAAAGCATGGTCCCAAGTGGGGATTAAAGCAATGAAAACAAAACTAACAAATATGTTGATAGGAAAGGAAAGAAGAGAAAGAAAGTATAGATATGCAGAATTAAATAGAGGGAATGGAAGACTTCTACATATTAGAGATTAACTGCAAGGGGAAAATAACAATAGCAAAGACAAAGGAATAAATGAAGAAATATATAATGGGTTGAGAAAAATTAAATTAACGTTATAAAAAAGAGGGGAAAAAAAGTGGAAAACACACACACACACACCTCCATAGAACTGCATAGTGTAGAGGCAGAGGTTTATAGCAACAATAAAAAGTGTGACTGAATACACACATATACATATACACCCACAAGGAAAATCAAGAGTCCAGTAAAAATAGGGTACAATAGATCGACCTGTCAAATGCAGAAAGCCAAAAATTATATCTACCAGAAGAATAGTGAGTCAAGCACAAACAGGAAAACAAAACTAGGGCATGATGCCAATTGAGGAGTAAAGCAGTGAAAATAAACCTAAAAAACATTGATAGGAAAGGAAATAAAGAAAACAAAGAATAGATATGCAAAGATAAAAGATGCAGATGAAGATTTGTATACATTAAAGATTAACCAAAAGGGGAAAAGAAGAATAGGAAAGGCAAAGAAAGGAATAAATGTAGAAACAATAAAACAGATTAAAAAAAATGTATAAAAGGGGGGATGGAAGAAGAAAATACAAAGGAAAAAGAAAAAACAAAACAAAACTCCACAGAGCAGCAAAACACCAATATAGAGGCAGAGGTTTATAACAAAAATAAATAGTGTGACTGAATATACACATATACACCCAAAAGGAAGATCAAAACAGTACAAGAAAAACAAAGTACATTAAATTGACCCAGCAAACAATGGAAACCAAAAGTTTGTCTACAACAACAAAACTAACTAAAGCACAAACTGGAAAACAAAACTAGAGCAAGGTTCTAGTTGGGGAATAAAGCAATTAAAATAAAAGTAACAGATATTTTAAGAAGAAAGAAAGGAAAGAAAGAAAGAATAGATATGCAAACTTAGAGGTAGATAAAGATGATTTCTATACATTAAAGATTAACTGCAAGAGGAAAAGAACAGTAGACAAAGCAAAGGAATAAATGTAGAAAAAAATAAGAGCCATAAAAAATTAAAATTAGAAAAAGACTAAAGATAAAAACAAAAGGAAAATTCTACAGAACTGCAAAAGCCCAACATAGAAGCACAGGTTTATAAAAGGAATATGTGACTGAGGAAATGAAAAAAAATAATAAAAGCTTAAAAGCTTTATTTGTTTTCATCGTGCCAATAAAATTGAAAACTACAACAGGGGAGGGAGAGGGGG
The DNA here is from genome assembly GCF_032452875.1 of Bos javanicus. Classification (NCBI taxonomy): domain Eukaryota; kingdom Metazoa; phylum Chordata; class Mammalia; order Artiodactyla; family Bovidae; genus Bos; species Bos javanicus. The sequence continues at coordinate 5,488,564 of NC_083898.1, forward strand.
TAGGCGGGAAGAAAGAAAGAAAAAAATCCAAAAGAATCTACAGAACAAATCAAAACAGAAGAACATGGGGTCAAAAAGAGTCAGACATGACTGAGCAACCGAACTGAACTGAATGTCACAAACACAAGGGCATGTTGTCATAGATAAAGTGGATGTGATGTCATGTACAGTGGGTGTGTTGGCATATATAGTGGGTGTGATGTGGAATAGAGGGTGTGGCTTCATATAGAGTCAATGTTATAATGTGGATATATATAGTGGATGTGATATCATAAATAGAATGGCTGTGAAGACATAGATACAGTGGGTGTGATCATAGTTATAATGAGTCCGATGTAACAAATATACTGGGTGTGATAGGTATGGAGAAAATGTAAGAATCAATGAACAAAGACCTAGAAGAATTAAGAAATTAACAGAGACAAACAACACAATTATTCAAAGGTACAATACTGTAAAATGAATCAATAGCAGAATATCTGAAGCAGAAGAACAATTCAGTGAGTTGAAAGAGAGAATGGTGGAAATAAATGTTGAAGAGCAGAATAATTTAAAAACAATGCAAATAACTGATGATAATCTCTGAAACTTCTGGGAAAATATCAAAAGCACCAACATTTGAATTATAAGGGGGGAGAGGGGGGTTCCCAGAAAAAGAATAAGAAGATATGACAAAATTTTTTGAAGAGATTATAGTTGAAATTTCCCCCAACATGGAATAGGGAATCAATCAAGTCCAAGAGGTGCAAAGAGTCCCATTCAGGATAAACTCAAGAAGAAACATGCCAAGACATATATTAATCAAACTAACAAAGATGAAAGACAGAAAAGGTATATTAAAATGAGCAAGGGAGAAGCAACAAGTAACATACAAGGGAAACCCCATACACTTGACATGTGATCTTTAGGCAGAAACTCTGGAGGCCAGAAGGGAATGGCAGGATATTTTTAAAGTATTGAAAGGGTAAACTCTACAACCAAGATTCCAGTACCTGGAAAGCATCTCATTCAAAACTGATGGAGAAATCAAAAACTTTTCAGACAAGCATAATGTCAGAGAATCCACGAACACAAAACCAGCTATACAACAATTGTTAAAGGGACTTATACAGTCTAGAAATACAAGAGAAGAAAAAAGACCTACAAAATCAGGCCCAAACAATTTTTAAAATGGCAATAGGAACATGTATATCAATAATTAAATGTAAATGGAAATTACTTTAAATGCAAATGCCCCAACCAAAAGACACAGTCTGGCTGAAAGGATACAAAAAGAAGACCCAGGGGATGGTCCCAAGATGGCAGAGGAATAGGACTGGGAGACTACTTTCTCCCTCACAAATTTGTGAAAAGATCATTTGAATGCTGAGCTACTTCATCAACACAATTTCTGAATGCTATCAGAGAATGCCAATAACCCAGAAAGGCAGCACATTGTCTTTGAAAGGAGAAAAAAGGATTGAGTGAATTCAAAAGGAGAGCTAGCGAGCTGCTTACAGGCCCCTTCACCCTCCCTGAGGCAGAGAGACAGGTGCGAGACAGCCAGAGCCAGAAGGCCAGGGGCAATCTTGGCTCCAGAGACTGGCATCTTCCAACAAACTGTGAGGCTACCAGTTTTCTTCCAACAAACTGTGAGCAGGCTACCAGTTTCTAACGACGTCTTTCTGGGATTCTGGATGGTTGACATCTGCCAGGAGGGTTGCAGCCTGAGGTCAAGTCCCCAGAGGAGACATAACTGAGATGGTGCTCTTATGGTACACCCTGGAAACTGAGCGGCCCGGACCAGGGAGATAACTAAGATGCACAGCCCACCAAGGACAGGGCCCTCACGAAGCACCTGGTCAACTGGTCTGCCTTAACCTGGGAATGGCCCCAAAAGCATGCCCAACAGAGTCTGTGCCCTTGTGGAGTGCCTGAGAAAATGAACCTGAGTAGCTTAGACCTAGGAATTGCATGAAAGGCAGGGCCCACTTTGGACAACACCCCTGCAGGGCAACCTGGAGACTGAGAAGTGTACACCTCATGCCACTGTGAGCTGGGGCAAGCCCAGTGTGGTCCAAACACTGCAAGGAGCCCCCCTCCTCCCCCCACGCCCCAGACCCCACCCCCACCCTACCCCCTCCCCATCCCCCATCCCCGCCCCACCACACACACACACCAGCGATATTCGTTTGCAGTGTTCCTCCCTCCCCACAACACAACTGAACAAATGAGCCTAAATAAGTGACCACTTTTGCCCGGTTGTATCAGGGCATAAATTAGACACTGAAGAGACTTGCAAATAGAGGAAGCCAAAAGAAATAAAAGGGAAGCACCCTTCAAGTGACAAGAGCAACAGATTAAAACCATGTAGTTAACATTGACTCAGCATTGGAAGGGACCTGCAGACCTTGAGAAGAAGTAGAAGCTGGAAAAAGGAACTATCTGACATTGACTTGACCCCACACTACCCAAAACAGATACAGAGTAACTGCTAGATATATTTTTACTGTCTTTAACTTTTTAATTTTCTTTTCTCTTTTTTTTTTTTTTTTAAGTTCTTTCAGTTCAGTTCAGTTCAGTCGCTCAGTCGTGTTCGACTTTTTGCGACCCCAAAATCACAGCACAACAGGCTTCCCATCCATCACCAATTCCCGGAGTTCACCCAGACTCATGGTCATCGAGTCAGTATGTCATCCAGCCATCTCATCCTCTGTCTTCCCCTTCTCCTCCTGCCTCCAATCCCGCCCAGCATCAGAGTCTTTTCCAATGAGTCAATTCTTTGCATGAGGTGGCCAAAGAACTGGAGTTTCAGCTTTAGCATCATTCCTTCCAAAGAAATCCCAGGGCTAATCTCCTTCAGAATGGACTGGTTGGATCTCCTTGCAGTCCAAGGGACTCTCAAGAGTCTTCTCCAACACCACAGTTCAAAGGTATTGATTATTCGGCACTCAACCTTCTTCACAGTCCAGCTTCCATCCATACATGACCACAGGAAAAACCATAGCCTTGACTAGATGAACCTTTGTTGGCAAAGTAATGTCTCTGCTTTTCAATATGTTATCTAGGTTGGTCATAACTTAGATGGCTGTAGTCACCATCTGCAGTGATTTTTGAGCCCCCCAAAATAAAATCTGACACTGTTTCCAGTATTTCCCCATCTATTTCCCATTAAGTGATGGGACCAGATGCCATGATCTTCGTTTTGAGCTTCAAGCCAACTTTTTCACTCTCCATTTTCACTTTCATCAAGAGGCTTTTTAGTTCCTCTTCATTTTCTGCCATAAAGGTGGTGTCATCTGCGTATCTGAGGTGATTGATATTTCTCCTGGCAATCTTGATTCCAGCTTGTGTTTCTACCAGTCCACTATTTCTCATGATGTACTCTGCATAGAAGTTAAATAAGCAGGGTGACAATATACAGCCTTGACATACTCCTTTTCCTATTTGGAACCAGTCTGTTGTTCCATGTCCAGTTCTAACTGTTGCTTCCTGACCTGTATACAAATTTCTCAAGAGGCAGAACAGGTGGTCTGGTATTCCCAATCTCTTTCAGAATTTTCCACAGGTTATTGTGATCCACACAGTCAAAGGCTTTGGCATAGTCAATAAAGCAGAAATATATGTTTTTCTGGAACTCTCTTGCTTTTTTGATGATCCAGCGGATGTTGGCAACTTGGTCTCTGGTTCCTCTGCTTTTTCTAAAACCAGCTTGAATGTCAGGAAGTTCACGGTTCCCATATTGCTGAAGCCTGGCTTGGAGAATTGTGAGCATTACTTTACTAGCATGTGAGATGAGTTCAATTGTGCGGTAGTCGGAGCATTCTTTGGCATTGCCTTTCTTTGGAATTGGAATGAAAACTGACCTTTTCCAGTCCTGTGGCCACTGCTGAGTTTTCCAAATTTGCTGGCATATTGAGTGCAGCACTTTCACAGCATCATCTTTCAGGATTTGAAATAGCTCAACTGAAATTCCATCACATCCACTAGCTTTGTTTGTAGGGATGTTTTCTAAGGACTACTTGACTTCACATTCCAGGATATCTGGCTCTAGATCAGTGATCACGCCATCGTGATTATCTGGTCCTATAGATCTTTTTTGTACAGTTCTTCTGTGTTTTTTTGCCATCTCTTCTTAATATCTTCTGCTTCTGTTAGGTCCATACAATTTTTGTCTTTTATTGAGCCCATCTTTGCATGAAATGTTCCCTTTGTATCTCTAATTTTCTTGAAGAGATCTCTAGTCTTTCCTATTCTGTTGTTTTCCTCAATTTCTTTGCATTGATCACTGAAGAACTCTGCATTCAGATGCTTATATCTTTCCTTTTCCCCTTTGCTTTTCACTTCTGTTCTTTTCACAGCTATTTGTAAGGCCTCCCCAGACAGCCATTTTGCTTTCTTGCATTTCTATTCCAGGTGGATGGTCTTGATCACTGTCTCCTGTACAGTGTCACAAATATCATTCCAAAGTTCATCAGGCACTGTATCTATCAGATCTAGGCCCTTGAATCTATTTCTTACTTTCACTGTATAATCATAAAATATTCGATTTAGGTCATACCTGAATGGTCTAGTGGTTTTCCCTACTTTCTTCAATTTAAGTCTGAATTTGGCAATAAGAAGTTCATGATCTGAGCCACAGTCAGCTCCAGGTCTGGTTTTTGCTGACTGTATAGAGCTTCTCCATCTTTAGCTGCAACAAATATAATCAATCTGATTTCAGTGTTAACCATCTGGTGATGTCCATGTGTAGAGTCTTCTCTTGTGTTGTTGGAAGAGGGTATTTGTTATGATCAGTGCATTTTCTTGGCAAAACTCTATTAGTCTTTTCCCTGCTTCATTGCATATTCAAAGGCCAAATTTGCCTGTTACTCCAGGTGTTTCTTGACTTCTTACTTTTGCATTCCAGTCCCCTATAATGAAAAGGACATCTCTTTTGGGTGTTAGTTCTAAATGGTCTTGTAGGTCTTCATCGCACAGTTCAACTTCAGCTTCTTAAGCATTACTGGTTGAGGTATAGACTTGGATTACTGTGATATTGCATGGTTTGCCTTGGAAATGAACAGAGATCATTCTGTCATTTTTGAGATTGCATCCAAGTACTGCATTTCGGAATCTTTTGTTGACCATGATGGTTACTCCATTTCTTCTGAGAGATTCCTGCCCACAGTATTAGATATAATGGTCATCTGAGTTAAATTCACCCATTCTAGTCCATTTTAGTTCACTGATTCCTAGAATGTCGACATTCACTCCTGCCATCTATTGTTTGACCACTTCCAATTTGCCTTGATTCATGGACCTGACATTCCAGGTTCCTATGCAGTATTACTCTTTACAGCATCCGACCTTGCTTCTCTCACCAATCACATCCACAGCTGGGTATTGTTTTTGCTTTGGCTCCATCCCTTCATTCTTTCTGGAGTTATTTCTCCACTGATCTTCAGTAGCATATCGGGCACCTACTGACCTGGGGAGTTTCTCTTTCAGTATCCTATCATTTTGCCTTTTCATACTTTTTATGTGGTTCTCAAGGCAAGAATACTGAAATGGTTTCCCAAACCCTTCTCCAGTGGGCCACATTCTGTCAGATCTCTCCACCATGACCCGCCCATCTTGGGTTGCTCCATAGGCATGGCTTAATTTCATTGAGTTAGACAAGGCTGTGCTCCTAGTGTGATTAGATTGATTAGTTTTCTGTTAGTATGGTTTCAGTGTGTCTGCCCTCTGATGCCCTCTTGCAACACCTACCCTCTTACTTGGGTTTCTCTTACCTTGGGCATGGGGTATCTCTTCGTGGCTACTCCAGCAAAGCTCAGCCACTGCTCCTTACCTTGGATGAGGGGTATCTCCTCACCGCCGCCCTTCCTGACCTTGAACATGGGATAGCTCCTCTAGGCCCTCCTGTGCCCGTGCAGCTATGGCTCCTTGGATGTGGGGTTGGTCCTCTTAGCCGCCGCCCCTGGCCTTGGGCATGAAGTTGGTCTTCCCAGATGCTGCTCCTGGCCTCGGGCATTGGAGCGTGGGGTAGCTCCTCCCTGGCGCCGCCCCTGACCTTGGACGCGGGCTAACTCCTCTTGTCGCCATACCTGACCTCGGATGCAGGGTAGCTCCTCTCAGCCATTCCTGCACCGTCACAGCCTGGCATTCTTGGCCTCTGCCCCTGACCTCAGATGTGGGGTAACTCCTCTTCGCCTCCACCCTTCAGGCATGAGGTCCTCCTGGCTTCTGCCCTTGACTTCAGACGTGGGGTAGCTCCTCTCGGCCGCGCTTAGTGTGCCGGTCGTAGCAGCCATCTGCGCTTATTATTACTCCTTTAATTTTCATTTTTGTAACCAACTATTAACTTGCAAAAAAAAAATACCCTATTTTTTAAAGCAAATTTCATATATATATATATATATATATATATATGATTTTTGTGACTGATTTTGCTTTGTATTTTTAATATTGTATTTGGACAGTCTAACCTCTATTCTAGACTTTTTAAAATTAATTTGTTTATTTTATTTGGAAGCTAATTAATTTGCAATATTGTGGTGGCTTTTGCTACATATTGATATGATAATTACTTTACAATATTGTGTGTGTGTGTGTGTGTGTGTGTGGTTTTTCGATATATTGATGTGAATCAACCATGGTGTACATGTGTCCCTCATCCTGAAACCCCTCCCATGTCATTCCCCATCCCATTCCTCAGGGTCATCTCAGTACACTGACCCTGAATGCCCTGACTCATGCATCAGACCTGGACTGGTGATCTATTTCATATGTTGCAATATACATGTTTCAATGCTCTTCTCTCAAATCATCCACTCTAGCCTTCTCCCACAGAGTCCAAACGTCTGTTCTTTCTCTCTCTGTTTCTTTTGCTGCCTCATTGCCATCTTTTAAATTCCGTATATATGCATTATTATTCTCCACTGGTGTTCTTATTGTTGACATACTTCACTCTGTATAACTCATCTTCCTTATTAGACTGGATTAAAGTGTATTCTTTTTAATAGCTAAGTAATATTTCATTTTGTATATGTATCACAGTTGTCATATAGGTTTGTCTGCTAATGGACATCTAGGTTGCTTCCATACCCTACTATTGAAAACAGTGCTGGGATGAACATTGGGAAACATGTGTCTCTTTCAGTTCTGGTTTCCTCTCTGTGCATGGCCAGAAGTGGGTTTGCTGGGTCAAAAGGCAGTTCTATTTCTAGGTTTTTAAGGAATTTCCACACTACAATCCATGGTGGCTATACTTGTTTGAATTCTCACCAACAGTGTAAGAGAGTTTCCTTTTCTCAGCACCCTCTTCAACATTTATTGTTTTGCAAACTTTTTGATAGCAGCCATTCTGACTGGCATGAATGGTACCTTATTGTGGTTTTGATTTGCATTTCTCTGATAATGAGTGATGTTCAGCATCTTTTCATGTGATTGTTAGCCATCTGTATGTCCTCTTTGGAGAAATGTCTGTTTAGTTCTTTGGCCCCCTTTTTTTTTGATTGGGTCATTTATTTTCCTGTTATTGAGTTGCATAGGCTGCTTATATATTTTTGAGATTAATTCATTTGCTATTATTTTCTTCCATTCTGAAGGCTGTTTTCTTTTCTGCTTGCTTATAGTTTCTTACATTGTGCAGAAGCTTTCAAGTTCAATTAGGCCCCTTTTGTTTATATTTACTTTTATTTCATTACTCTGGGAAGTGGGTCATAGAGGATCCTGCTGTGACTTATGTCAAAGAGTCTTTTCCCTATATTTTCCTCTAGGAGTTTTCTATTTTTTGGTTCACAAGTGGTTGCCCCGTTTTCCCAGCAGCACTTGTGAAATAGATTGCCTTTTCTCCATTATATATTCTTGTCTGCTGTGTCAAATATAATGTATCCATAGATGTGTGCGTTTATCTTGGGGCTTTCTATTATGTTCCATTTATCTATATTACTGTCTTTGTGCCAGTACTATACTGGCTTGATGATTTTAGTTTTGTAGGTTAATCTGAAGTCAGGCAGGTTGATTCCTCCAGTTCCATTCTTTTTTCTAAAGATTATTTTGGCTATTTGAGTTTTTTTGTTTGTTTGTTTGTTTTTTGCACTTTGATACAAATTGTGAAATTATTTGTTCTCATTCTGTAAAAAATACCGTTTGTAGCTTCATAATTACTTTAAATGTAAGCAGAATAAATGCTCCAACCAAAATACGCACTGTTTGAATGGATACAAAAACAAGACCCATATATTTGCTGTCTACAGGAAGCCAAGTTCAGATGTAAATACACATATAGACTGAAGGTGAGAGGAAGGAAAGATGTAGTCTATGCAAATGCCAAGTCAAACAAAGCTGGAAAAGGAGTCCTCATATCAGACAAAACAGACCTAAAAGTAATATTTCAAGAGATAAGGAAGGGCACTACATAATGATCAAGGGATTAATCCAAAAGGAAGACATAACAATTGTAAATATATATGAAAAGACCCTGATGCTGGGAAAGATTGAGGGCAGGAAGAGAAGGGGATGACAGAGGATGAGATAGTTGAATGGCATCACCAACTCAATGGACATAAGTTTGGCTGAACTCTGGGAGTTGGAGATGGACAGGGAGTCCTGGTGAGGTGTGGTTCGTGGGTTCACAGAGTCAAGACTGAGTGACTGAACTGAACTGATGCACTGAACACCTTACTGCCAAATTCACACTTAAATTTAGGAAAGTAGGGGACACCACTCGATCATTCAGGTAGGAACTAAATCGAATCCATTTTGATTATACAGTGGAAGTGACAAATAGATTCAAGGGAATAGATCTGATAGACAGAGTGCCTGAAAAACCATGGGTGGAGGTGCGATCACTCACCTAGGGCAAGAGATCGTGGGATGCAAAGACAAGAGGGCTTTAAAAATGCACGGTACTGGATTCTTGGGGCTGGTGCACTGGGACGACCCAGAGGGAGGGTAGGGGAAGGAGGAGGGAGGAGGGTTCAGAATGGGGAACGCGGGTGTACCTGTGGCGGATTCATTTCGATATTTGGCAAAACTAATACAATATTGTAAAATTTTAAAAATAAAATAAAAGAAAGAATAAATAATTATTTTTAAAAATCACTATGAACAAAGCTAGTGGATGTGATGGAATTCCAGTTGAGCTTTTTCAAATCCTAAAAGAGGATGTTGTGAAAGTGCTGCACTCAATATGCCAAGAAATTTGGAAAACTCAGCAGTGGCCACAGGACTGGAAAAGATCATTCTTCATTCCAATCCCCAAATAAGGCAATGCCAAAAAATGTTCAAATTAATGCAAAATTGTATTCACCTCCCATGCTAGCAAAGCGATGCTCAAAATTCTCCAAGCCAAGCTTCAACAGTATGTGAGTTGTTAACTTCCTTATATTCAAGCTGGATTAGAAAAGCCAGAGGAACCAGAGATCAAGTTACCAACATCCACTGCATCATCAAGAAAGCACGATTAAAAAAAAAAAAAAAAAAAGGAATTAAAAAAAAGGAATAAAAAAAGAATTAAAAAAGCAGGAAAAAAATAATATTGATTTCTGCATTATTGACTATGCTTAATCCTTTGACTGTTTGGATCACAAGAAACTGTGGAACATTCTGAAAGAGATGGGAATATCAAACCATCTGACCTACCTTCAAAAAAGTTGTATGCAGGTCAAGATCCAATAGTTAGAACTGGACGTGGAATAACAGACTGAGTGCAAATTGGGAAAAGAGTGCATCAAGGCTGTATTTCATCACCGTGTTTATTGAATGAGATTATGTGAAATGGTGGGGTGGATAGAGCACAACTTAGAATACAGATATCTGGGATAAATATCAATAGCCATAGATATTCAGATGACACCACTCTTATGGCAGAAAGTGAAGAAAAACTAAAGAGCTTCTTGGTGAAAGTGAAAGAGGAGAGTGAAAATACTGGTTTATAGAACAGTCCTTTGCACTCTGTGGGAGAGGGAGAGGGTGGGATGATTTGGGAGAATGGAAAATAGTTGGGGAAACAGTGTCAGATTTTATTTTTGGGGGCTCCAAAATCACTGCAGATGGTGACAGCAAGAGACATTACTTCACGAAAAAAGTTCCTTCTAGTCAAGGCTATGGTTTTTCCAGTGGTCATGTATGGATATGAGAGTTGGACTGTGAAGAAAGCTGAATGCCAAAGAATTGATGCTTTTGAATTGTGGTGTTGGAGGAGACTCTTTAGAGTTACTTGGACTGCAAGGAGATCCAACCAGTCCATTCTGAAGGAGATCAGCCCTGGGGTTTCTTTGGAGGGAATGATGCTAAAGCTGAAACTCCAGTACTTTGGCCATCTCATGCGAAGAGTTGACTCATTGGAAAAGACTCTGATGCTGGGAGGGGTTGGGGGCAGGAGGAGACGGGGATGACAAAGGATGAGATGGCCGGATGGCATCACTGACTCGATGGCCGTGAGTCTGAGTGAAGTCTGGGAGTTGGTGATGGACAGGGAGGCCTGGCATGCTGTGATTCATGGGGTTGTAAAGAGTCAGACACAACTGAGCAACTTAACTGAACTGAGCTGATATTCTTTAATTCTGTAACTATTGTTAATACAGCTTTATTTGTTTTAAACATTTTAAACTTACTGCAAGGAGATATTTTGACAAAAGCAGAAAAACATTTCAAGACATTGAAGGATACCTCCCTTCCTCCACCCTTTTGGTATCAAGACGGGTTGGCTAAACAATGGAAATGTGGAAAATTAATATCACAGGGAAAGGGGTATACTTGTATTTCTCCAGATGGGTCCAACAGAATCAGTTGGCTCCCTCTTCAGAAGACCCGCCCCAGAGAAGCCACTGGCGTTCAAGATAGAGAAGGAACAGCAAAATCTCCAGGAGGAGGATAATCCAGTACTAGGCATGGAGGCTTTAAAATTTTCCAAAAATGCCACACTCGATGTTACCTACCTACCTTTGATCTCCCTTCTTGGGGACAGATAAAAACCCTTACTAATCAAGCTGAAAATCTAGTTTCTCAAGAGGCAATGCCTAGGAATCCTGAAAATATTTTTGTGGCTATGCTTGCTTTGCTTGTTTTTTGCTTCCCCCACTCAGGCTGACTTGATTAATCACACTTATTGGGCTTATATACCTAACTCCCCTTTATTGCAGGTTATAGAATGGACAGACATAGGACCAATCATATCTATTAATGACTCAGTACATATGCCTCCTCCTTGGAGTTTGGAGGGACCTTCTCATCCCAAGGAAGAAGGAAGACTAATTAACATTTCTCTAGGCTATGAAAATCTTCCTTTTTGAATGGGCCCAACAGAATTCTGTATTAATGTTAGTCCACAAACTTGGGCTTTCATCCTGCCTACAAAAAAGAACTTCCGCACACTGCTTGGACTGCTTACTGCCCTGTCCTTTTATTAAAACCATGTAAATACTGCTAAAACTTTAAGAAAATGACGAAAATTGGAAGATAAGGGGCTTACTCATAAGGATTTTAAATATATTCCTGTTTATTGGGATAGATGTCAAGCTTAATCAGAAAATTAATGTTTGTGGCCAATTACACCATTGTTTATTGGGGACACCATGGTATAAGGCTATCTAACTGCTCAGATGATATTAATAGTACTATGTGTGATTATGTAACTCAAGTAACAGAAGATAACCAACCAGTTCAATGGAACACTTCCATGACAAAGGACTGCTTGGTTGGCTTGATGGAAAAATGGCACCTCCTCGCCCTCAAATTGTCCTCAATAAATGGGTTGGGTCGAAACAATGAGACATCTGGAAACTTGCTGCAAGTACTGAAAAACTTGGAACTTGGACTGAATATTTCACAGGGACAAGTCATAGTCATAGTAACCATTCCTTCTGTTATAATCATTCATATTTTATACAAGCTTGTGTTCCCCTTCCTTTTGTTATAGTCATAGGAAACTTAAAATTTAATATGACTTTAGGTTCTATGACTTGTATAGATTGCAAATTGTATTCTTGTTTTAATTCCTCTATTTCTCTCTCTCTAAAAAAATACAAATCCCTTTTGATTCTTCAATCTCGATGTAATCTGTGGTTGCCAGTAGAACTTCAACAACCATATGAAGAGGTTCCCATGGCAGGACTTGCCTCGTGGTTACTCTCTAAATTACTTTGATGATCTAAGCTATTCATTGGATGGTTAATTCTTGACATTTGGGGGTTAATAACCATTTGTACCACTGCTGCTGTCGCAGACCTTGCTTTACAAACTTAAATTCAAACACAAAACTTTACTCAAAATTAAACTAAAGATGCTCATACTACATGAGTCACTCAGGTTCAGATAGATGAAAAAGTTCAGGATAAAATTCAGGAATTAAAAACAGCCATCCAATGGGTTGAAGATGAATTAATAGATTTACAAAACAAGTGTTAAATTGTGATTGGACTTCTATTAAATTTTATATCACTCCTGTTCGATTCAACCATAGGGCTTACAATTGGAAACAAATCAAATTTCATTTACAAGATATACATAAGAATGCTTTCTTTTTTTTTTTTTCATAATAATGCTTTCTTAAAAGTACAATTGTTGCAAAAGAAAATCTTTGAAACCTCTCTAAATGTCTACCATCTTCTGAAAATTTGGAAACCTTAGCTGAAGAGCTAGTTTATCTGGACTAGACCCTTGAAGATGGTTTCAAAACATTACACATAATATTGGATCTGGAGCTATAATGCTGATAATTATCCTGGTGATTATATTTGTAGTATACTGATGCCTTCCAACTAAAATTGTTCAAACTAAACAAACTCAATTGGTCAGGAGCTTTTTCACAAAAGTATCTATAGTCACCCCCAATTATGAAAAAATAAAAAAGGGGGAATTGTCAGAGGACACTCAACTTTAAGGGAGCCAATATATTTTCTTCCTTTGTGTGCTGTTTCTTAAGGACTCTCTGTTCCTTATCAGTTCCTGGAAAACAGGAATGAGCAGAGCTTCATGAAGTTCTCAGGACTGAGATCATGGGAAAGAGCACCTGCTTGGATTCCCTTCTGTGACTCCCTTCAGACTCTCTTCAGTGATCTTTTACTTAAAGGACTATCTATTTTGTTGCAACTGGTGGAATTTCATTTTTTTAAATGGCTAAGTAGTTATATTATTGAAGATATATAAGCATGTGTTTCTGCAAACAAAATACCCTTGTTTCACTTGAGACTTGGGGCCCCTGTGTCCTTCTGCTCATCAACTCCAATCCCCAGGTCCCAGTCTACAAAGACCATGACAATTAGTAAAGTTTTCACAGGCTTTTTGCCCATTTTATTCTTTAATAAGATTGATAAGGAGAAAAGGGAACCCTCTTACACTGTTGGTGGGAATGCAAACTAGTACAGCCACTATGGAGAACAGTGTGGAGATTCCTTAAAAAACTGGAAATAGAACTGCCTTATGATCCAGCAACCCCACTGCTGGGCATACACACTGAGGAATCCAGAAGGGAAAGACACACGTGTACCCCAATGTTCATCGCAGCACTGTTTATAATAGCCAGGACATGGAAGAAACCTAGATGCCCATCAGCAGATGAATGGGTAAGAAAGCTGTGGTCCATATACACAATGGAGTATTACTCAGCCATTAAAAAGAATACATTTGAATCAGTTCTAATGAGGTGGATGAAACTGGAGCCTATTATACAGAGTGAAGTAAGCCAGAAGGAAAAACATAAATACAGTATACTAACTCATATATATGGAATTTAGAAAGATGGTAACAATAACCCAGTGTACGAGATAGCAAAGAGACACTGATGTATAGAACAGTCTTATGGACTCTGTGGGAGAGGGAGAGGGTGGGAAGATTTGGGAGAATGGCAATGAAACATGTAAAATATCATGTAGGAAACGAGTTTCCAGTCCAGGTTCGATGCACGATGCTGGATGCTTGGGGCTGGTGCACTGGGACGGCCCAGGGGGATGGTATGGGGAGGGAGGAGGGAGGAGGGTTCGGGATGGGGAACACATGTATACCTGTGGTGGATTCATTTCAATATTTGGCAAAACTAATACAATTATGTAAAGTTTAAAAATAAAATAAAATTAGAAAAAATAAAAAAAATTAAAAAAAAAAGATTGATAAGATATCATGAGAGTGGTCACAAGTGTCTTTATGAGATGCACATATGAAGTAGTGGTAGGGATATCTGGATGCTCATGGGAAGATGATGTTAGGAAGATGAAAGGATGGCCTCCACAGTGACATATTTGAAGATGTCAGAAGCAATGGGCTAGATTGATTGCTAAAGTGAAATGATAGGGGATGGCCAGTAAGGTCATAAGTAATCCTGTCATGAGACTAGAGAAGAAGTTGAGATGTGTGGCTTACATTTGAGATCAAGCAGGATCGTTGTATGTAGACAGTGTATCCAGTGAGAGGAAAGACTTAATGAGAAGTAGCTCAGAGACATAGGGACTTATTGATATCTATGCCAAATTAACTATTTATAAGGGTTGCTGATTTCTCCTCATAGTTTCCTGCACACTATTATGTCAATTAGCCATCTCACGGCCCACTTTCCCATGGCCTTTCTTTATTCCCAACACTTCTGAGAAGCTTGGTTTCTCTGTGCTTTTGCATGTTATCTCCCTTTACATTCACTTGTGCACCTCTGGTACGGCAGGAGGAATTACTATAAAATGGGTCATACTTAGTGGCAGGAAGTCATTCAGCACAATTGGTACAGTTAGAAAAGTAAAAGAAAAGTCCCAATACAAAAATTTGACTTTCAAGCTAATGCTTTCTTTCTTTTGTATAAGTAGAGAAGTATTCACGGACAAAATAAGTGAAATCCATTCACTTATATGTGATTATATGATCTTGTAATTAAAATATTATGAGGAAGCTCCCACAAGCCTCTCATCTTTATTCATTTGGAGTTGGACAGATTGGAAATCACAGTCATAGAAAGAAAAAAAAAAAAAAACTTATCACTTGGATCACAGCCTTGTCTAACTCAGTGAAACTATAAGCCATGCTGTGTAGGGCCACCCAAGAGAGACAGTCATGGTGGAGAATTATGACAAAACGTGGTCCACTGGAGAAGGAAGTGGCAAATCATTTCAGTATTGTTGCCTTGAGAACCCCATGAACAATGTGAAAAGTCAAAATATAGGACACTGAAAGATGAACTCCCCAGGTCACAAGGTGCCAAATATGCTTGGAACTATGAACAGAGGTTCATAACACTGTACAGGAGGCAGTGATGAAAACCATCCCCAAGAAAAAGAAAGGCAAAAATGGAAATGGTTGTCTGAGCAGGGCTTTCAAACAGCTGAGAAAAGAAGAGAAGTAAAAAGAAATGGAGAAAAGAAATCCACCCGAATGTAGAGTTCCAAAGACTAGCAAGGAGAGAGAAGATAGCCCTCATAAGTGTTCAATGCAATAGAGGAAAATAGAGGAAAACAATAGACTAAGAAAGATGAGAGATCTCTTCAGTAAAATTAGACATAACAAGGAAACATTTCATGCAAAGAGGGACACAATAAAGGACAAAAACGGTATTGACCTAACAGAAACAGACCATATTAAGAGGTAACAAGAATACACAGAAAAACGACCGAAAAAATATTTTAATTACCAAGGTATCTATAATGGTGTGCTCACTCACCTAGATCCAGTCATTTTGGAGTGAAAAGAAAGTTGGACTTAGCAAGCAGCACTACAAAAAAAGCTAGAGGAGCTGATGGGATTCCAGTTGAACTATTTCAAATTCTAAAAGATAAGGCTTTGAAAGTGCTGCACTCAATATGCCAGCACATTTTTTGATTGAGTCATTTATTTTTCTGGAGTTGAGCTGTAGGAGTTGCTTGTATATTTTTGAGATTAGTTGTTTGTCAGTTGCTTCATTTGCTATTATTTTCTCCCATTCTGAAGGCTGTCTTTTCACCTTGCTAATAGTTTCCTTTGATGTGCAGAAGCTTCTTTTTTTTTTCCCATTTATTTTTAAATTTTATTTTATTTTTAAACTTTACATAATTCCATTAGTTTTGCCAAATATCAAAATGAATCCATCACAGGTATACATGTGCTCCCCATCCTGAACCCTCCTCCCTCCTCCCTCCCTATACCATCCCTCTGGGTCGTCCCAGTGCACTAGCCCCAAGCATCCAGTATTGTGCATTGAACCTGGACTGGCATCTCATTTCATATATGATATTTTACATGTTTCAATGACATTCTCCCAAATCTTCCCACCCTCTCCCTCTCCAATAGAGTCCATAAGACTGTTCCATACATCAGTGTCTCTTTTGCTGTCTCATACACAGGGTTATTGTTTAAGGTTAATTAGGTCCCATTTGTTTATTTTTGCTTTTATTTCCAATATTCTGGGAGGTGGGTCATAGAGGATCCTGCTGTGATGTATGTCAGAGTGTTTTGCCTATGTTCTCCTCTAGGAGTTTTATAGTTTCTGGTCTTACGTTTAGATCTTTAATCCATTTTGAGTTTATTTTTGTGTATGGTGTTAGAAAGTGTTCTAGTTTCATTCTTTTACAAGTGGTTGACCAGATTTCCCAGCACCACTTGTTAAAGAGATTGTCTTTAATCCATTGTATATTCTTGCCTCCTTTGTCAAAGATAAGGTGTCCATATGTGCGTGGGATTCTCTCTGGGCTTTCTATTTTGTTCCATTGATCTATATTTCTGTCCTTGTGCCAGTTCCATACTGTCTTGATAACTGTGGCTTTGTAGTAGAGTCTGAAGTTAGGTAGGTTGATTCCTCCAGTTCCATTCTTCTTTCTCAAGATCGCTTTGGCTATTCGAGACACTGATGTATCGAACAGTCTTATGGACTCTGTGGGAGAGGGAGAGGGTGGGAAGATTTGGGAGAATGACATTGAAACATGTAAAATATCATGTAAAAAATGAGTTGCCAGTCCAGGTTCGATGCACGATACTGGATGCTTGGGGCTAGTGCACTGGGACGACCCAGAGGGATGGTATGGGGAGGGAGGAGGGAGGAGGGTTCAGGATGGGGAACACATGTATACCTGTGGTGGATTCATTTTGATATTTTGCAAAACTAATACAATTATGTAAAGTTTAAAAATAAAATAAAAATTAAAAAAAATATGCCAGCACATTTGGAAAACCCAGCAGTGGCACAGGACTGGAAAGCTCAGTTTTCATTCCCATCCCAAAGAAACACCATGCCAAAGAACATTCAAACGACCAAAAATTGCACTCATCTCACATGCTAGCAAATGAATGCTCAAAATTTCCCAAGCAAGGCTTCAACAGTAAGTGAAGCAAGGACTTCCAGATGCTCAAGAGGGA
This sequence comes from Bos javanicus, assembly GCF_032452875.1. Classification (NCBI taxonomy): domain Eukaryota; kingdom Metazoa; phylum Chordata; class Mammalia; order Artiodactyla; family Bovidae; genus Bos; species Bos javanicus. The sequence goes on from NC_083898.1 coordinate 5,505,838, forward strand.
TTTAGAAAGGGCAGAGGAACCAGAGAACAGATTGCCAATATCCGTTGGATCATAGAAAAAGGAAGAGAGTTCCAGAAAACTATCTTCTTCTGCTTTATTTAGTATACTAGAGCCTTGGACTCTGTGGATCACAACAAACTCTGGAAAATTCTTAAGAAAACAGCAATACCAGACAACCTTATCTACCTCCTGAGAAATCTATATGCAGGTCAAGAAGTAACAGGACGAGACCTGGAAAAATGGACTGGTTCCAAATTGGGGGAAAGGAGTACATCAAAGCTGTATATTGTCATCTTGCTTATTTAACTTATTGAAGAGTGCATCATGTGAAAGGACGGATTCAATAGCCACCCACTCTACTATTCTTGGGCATCCCTTGTGGCTCAGCTGGTAAAGAATCTGCCTTCAATGTCGGAGACCTGGGTTTGATCCCTGTCTTGGCCTCTACTTGAGATATTTTGTTTTCCCTCTGCTGTATCTTGCTTCCCCCATTCCATTTCTCCTGAAAATCCTCCATGAAGTCCCATGAATAGCAGACATCAACTCTACCTTTAGGGATTCTGATGGAAAACATTCCCACCACTTAATAGCATCTACCATTTACCAACAAAGGAAAAAGAAAGCATTCATACTGTAGCCTCAATTCCTCTTAAGGTGAAATACCACTGTCTGCTGCTATTTACACCCCTGATACAAACCACTGAGATTTCCTTTTTTTTTAATCTTTTTTTGTATGCTCCTTGGCCACATAAGTCATGGGAAATATGTTTTTCTTTGAAGCTGATGATATTTCTTAGCTGATCTTGGGATGGATACCCAAAGTTGGTGGTTTTAACATGAAAACACTATATTTTGGAGGGATAGTATCATAATAATCTGTATTCAAATCCAGACTTTATTAAGATTAATAAGCTTAACAAACTTGTTTCTTATTGGTTCCATTATTTAGGTTATATGTTTCAATACAGACCTCTACTCCAGAAGAGAGGTGGGTAATATCCCAAGCAAAAATATATGTAGGATGTGATCATCTATTTCACTCGGAGAAGACAACCTATCAAAGCACATCAAACAGGTCAATCTAAAATAGCAATCTAATAACAATCTGTAAAGTCAGTAAAAGCTTCATGAGGAACTTAAAATAAGATCTCATAAGCATTAACAAGAAAAAAAAATCAAGGGAAGCAGAAGAATGGCATACATACCACAAGAAAATGACTAGAGCTAGTCAGTGACTTTATGGAAGTTGCTGGATACATATATGCAATAGATTATTACTCAGTCCAAAAAGGATTGAAATCTAGTCATTTGTAGAGATGTGGATAGATTGAAAAAGTGTCATATACAATGAGGTAAATTGGAACAAGGAAAACAAATATTACATCTTAACACAGATGGAGCATAGAAAACTGGTATCAATGATCTTATCTGAACAGCAGAGGTAGAGAGGGACACCTCAGACACAGCAAAGAAAAATATGGATACCAAATAGGAAATGTGCGGTGGTGGAAGGAATTGGGAGATTGCAACTGACACATAGACAATATTGATATCTATGTACAGCAGAGGAAACTCTATTTAATGCATTGTGGTGACCTGAATTGGAAGGAAGTCTAAAATTGAGGACAGAGATCTATGGTTGTTTCTCAATCACTAAGTCGTGTCTGAGTCTTTGAGAGCTCAAGGACTGCAATCTACCAGCAATTTGCCGTAGAATAGAAACTGACAAAACCTTGTGAAGCAATTGTACTCCAATAAAATTAAATTTTAAAGGTATATTATATTTTTAAGAAAACAATTTAACTATGTGATTCTCACATCAATTAGGAAGTCAAAAGAGAAACTCTCAATGTAAATACCTTAATGACAAATTCAATATAAAGCCCTGAAAAGTGTATAATACACTTGTGAAGAAAATAATAAGAATGAAACTAAATGCCAATATACATGTACCAGTGTATATGTGTGTGTCAAAAGACTGAAAGTATTTCCCCAAAATAAAAATTAGTTTAAAAAATGTGGCAACAGAACCATCATCAGTCAGTTGGGTTTAGTTGACACACGTTATGTTTTTGTATTTGTTATATTGCAGTGTTTTAAATTTTTATGTATTTAATTCTATTCAATTGCTTCTTTATTTGTCACACTAAGTTTGTACCAAACTATTATGAATGATTGTTAATCAATGTGGCCGTTTTAATCAATGTGGTCTTTTATCACAGGTGGCTGTGACCAGTGCATTTAGCGCAGGCAGCTGCAACTGGCACATTTAGCGTGGCTGAGAGGAGCTACCCCACATCCAAGGTCAGGGGCAGCAGCTGAGAGTGTCAGGCTGCAATGGCGCAGGAAGGGCCGAGAGAAGCTACCCAACGTCTGAGGTCAGGGGCGGCAGCTGAGAGGAGATACCCCATGTCCAAGGCCAGGGGCAGCAGCCCAGAAGACCTACCCCACACCCGAGGCCAGCGGCCACTGCCAGGAGGAGCAACCCCACCTCCAGCGAGCTGGTGGCTGTGCAGGCGCAGGAGAGCCTACAGGAGCTACTCTACGTCCAAAGTTAGAAGGGCCAGCAGTGAGGAGATACCTCTTGTCCAAAGTGAGGAGCAGCAGCTGCATTTTGCTGGAGCAGCTGTGAAGAGATATCCCATGTCCAACATGAGAGAAACCCAAGTAAGATGGTAGGTGTTGCAAGAGGGCATCAGAGGGCAGACACACTGAAACCATACTCACAGAAAACTAGTTAATCTAATAACACTGGAACACAGCCTTGTCTAACTCAACAAAACTAAGCCACCGCCATGGGGCTACCCAAGACAGGTGGTTCATGGTGGAGAGGTCTGACAGAATGTGGTCCACTGGAGAAGGGAACAGCAAGACACTTCAGTATTCTTGCGGTGAGAACCCCTTGTACAGTATGAAAAGGCAAAATGATAGGATACTGAAAGAGGAACTCCCCAGGTCAGTAGGTGCCCAAAATGCTACTCGACATCAGTAGAGAAATAACTCCAGAAAGAATGAAGGAATAGAGCCGAAGCAAAAACAATATCCAGTTGTGGATGTGACTGGTGATAGAAGCAAGGTCTGATACTGTAAAAAGCAATACTGCATAGGAACCTGTAATGTCAAGTCCATGAATCAAGGCAAATTGGAAGTAGTCAAACAAGACATGGCAAGAGTGAACGTCAACATTCTAGGAATCAGGAAACTAAAATGGACTGGAATGGGTGAATTTAACTCAGATGACCATTATATCTACTACTGTGGGCAGGAATCCCTCAGAAGAAATGGAGTAGCCATTATGGTCAACAAAAAGAATTCAAAATGCAGTCCTTGAATGCAATCTCAAAAATGACAGAATGATCTCTGTTTCCAAGGCAAACCATTCAATATCACAGTAATCCAAGTTTATGCCCCAACCAGTAATGCTGAAGAAGCTGAAGGTGAATGGTTCTATGAAGACCTACAAGCCCTTTAGGAACTAACACCCAACAAAGATTTCCCGTTCATTATAGGGGACTGGAATGCAAAAGTAGGAGATCAAGAAACACTTGGAGTGACAGGAACATTTGGTCTTGAAATATGGAATGAAGCAGGGCAAAGACTAATAGAGTTTTGCCTGGAAAACGCACTGGTCATAGCAAACACCCTCTTCCAAGAACACAAGAGAAGACTCTACACATGGACTTCACCAAATGGTCAATACCAAAATCAGATTGATTATATTCTTTGCAGCCAAAGATTGAGAAGCTCTATACATTCAACAAAAACAAGACCAGGAGCTGACTGTGGCTCAGGTCATGAACTCCTTATTGCCAAATTCAGACTTAAATCGAAGAAAGTAGGGAAAACCACTAGACCATTCATGTATGACCTAAATCAAATCCTTTATGATTGTAGAGTGGAAGTGAGAAATAGATTTAAGGGCCTAGATCTGATAGATAGAGTGCCTGATGAACTATGGACCAAGGTTCGTGACATTGTACAGGAGACAGGGATCAAGACCATCCCCATGGAACAGAAATGCAAAAAAGCAAAATGGCTGTCTGGGTGGCCTTACTAATAGCTGTGAAAAGAAGAGAAGCGAAAAACAAAGGAGAACAGGAAAGATAATCATCTGAATGCAGAGTTTCAAAGAATAGCAAGAAGAGATAAGAAAGCCTTCCTCAGCGATCAGTGCAAAGAAATAGAGGAAAACAACAGAATGGGAAAGACTAGAAAACTCTTAAGAAAATTAGAGATACCAAGGGAATATTTCATGCAAAGATGGGCTCAATAAAGGACAAAAATGGTATGGACCTAACAGAAGCAGAAGATGTTAAGAAGAGATGGCAAGAATACACAGAAAAACTGTACAAAAAGTTCTTCATGACCCAGACAATCACGATGGTGTGATTACTCACCTAGAGTCAGATATCCTGAAATGTGAAGTCAAGTGGTCCTTAGAAAACATCACTATGAACAAAGCTAGTGGAGTTGATGGAATTCCAGTTGAGCTATTTCAAATCCTGAAAGATGATGCTGTGAAAGTGCTGCACTGAATATGCCAGCAAATTTGGAAAACACAGCAGTGGCCACAGGACTGGAAAAGGTCAGTTTTCATTCCAATTCCAAAGAAATGCAATGCCAAAGAATGCTCAAATTACCCCACAATTGCACTCATCCCACAAGCTAATAAAGTGATATTTAAAATTTGCCAAGCCAGGCAATACATGAACCATGAACTTCCATATGTTCAAGCTCATTTTAGAAAAGGCAGAGGTACCAGAGAGCAAATTGCTAACATCTGCTGGATCATCAAAAAAGCAAGAGAATTTCAGAAAAATACCTATTTCTGCTTTATTGACTATTCCAAAGCCTTTGACTTTGTGGATCACAAGAAACTGTGCAAAACTCTGAAAGAGATGGGAATACCAGATCAACTGACCTGCCTCTTGAGAAATTTGTATGCAGGTCAGGAAGCAACAGTTAGAACTAGACATGGAACAACAGACTGTTTCCAAATTGGAAAAGGAGTATGTCAAGGCTGTATATTGTCACCCTGCTTATTTAATTTCTATGCAGAGTACATCATAATAAACGCTGGGCTTGAAGACAGACAAGCTGGAATCAAGATTGCCAGGAGAAATATCAATACCTCAGATATGCAGATGACACCACCCTTATGGCAGAAAGTGAAGAGGGATTAAAAAGCCTCTTGATGAATGTGAAAGACGAGACTGAAAAAGTTGGCTTAAAACTAAACATTCAGAAAACGAATGGCATCCGGTCCCATCACTTCATGGGAAATAGATTGGGAAACATTGGAAACAGTGTCAAACTTTATTTTGGGGGGCTCCAAAATCACTTCAGATGGTGACTGCAGCCATGAAATTAAAAGACGCTTACTCCTTGGAAGGAAAGTTATGACCAATCTAGATAGCATATTCAAAAGCAGAGATATTACTTTGCCAACAAAGGTCCGTCTAGTCGAGGCTATGGTTTTTCCTGTGGTCATGTATGGATATCAGAGTTGGACTGTGAAGAGAGCTGAACGGCGAAGAATTGATGCTTTTGAATTGTGGTGTTTTAGAAGAGTCTTGAGATTCCCTTGGACTGAAAGGAGATCCAACCAGTCCATTCTGAAGGAGATCAGCCCTGGGATTTCTTTGGAAGGAATGATGCTAAAGCTGAAACTCCAGTATTTTGGCCACCTCATGCAAAAAGTTGATTCATTGCAAAAGACTCTGATCCTGGGAGGGGTTGGGGGCAGGAGAAGGGGACGACAGAGGATGAGATGGCTTGATGGCATCACTGACTCGATAGACGTGAGTCTGAGTGAACTCAAGGAGTTGGTATGGACAGGGAGGCCTGGCGTGTTGCGATTCTTGAGCTGCAAAGAGTCGGACACAACTAAGCGACTGAACTGAACTGAACTTTTAAACCTTCTTCACTCCTTCATTTTCAAAATATTAGTTCTTCCTTCACAAGAAATTTATCTTTCCAAAAGTTTTAACCAGTTTTATCTGTATGTTGAATTTTCTTCCCACGATTGCTATAGGTACTTGAAAATCATATGTATATATAGAATAAGGCATCCACTTCCAAGTTCTCCTTCTGAAATCAACTATACAACTTGGTAAAAAGCCATGTCATTCCACTCCTGAAATGCCTGTTTTAAACATTCCTTGCTGACTGAGGTAAGTAACATCTTCAATAACCTTGCTCTTTCCTCTCCTCACTTTAATTCCTACTTTTAGTTTTTAATTCAGCATCAGGACGTGAACCATCAAAAGCAGAGACACCCTACCTCAGGTCACAGTTAATACAGAATTCCAGGTCCATGTTGTTTCTTTTCCTTCAACTTTTCCTGTGGTCCTGGATGTGCTGTGGTGCTCTTCAGGACCTGAGAGTAAGAAACTCTGTTCAGAGTTTTCTGGTGTTTGTTTCAATGTATCCCCAGCAATCATTATAATAATTGCAAGGGCTGGCCCACTGTCTCTAGTTGGGAGAATGTCTGTGGAAACTTAAGGCAAGGAGTAGATGCCTCAGGTATGCCTCAGGAGCCAGTAGTACCACTCTGGATGGGCAACAACTGATCCAAAACAACTGACATAGTCAGGAAGACTGCATTGCTCTTGCAATTAACCCAGGGGAGTGTCCTTAAGTGCAATTGGCTTACTAGCTAGCAAACACAGGTGGGTAACACTGTCTAGGAAGGGAACACTGCTTCTAGAGGTCTGGTGTCACTGCTATGGGTGCCTCAAGTGCAATAACATTTCAATGTTTTCTGCAGAGTAGCAGGATCAAGGCCATATGATCTGGTGAGATGATTGCATAACTAATTATAAAAGCCTTAATTGGCTATCAGTGTGTGATGTCCCTCTACCCCTTGAGGCCAAGGAGACATAAAGAGGGTGGACCAAGTCCTAGCGCTATCGTCACTTCCTAAGAAAAGGCTATCAGCTCAAAGTACGAGGAGAAGATATTCCCGTGGTAAGGAAGACAGAGACCTCTACTGGTAACCACAGACTCAATGTGTAGTACCAAGACTATTCTTCTTAAACTGAAAACAAGTGAAATATCATTGCCATAGGAGTTCAGTGGCTCCATGAAAAGGGAAAGGCAGCAGAGGCATTCTATTTGTTTTTCCTTTTTTACCCAGACATCAAGTCCCTAACCAGCCCAAACCCAGTACTACTATCTGTACATAGTTCCTACAGTGTCAAGTGTTAGAGATGCCTACCAGGAACAGCTCAGCACAAATGAAATACCCTGTTGATAAAATGGAAATGGTAGCTTTAGCAGAGGCCTAACCTGCTGTTTTGGGCAAACTCCAGGAGATACTTCAGGACAGCGGCTTCTAGCGTCCCGTCCATCGGGTCACAAAGAGTCATGACTAGGACATGACTTGGCAACTGAACCACAAAAATCACCTGACATTAAAAGTCTTTCTGAATTTCAGGAGGATGTGCTTTCCCCCAGGCTCAGACCCTTGCATGAGAGCTTTCAGGCAGTGACACCAGTGCTCTCACTTCCCCCTCTTCTGGAGATTTGTGGAGCCATATAGAACCAACAGCTTTAGAATAAATATCAATGTCATTTACCAGTTGCAGCACCATCATTATAAGCAAGGCAGTCTCACTGGAGGTTTGTGGCATTCTACCTGGCCTAAGGCATCGTTCTACTTAAGGGCAGCACTCCAGGATCAACTTATAGCTGTCCACCTAGTCTTTATGGAGGCAACAAATATAGGTCTTCCAAACAGTTGCACTTTCACAGACTGCTAGGCTGTTGCTAACAGTCCCCTCTGTAGATTGATTTCACCTATCCACTGCTCCCTTCTGCTGAGGCTTCCAGCTCTGCTGCCATAATCATTGACTTTTATATAAGATTTCTCTTTAAGACAGGTAATCTCTTTACTTACTAAAGTTATTCTTGTTTCCTTTGGATCAATAGATATTTATGACTCTGACCAGTGAAACCACTTTAACTGTTAGAAAACTCAACAGTGGACCCTTCCACAGAATATTCTTTGGCACTTTCAACCCCAAAAAGCTGGCTCACTTGAGTGTCATAACAGCCTTCTTACAGAGACACACTTTAAAGTGCTTAGAGGCAAGGAGTCCCCCAAATGAATGGGAAACTAGCTCCATGCCCTCATCTTGCTTAACTCTTATCCACTGAATCTTCATCTCACATAGAAACTATTGTACACTCCCCAAATTTAAAGTGGGGTCTCTTTAGCAGTCCTCAAACTTTTACACTCTAAGACAATGTTCTTTCTATTTTCTCCTATGGCTCTACTTCCCCTGTTATAATTGTAGAATCATTTAACTATCTGCTCCACCTGCTGACCTGATCAAGGAATGGTGGCCCAATATGATCCCTTCTTTAAGCCATTTGGTGAGGCATCCACACAGAATGCCCCACAGGACCCCTGACCCAAAACATCACAAGTTAGTGTGAGATCACCCTTTGGAAACCCTGAGAAACTGAGATGTTATAAATAGAGCAACCTCCACAGTGGCTGCTCTTCCTGAAAGTAATCATTAGAAGTGGAGGCTAAAATAGCCAAATTCTTGGGAAAGCAGATGATAGTTGGATAGTAGAATATCCAAACCATCTCAGTAAAAGTACATGTAACTGTGGATCAACTCCCTGAAAACTAATAGGAGGCTGGCAGAAAGACCCAATGTAACCAATGGTGTGATAAAGGTATGCATACAGTCAGGCAGAAGTAATTGGGATGGGATGTGGGCCACAAAGAAAGGACACAGAAGAGAGGAATATCATAGGCTCAGAGATCAGTGTGTTATGGATTCAGACTGTGTAATGGGGCCCAATCCCTAGGATCTAACACCAGGAATATGAGTCTGCTCAGATGGATTGAAAGCCAGTGTAATTAACAGGGAGGATGTAAGAAATTTGAACTCCACTAGTGAAGAGGAGGAGAAGGCAATGGCATCCCACTCCAGTACTCTTGCCTGGAAAATCCCATGGATACAGGAGCCTGGTAGGCTGCAGTCCATGGGGTCGCTGAGAGTCAGACACAACTGAGCGAATTCACTTTCACTGTTCACTTTCATGCACTGGAGAAGGAAATGAAAACCCACTCCAGTGTTCTTGCCTGGAGAATCCCAGGGACAGTGGAGCCCGGTGGGCTGCCAGACGTCTATGGGGTCACACAGAGTCAGACACGACTGAAGCAACTTAGCAGGAGCAGCAGCAGTGAAGAGGATGTACACATTTGTTTAGTTCTGAACAAGGCAGAATAATTGGATTGCATATGCCCTGAATGCTGGCCAGCTTTCCAGGATCACCATAGTGTCAACCAATGCGTGGTGAATACCTTCTCATAATTCCTCTCACTCCACTGCTGCAGTGAAGTTTCCATTCCTGAGACAGGGAAAAGCATGCACTCAAAAGAAACAGAATCAGTTTAGACCCAATCCTCAAGAGTTCTGTTTCAAAAACCTTGGACTAAATCCCAAAGTCAAGTGGTGTTTTTGGCCGCTGTGCAGAAAAAAAAAAAAAAAAAAAAAAAAACCCGCACACCTGTCAGTGGTATTAACCCCTCCATCTCCAACCTCACTTCTAACAATGTCAGCACTCCCAGCACACAGTGGGATGTCACATGATCCACACTCACCTCAGGTCCAGCTCTCCAACCAAAGCCACTGGGCAAATGTAGACTGCACATGAGTGTTCCCTCATAAGGACAGACCCTTTAACCATGATAGTTATTGTTTCACCTTATTTCACAGACATTGAGAAAGATAAGCAATTAAAGTGTTTTTGTTTCAAATGAAAGAGTAAGGAAAAAACAGTGAACAAGCAACAAATGAAATAGAGAAATAGTTTAACAGCATTTAAAACATGAATAACTAGAAAGGTGGTCCGAAGATGGTGGAGGACTAGGACAGGGAAACCACTTTCTCCCCCACAAATTCATCAAAAGAACATTTAGACGCTGAGTAAATTACATGAAACAACTTCTGAATGCTGGCAGAGGACATCAGAAACCTAGAAAAGCAGCCTATTGTCTTCAAAAGGAGGTAGGAAAAAATATAAAAGACAAAAAAAGAGACAAAAGAGGTTGGGACAGAGCTTGGTCCTGGGAAGGGAGTCTTGAAACGAGAGAAGTTTCCAAACACCAGGAAACATTCTCACTGCTGAATCTGTGGTAAGCCCTGGAACCACAGAGGACAACATAACTGGGAGCAAAAATAAATAAATAAACCCCACAGATTACATGCCCAATGGTAACTCCCCCAGTGGAGAAGCAGCACAGACACATGCACCTGCCACTAGCAAGAGGGGCCTGGGCTGGAAGTCGCGAGCTGCATTGCTTACAGTAAGGACCTGGCCTGAATGCCCCAAGGGCAATCTGAGGGAACTAACTTGGGCTAGCAAACCAGACTGTGGGATGGCTGCCACATGAAAAGCCCTAACATAAGACACCGCTAGGCCTGCTCACAGAACAAAGGACTGAACAGAGCTAGCCCACTGCAGATCATCCCCCTCGGGTGACAGGCAGCCAGAGCCAGAAGGGGGCAATCCCAACCCCAGAGAGACATTATCTACCAAACTCCAAGCAGGCTTTTTTGCTAACTAAGACTTCTTGGGGTTTCGGATGGTCACATCCACCTGAGAAGGTGCACCGGTTGTACACCCAGAAAACTGAGTGGCAGGGATGGAGGAGGCAATAAGTTGAAACAACTACGCTCGTGAAACACCTCATTCCCTGAGCTGCTCGGACCCGGGAAGGGCACAAATCGCAGGCCCAACCGAGTCTACACCTCTGAGGACTACCTTAGTGTCTGAACTTGAGTAGCTTAGACCTGGGAGGTGCATGTAGCCCAGGGTCAGCCTCATATGGTTCCCAGGAGAGCAACCTAGAGCCTGAGCAGTGTGGGCAGGGAGGGCACATGCACCGTGAGCAGGGGGAGGCCCAGTGTGGCTGGGACACTGCAAGTACATGCCAGTGTTATTTGTTTGCAGTGTCCCTCCCTCCCCACAGCACGACTAAACAAGTGAGACTAAAAAAAGTGTCCACCACGGTGCCCTTGTGTCAGGGTAGAAATCAGACACTGAAGATACCAGCAAACAGAAGAAGCTAAAACAGAGGGAACCACCCTGGAAGCGACAAGTGCACTAGATTAAAACCCTGTAGTTAGTACCGACTACATAGGAAGGGGCCTATAGATATTGAGATATATAAGCCGGACCAAGAAACCATCCGAAAATGAACTGACCCCACACGGCCCACAACAACACCAGAGAAAGCCCTAGATATATTTTTACTATTCTTTATTTTTATTTTATTTTAAATCCCCTATTACTCCTTTAATTTTCATCTTTATAACCTACTATTACTTTGATTAAAAAAAAGGAGACCCAATTTTTTAAAGCAAACTTCATATATATATATATATATATATATATATATATATATATAATACTTTCTGTGACTTTTTTCTTTAATATTGTATTTTTGAAAATCCAAACTCTACTCTTGATTTTTAATCTTTGCTTTTTGGTATTTGTTATCAATATTATACCTTCAAGAACCCAATCATCAGTACCCATTTTTACTTGGGAGCGAAATTACTGGCTTGAGTGCTCTCTCACCCTTTGACTCTTTTTCTCCACCAGGTCACCTCTATACCCTCCCTTCCCCTTCTCTTCTCTACTCAAAGCTGCGAATCTGTTTGTGTGTTCCAGATGGTGGAGAACACTTAGAGAATTGATTACTGGCTGGATCTGTCTCTCTCTTTTTGATTGTCCCCTTTATCCTCCTGGTCACCTCTGTCTCCTTCCTCCCTCTTCTCTTCTCTTCTCTGTATAAGTCCACGAACATCTCTGAGTGGTCCAGACTGTGGAGCTCATATAAGAAAGTGATTACTGGCTAGCTTGCTCTCTCCTCTTTTGATTCCACCTCATCTCATTAGGGTAACCTCTAAATCCCTCCTCCCTCTTCTCCATGTAACTCTGTGAACCTCTCTGGGTGTCCCTCACTGTGGAGAAACTTTTCATTTTTAACCTAGATATTTTATCAATGGTGCTGTATAGAAGGAGAAATCTTGAGACTACTGTAAAAATAAGACTGAAAATTAGCATCAGGAGGCTTAAATCCAAATTCTGAGAACACCAGAGAATTCCTGACTGCAGGGAACATTAATTGACAGTAGCTTATCAAATGCCTCCATACCTACACTGAAACAAAGCATCACCCAAGGGCCAACAAGTTCTAGAGCAAGATATACCATGCAAATTCTCCAGCAACACAGGAAGACAGCCCAGACCTTCAATGTACAGGCTGCCCAAAGTTACTCCAAACCCATTAGCATTTCATAACACATAACTGGTCACTTCATTGCACACCAGACAGGAGAAATCCAGGTCCATCCGCCAGAACACCAACACAAACTTCCCTAACCGGGGAACCTTGACAAGCCACCCATAGAACTCCACCCACAGGGAAGAAAGTCCACAATAAAGACAACTCCACAAACTGCCAGAATACAAAAAGGCCACCCCAAACACAGCAATATAAACAAGATGAAGAGACAGAGGAATACCCAGCAGATAAAGGAACATGATAAATGCCCACCAAACCAAACCAAAGAAGAAGAGATAGGGAATAAAGAATTATTCTTTATTATTAATTATTATTCTGATAAAGAATTCCAAATAATGATAGTGAAAATGATTGAAAAATTTTGAAATCAAAATGGAATCAGAGATAAATAGCCTGGAGACAAGGATTGAGAAGATGCAAGAAAGATTTAACAAGGACCTAGAAGAAAAAAAAAAAAGTCAATAAATAATGCATAATGAAATAAATGAGATTAAAAAAAAAAAAAAAACCACTCTGCAGGCCAAAAATAGTAGAATAACAAAGGCAGAAGATAGGATTAGTGAAGTAGAAGACAGAATGATAGAAATAAGTGAATCAGAGAGGAAAAAAGAAAAACAAATTAAAAGAAAGGAGGACAATCTCAGAGACCTCCAGGACAATATTCAACACCCAACATTCAAATCACAGGAGTCCCAGAAGAAGACAAAAAGAAAGACCATGAGAAAATATTTGAGGAGATCATACTTGAAAAATTCCCTAAAATGGGGAAGGAAATAATCACCCAAGTCCAAGAAACCCAGAGAGTCCCAAACAGGATACACCCAAGACAAAACACCCCAAGACACATATTAATCAAATTAACAAAGATCACAACACAAACAACAAATTTTAAAAGCAGCAAGGGAAAAACAACAAATAAAACACTAGGGGATTCCCATAAGGATAACAGCTAATCTTTCAATAGAAACTCTTCAGGCCAGGAGGGAATGGCAGGACATACTTAAAGTTATGAAAGAAAATAACCTACAGCCCAGATTACTGTACCCAGCAAGGATCTCATTCAAATATGAAGGAGAAATCAAAAGCTTTAAAGACAAGCAAAAGCTGAGAGAATTCAGCACCACCAAACCAGCTCTCCAACAATGCTAAAGGATCTTCTCTAGACAGGAAACACAAAAAGAGTGTATAAACTTGCAACCAAAACAATAAACTAAATGGCAATGTGATCATACTTATCAAAAATTACCTTAAACGTAAATGGGTTGAATGCCTCAAAAAAAAAAAGACAAGGACTGTTGAATGGATACAAAAACAAGACTCCAATATATGTTGTTTACAAGAGACCCACCTTAAAACAGGGGACACATACAGACTGAAAGTGAAGGGCCAGAAAAAGGTATTCCACTCAAATAGAGACCAAAAGAAAGCAGTAGTACCAATACCCGTATAAGATAAACTAGACTTTAAAGCAAAGGCTGTGAAACGAGACAAAGAAGGACAATACATAATGATCAAAGAGTAACTCCAAGAAGAAGATATAACAATTATAAATATATATGCCCCCAACATAGGAGCACCACAACATGTAAGACAAATGCTAACAAGTATGAAAGGGGAAATTAACAATAGCACAATAATAGTGGGAGACTTTAATACCCCACTCACACCTATGGATAGATCACCTAAACAGAAATTGACAAGCAAACACAAATTTAAAATGATACAATAGACCAGTTAGACCTAATTAATATCTATAGGTAATTTCACCACAAAACAATGAATATCAACTTCACCTCAAGCACACACGCAAGCTTCTCCAGGATAGATCACATCCTGGGCCATAAATCTAGACTTGGTGAATTCAAAAAAAACCTGAAATTATTCCAAGCATCTTTTCCGACCACAATACAGTGAGATTAGATCTCAATTACAGGAGAAAAACTATTAAAAAGTCAAACATATGGAGGCTGAACAACACTCTGCTGAATAACCAGCAAATCACAGAAGAAATAAAAAAAATAAATCAAAATATGCACAGAAACAAATGGAAATGAAAACACAACAACCCAAACCTATGGGACACTGTAAAAGCAGTGATAAGGTGAAAGTTCAATACAGGCATACCTCCAGAAATAAGGAAAAAATCAAATAAATAACCTAAATCTACACCTAAAACAACTAGAAAAGGAAGAAATGAAGTACTCCAGGGTTAGTAGAAGGAAATAAATCTTAAAAATTAGGGCAGAAGTAAATTCAAAAGAAACAAAAGAGACCACAGCAAAAATCAATGAAGCCAAAAACTGGTTCTTTGAAAGGATAAATAAAATTGGCAAACCATAAATAAAATTGGCAAACCATTAGCCAGACTCATCAAGAAACAAAGGGAGAAAAATCAAATCAATAAAATTAGAAATGAAGATGGAGAGATCACAACAGAAAACACAGACATACAAAGGATCATAAGAGACTACTATCAGTAATTATATGCCAATAAAATGGACACCTTGGGAAAAATGGACAAATTCTTAGGAAAGTACAACTTTCCAAAACTGAACCAGGAAGAAACAGAAAATCTTAACAGACCCATCATAAGCACAGAAATTGAAAGTGTTATCAGAAATCTTCCAGCAAAGAAAAGCCCCAGTCCAGATGGCTTCTCAGTTGAATTCTACCAAATATTTAGAGAAGAGCTAATATCTATCCTACTCAAATTCTTCCAGAAAATTGCAGAGAAAGGTAAACTTCCAAACTCATTTTATGAAGCCACCATCATCATAATACCAAAACCTGACAAAGATGCCACAAAAAAGGAAAACTACAGGCCAATATCACTGATGAATGTAGATGCAAAAATCCTCAACAAAATTCTAGCGAACAGAATCCAACAATACATTAAAACGATCATACACTATGACAAAGTGGGCTTTATCCCAGGCGTGCAAGGATTCTTCATACATACAAATCAATGAATGTAATATACTACATTAACAAGTTTAAAAATAAAAACCATAATATGATTATCTCAATAGATGCAGAGAAATCCTTTGACAAAATTCAACATACATTTGTGATAAAAGCTCTCCAGAAAGCAGGAATAGAAGGAACATACCTCAACATAATAAAAGCTGTATATGACAGTTCCACAGCAAACATGATCCTCTACCATGTAAAATTGAAAGCATTTTCCCTAAAGTCAGGAACAAGACAAGGGTGCACAATTTCACCACTGCTATTCAACATAGTCTTGGAAGTTTTGGCCGCAGCAATCAGAGCAGAAAAGGAAATAAAATGAATCAAAATTGGAAAAGAAGAAGTAAAACTCTCACTGTTTCCAGATGACATGATCTTGTACATAGAAAACCCTAAAGACTTCACGAGAAAATTACTAGAGCTAGTCAGTGAATATAGTAAAGTTGCAGGGTATAAAATCAACACAGAGAAATCCCTTGCATTCCTATACACTAATAATGAGAAAATAGAGAAATTAAGGAAGTAATTCCATTGACCGTTGAAACAAAAAGAATAAAATACTTAGGAATATATCTACCTAAGGAAACTGAAGACCTATATATAGAAAGCTATAAAACATTGGTGAAAGAAATCAAAGAGGACACTAATAGATGGAGACATATATGTTCATGGATCAGAAGAATCAATATAGTGAAAATGAGTATACTACCCAAAGCAATCTATAGATTCAATGCAATCCCTATCAAGCTGCCAACTGTATTTTTCACAGAACTAGAACAAAAAATTTCACAATTTGTATGGAAATACGAAAAAAACACCTCGAATAGCCAAAGCAATTTTGAGAAAGAAGAATGGAACTGTAGGAATCAACCTGCCTGACTTCAGGCTCTACTACAAAGCCACAGTCATCAAGACAGTATGTTACTGGTACAAAGACAGAAATATAGATCAATGGAACAAAATGCAAAGCTCAGAGATAAATCCACACACTTATGGACACATTATCTTTGACAAAGGAGGCAAGAATATACAATGGATTAAAGACAATCTGTTTAACAAGTGGTGCTGGGAAACTGGTCAACCACTTGTAAAAGAATGAAACTAGAACACTTTCTAATGCCATAAACACAAAATGGATTAAAGATCTAAATGTGAGACCAGTAACTATAAAACTGCTGGAAGAGAACATAGACAAAACACTCTCCGACATAAATCACAGCAGGATCCTCTATGATCCACTTCCCAGAATATTGGAAATAAAAGCAAAAATAAACAAATGGGACCTAATTAAATTTAAAAGCTTCTGCATAACAAAGGAAACTATAAACAAGGTGAAAACACAGCTTTCAGCATGGGAGAAAATAATAGCAAATGAAGCAACTGACAAACAACTAATCTCAAAAATATGCAAACAACTCTTGTAGCTCAATTCCAGAAAAATAAATGACTCAATCAAAAAATTCTCCAAAGAACTAAACAGACATTTCTCCAAAGAAGACATACAAATTGCTAACAAACACATGAAAAGATGCTCAACATCACTCTTTATCAGAGAAATGCAAATAAAAACCACAATGAGGTACCATTTCACGCCAGTCAGAATGGCTGCTATCCAAAAGTCTACAAGCAATAAATACTGGAGAGGGTGTGGAGAAAAGGGAACTCTCTTACACTGTTGGTGGGAATGCAAACTACTACAGCCACTATGGAGAACAGTGTGGAGATCCCTTAAAAACCTGGAAATAGAACTGCTTTATGACCCAGCAATCCCACTGCTGGGGATACATACCGAGGAATTCAGAATTGAAAGAGACATGTGTACCCTAATGTTCATCACAGCACTGTTTATAATAGCCAGGACACGGAATCAACCTAGATGTCCCTCAGCAGATGAATGGATAAGAAAGCTGTGGTACATACACACAATGGAGTATTACTCAGCCATTAAAAATAATACATTTTAATCAGTTCTAATGAGGTGGATGAAACTGGAGCCTATTATACAGAGTGAAGTAAGCCAGAAATAAAATACCAATACAGTATATTAAAAGACGCTTACTCCTTGGAAGGAAAGTTATGACCAACCTAGATAGCATATTCAAAAGCAGAGACATTACTTTGCCAACAAAGGTCCGTCTAGTCAAGGCTATGGTTTTTCCAGTGGTTATGTATGGATGTGAGAGTTGGACTGTGAAGAAAGCTGAGCACTGAAGAATTGATGTTTTTGAACTGTGGTGTTGGAGAAGACTCTTGAGAGTCCCTTGGAATGCAAGGAGATTCAACCAGTCCATTCTGAAGGAGATCAGCTCTGGGATTTCTTTGGAAGTAATGATGCTGAATCTGAAACTCCAGTACTTTGGCCACCTCATGCGAAGAGCTGACTCATTAGAAATGACTCTGATGATGGGTGGGATTGGGGGCAGGAGGAGAAGGGAATGACAGAGGATGAGATGGCTGGATGGCATCACTGACTCAATTTTGACGTGAGTCTGAGTGAACTCTGGGAGTTGGTGATGGACAGGGAGGCCTGCCGTGCTGAGATTCATGGGGTCACAAAGAGTCGGACATGACTGAATGACTGATCTGATCTGAGGAAGTAGACATCAAATTGCCAACATCTGTTGGATCGTAGCAAAAAGCAATGGAATTCCAGGAATATATGTACTTCTGCTCTATTAATTTCACCAATGCCTTTGACTATGTAGACCACTGCACACTGTGGAAAATTCTTCAACTGATGGGAATACCAGGCAACCTCACCTGTCTTCTGAGAAATCTGAATGCAGATAAAGAATCAGACATAGAAAAATAGTCTGATTCAATTTGGCAAAGAAGTACATCAAGGCTGTATCTTGTCACCCTGCTTATTTAACTTATAGGCAGAATACATCATTTGAAATGCAAGACTGGATGAAGCACAAGCTGGAATCAAGATAATTAAGAGGAATATCAATAAACTGAGATTCTCAGAGGACACCACCCTTATGGAAGTAAGCGAAGAGGAACTAAAAGGCCTCTTAATGAAAGTTAAGGAGTGGAAATCTGGCTTAAAACTCATTTAAAAAATGGCATCCAGTGGGATGGATCATGATATCCAGTACCATCACTTTATGGGAAAAGATGGGGAAACAATAGAAACAGTGAGAGATTTTATTTTGGGGTACTTCACAATTGATATGGACGGTGACTACAGCCATGAAATTAAATGATACTTGCTTCTTGGAAGAAAAGTTGTGACCAACCTAGACAGCATACTAAAGAGCAGAGACATTACTTTGCCGACAAATATTCGTGTAGTCAAAGGTATTTCTTCTCCAGCAGTCAAGTATGAATGCAAGAGTTGGAGTATAAAGAATGTTGAGGACAAAATAATTGATGCTTTTGAACAGTGGTGTTGGAGAAGAGCCCCTTGGACGACAAGGAGAGCAAACCAGTCAATCCTAAAGGAAATCAGCCCTGAATATATGTTGAAAGGACTGATGCTGAGGCTGAAGCTCCAACACTTTAGCCACCTGATGGGAGGAACTGACTCATTGGTAAAGACCCTGATGATGCTGGGAAATGTTGAAAGAAGGAAGAGAAGGGGATGACAGAGGATAATATGTTTGGATGGCATCATCGACTCAATGGAGATCAGTTTTAGAAACCTGAAGAAGTTGGTGATGCACAAGGACAGGGAAGCCTGTCCATGGGATGGCAGAGTCGGCTGAATTGAATATTCCATTGTGTATATATACTACAAATTCTTTACTCATTCATATGTCAATAAACATCTAGATTGCTTCCATGTTCTTGATATTGTAAACAGTGCTGCAATGAAGAATGACATACATGGGTCTTTTTGAGTTTTGGTTTACTGAGGATATTTAACTAGGAGTGGGATTGCTGGGTTATATGGTGGTTTTATTTCTAGATTTTTTAATGGAATTTTCATAACGTCTTCCATAGTGGCTGCATCAATGTATATTGACACCAATAGTTCAAGTCAGTTCAGTTCAACCAGCCATCTCAACCTCTGTCGCCCCCTTCTCTTCCTGCCCTCAATCTTTCGCAGCATCAGGATCTTTTCCAATGAGTCAGCTCTTCGCATCAGGTGGCCAAAGTATTGGCGTTTCAGCTTCAACATCAATCATTCCAATGAACACACAGGACTGATGTCCTTTAGGATGGACTGGTTGGATCCCCTTGCAGTCCAAGGGACTCTCAAGAGTCTTCTTCAACACCAAAAAGCATGGCTTCCTCTGTGCTCAGCTTTCTTTATAGTCCAACTCTCACATCCATACATGACCATTGGAAAAACCATAGCCATGACTAGACAGACCTTTGTAGGCAAAGTAATGTCTCTGCATTTTAATATGCTGTCTAGGTTGGTCATAACTTTCCTTCCAAGAAGTAAACATAATTTAATTTCATGCCTGCAATCACCATATGCAGTGATTTTGGAGTCCAGAAGCGTAAAGTCAGGCACTGTTTCCACTGTTGCCCCATCTATTTTCCATGAAGTGATGGGACTGGATGCCTTGACCTTAGTTTTCTGAATGTTGAGCTGTAAGCCAACTTTTTCACTCTCCTCTTTCACTTTTATCAAGAGGATCTTTAGTTCCTCTTCACTTTCTGCCATAAGGGTAGTGTCATCTGCATATCTGAGGTTATTGACATTTCTCCTGGCAATCTTGATTCCAGCTTGTGTTTCCTTCAGCTCAGCATTTCTCATGATGTACAGTGCATACAAGTTAAATAAGCAGGGTGACAATATACAGCCTTGACCTACTCCTTTTCCTATTTGAAACCAGTCTGTTGTTCCATGTCCAGTTCTAACTGTTGCTTTTTGAACTGCATACAGGTTTTTCAAGAGGCAGGTCAGATGGTCTGGTATTCCCATCCCTTTCAGAAATCTCCACAGTTTATTGTGGTCCACACAGTAAAAGGCTTTAGCATATTCAATGAAGAAGAAATAGATGTTTTTCTGGAACTCCCTTGCTTTTTCGATGATCCAGTGGATGTTGGCAATTTGAACTCTGGTTCCTCAGTCTTTTCTAAAACCAGCGTGAACTTCTGGAAGTTCACAGTTCACGTATTGGTAAAGCCTGGCTTGGAGAGTTTTGAGCATTACTTTACTAGCATGTGAGATGAGTGCAATTTGTGCGGTAGTTTGAACATTTTTTGGCCTTGCCTTTCTTTGGGATTGGAATGAAAACTGACCTTTTCCAGTCCTGTGGCACTGCTGAGTCCAAATTTGCTGGCATATTGAGCACAGCACTTTGACAACATCATTTCTCAGGATTTGAAATAGCTCAACTGAAATTTCATCATCCCCACAAGCTTTGTATGTAGTGATGCTTTCTAAGGCCCACTTGACTTCACATTCCAGGTTGTCTGGCTCTAGGTCAGTGATCATACCGTCATGATTATCTTGATCATGAAGATATTTTTCTGTACAGTTCTTCTGTGTATTCTTGCCACTTCCTAATCTCTTCTGCTTCTATTATGTCTCTACCATTTGTCCCTTATTGAACCCATCTTTGCAGGAAATGTTCCCTTGGTATCTCTAATTTTCTTGAAGAGATCTCTAGGCTTTCCCATTCTATTTTTCCCCATCTTTTTTTTTTTTTTTTTTTGCATTAATCACTGAGGAAGGCTTTCTTATCTCTTCTTGCTATTGTTTTGAACTCTGCATTCAAGGGGGTATATCTTTCCATTTCTCCTTTGCTTTTCACTTCTCTTCTTTTCACAGCTACTTGTAAGGCCTCCTCAGACAGCCATTTTGCTTTTTTGCATTTCTTTTTATTGAGGATGGTTTTGATTCCTGTCTCCTGTATAATGTCGCATACCTCCATCCATAGTTCATCAGGCACTCTATCCTATCTAGTTACCTAAAACTGTTTCTCACTTCCACTGTATAGTCATGAAGAATTTTATTTAGGCCATACCTGAATTTCTTCACTTTCTCCAATTTCAGCCTGAATTTGGCAATAAGGATTTCATGATCTGAGCCACAGTCAGTTCCCAGTCTTCTTTTTGTTGACTGTATAGAGCTTCTCCATCTTTGCCTGCAAAGAATATAATAAATCTGATTTTGGTTTTGACCATTTGGTGATGTCCATGTGTCCAGTCTTCTCCTGTGTTGTTGGAAGAGGGTGTTTGCTATGACTAGTGCCTTCTCATGACAGAGATATCTTAGCCTTTGCCCTGCTTCATTCTGTACTCCAAGGCCAAATTTTCCTGTTACTCCAGGTGTTCCTTGACTTCCTGCTTTTGCATTCCAGTCCCCTATAATGAAAGAAGGTTCCCTTTACTTCACACCCTATCCAGTATTTGTTATTTGTAGACTTTTTGATGATGAGCTTTCTAACTGCTGTGGTGTGACATCTCACTTGTAAGCTTAATTCTTTTCTGTAATAAGGGATTCATATGCAGATGACACCACCCTAAGTGAAGAGGAACGAAAAAGCCTCTTGATGAAAGTGAAAGTGGAGAGTGAGAAAGATGGCTTAAAGGTCAACACTCAGACAACTAAGATCATGGCATCCGGTTTTCTTACTTCATGGAAAATAGACGGGGAAACAGTGTCAGAATTTATTTTTCTGGGCTCCAAAGTCACTGCAGATGATAACTGCAGCCATGAAATTAAAACATGCTTACTCCTTGGAAGGAAAGTTATGACCATCCTAGATAGCATATTCAAAAGCAGAGACATTACTTTGCCAACAAAGGTCCGTCTAGTCAAGGCTATGGTTTTTCCTGTGGTCATGTATGGATGTGAGCGTTGGACTGTGAAGAAGGCTGAGCACCGAAGAATTGATGCTTTTCAACTGTGGTGTTGGAGAAGACTCTTGAGAGTCCCTTGGACTGAAAGGAGATCCAACCAGTCCATTCTGAAGGAGATCAGCCCTGGGATTTCTTTGGAAGGAATGATGCTAAAGCTGAAACTCCAGTACTTTGGCCACCTCATGCGAAGAGTTGACTCATTGGAAAAGACTCTGATGCTGGGAGGGATTGGGGGAAAGAGGAGAAGGGGACGACAGAGGATGAGATGACTGGATGGCATCACTGACTCGATGAACGTGAGTCTGAGTGAGCTCTGGGAGTTGGTGATGGACAGGGAGGCCTGGTGTGCTGCAATTCATGGGGTCGCAAAGAGTCGGACACGACTGAGCTACTGAACTGAACTGAACTGATTAATAAGGGATATTGAGCATCTTTACAAGTGTTAGCACTCTGTATATCTTCTTTGAAGAAATGACTTTTTATGTCTCCCCGCCCCCCCACCTTCCCCCCCACTTTTTTTTATTGGGTTGTTTCTTTTTCTGGAATTAAGTTGTATGAGCTGCTCGTGTATTTTGGAAGTTAATACTTTGTCAGTTGTTTCATTTGCTATTATATCCCCCCATTCTGAGGGGTGTCTTTTCACCTTGCTTATAGTTTCCCTTGCTGTGAAACAGGTTTTAAGGTTAACCAGGTCACATTTGTTTACTTTTGTTTTTATTTCCATTACTCTAGGAATTGTGTCATAGGGATCTTCTACCGATTTATGTCATCGAATATTCTGCCTATGATTTCCTATAAGCGTGTTAAAAGTTCTAGTCTTACATTTAGGTCTTTAATCCGTTTTGAGTTGATCTTTGTGGATGGTGTTAGGAAGTGTTCTAATTTCATTCTTTTACATGTCAGTCAGTCAGTCAGTTCAGTCGCTCAGTCGTGTCTGACTCTTTGCGACCCCCTGTTGCTGACCAGTTTTCCTGGCACCACTTGTGGAAGGGGCTATCTTTGCCCCATTTCATATTCTTGCCTCCTTTTTCAAAAATAAGGTACCAATAGGTGCATGGGTTTATGTCTCAGCTTTCTTTTCTGTTCCATTGTTCTAGATTTCTGGGTTTTGTACCAGTAGCATAATTTAAGACTGCAGCTTTGTAGTATAATCTGAAGTCAATAGGGTTGATTCTTCCAGCTATATTCTTTCTCAGGACTGTTTTGGCTATTCGGGGTCTTTTGAGTTTCCATATGAATTGTGAATTTTTTTCTTCCAGTGCTGTGAAAAATGCCACTGGTAATTTCATAGAGGTCACAGTGAATCTGCAGATTGCATTTGGTAGTATAGTCATGTTCACAATATATATTCTTCCTACTCAGGAACATGGAATATCTCTCCATCGGTGTATACTATCTTGTATTTCTTTCATCAGTATCTTATAGTTTTTGATATATAGTTCTTTGTCTCCTTAAGTTTTTCCTAGATATTTTATTCTTTTTGTTGTAGTGGTGAATAGGATTGATTCCTTAATTTCTCTTCCTGATTCTTCATTGTTAGTATGTAGGAATGCAAGTGATTTCTGTATATTGATTTTGTATCCAGAAACTTCACCAAATTCACAGATTAGCTTTAGTAATTCTCTGATAATATCTTTCAGGCTTTCTACCACTCCACTATTCTTTCCTGGAGAATCCCAGGGACGGAGGAGCCTGGTGGGCTGCCATCTATGGGGTTGCACAGAGTCGGACACGACTGAAGCGACTTAGCAGCAGCAGCAGCAACATGTACAGTAACATGTCATGCACGAACAGTGAGAACATTATTTCTTCTTTTCCAATCTATCACTGATATCTTTTTCTTCTCTGATTGCTATAGCAAGGATTTCCAAAAGTGTGTTGAATAATAATGGTGAAAGTTTTCACCCTTGTCTTCTTCCCGATTTTAGAGGAACACTTTCAGTGTTTCACCCCTGAGAATAATGTTTGCCATGGACTTATCATATATGCCCATTACTATGTGGAGGCAGGTTCCTTCTGCACCCATTTTTTTAAAACAATTTTAATCATAAATGGGTGCTGAATTCTGTCAAATTTTTTTCTGCATCTATTGACATCGTCATATTGTTTTATGTTTAAATTGGTTAATGTAGTGTATCACATTGATTGATTTGTATTACTGAAGAATACTTGTGTCTATGGAATAAACCCAATTTAATCATGATGTATGAACTTTTGGATGTGTAGTTTAATTCTGTTTTCTAAAATTTTACTAAGGATATTTGCATCTAAGTTCACCAGTGATATTGGCCTGTAGTTTTCTTTTTTTGTGTGTTGTCTTTGTCTGGTTTTGATATCAGGGTGATGGAGGCCTTATACAATGAGTTTAGAGGTGTTCCTTCCTCTGCAGTATTTTGAAAGATTTTTGGAAGGATAGACATTGGCTCATCTGTAAATGTTCGATGGAATTCACCTGTGAAGTCATGTGCTCCTGTGCTTTTGTCTTTTGGGAGGTTTTTGATCACAGTGAAAGGTTGTCGCTGAACCATGAAATACATCACAATTCTTGGCTTCTGAAGGAGAAGAATTCAATCTGGGGCCAGAGAGGAGGGTTGATCACTCGGAACATTTTTAAAGTATAAAAGAGATAGAGAAAGCTTCTGACATAGACATCTGAAGGGGGCAGAAAGAATTCCCCCTGGCTAGTCTTTAGCTACTGTGTGTGTGTGTGTGTAAAGTCGCTCAGTCGTGTATCCCATGAACTGTAGCCCACCAGGCTCCTCTGTCCATGGGATTCACCAGGCAAGAATACTGGAGTGGGTTGCTATTTCCTTTTCCAAGGGATCTTCCAAATCCAGGGATCAAACCCGGGTCTCCTGAATTTCAGGTAGACGCTTTATCCTCTGAGCCACCAGGGAAACCATAGTCTGCTAATTAAAGAAAGGAAATGTCTCAAAACTCAGAGAATGGCACCAGGTGAGTCATCCCGGGCCATAAAACAATTGACATAAATCTTGAAGAAAGGCAGATTTTCAAACAAATATATTGTTTCATTAACACAGTAGGAGAACAACATATGTGTATAATATACTGGTTTGTCAAGTCAGTTCTGAGCCTTTAGGTGAACTGACTTGAAGACAGAATCTACGGTAAATGCATAGTACATTAATCAAGCTTAAGACAAACATTTATGTAAAAATAAAATGCATTGGTAAGCTCAAGGCTTGAGAAAAGTTAAGTTCAGGTGGAGCCAGGTGTCATTATGGCAACACAAAATTTTAAGAGAGAGAGAGAGAAGGGGAAATAACATAACATTAGTTTGTTTCATCCTGCCATTTAAGAGAGAGAGAGAGAGAGAAAAAAAAAAAAAAAAGTACGACACCTGCATCCTATTTCCTCCGTTCGGAGACCCCTGTCCTTCGTACCTGTTAGACTCTGATCTCCCCCTTTTCTTTTAGGAGAATTATGTTGCCTAGGGAAAGGGGCATCGTTCTTGTTTCATAACAGCTTCCCAGCTGATAAGGGGCATTGTCCCTAAATTGGTGAGGCAACAGATCCTCCTAAGCCTCATATTGAGGGTCCTTGATCGAGGGACTGTAGCCCTTATGGAAGTTTGAGCAACCATATGTAACTAAAAAGCATTAATGAGACTAGAAATAAATCCAGCTACACAGTTACAGATGCAGGGAGTAAACAGTAAAACAGAACAATCAAAATTATTGTAATTAAGATAGTTTTCCACCATAGAAAACTGGTTAACGCCCCCCAAAGTGAGGCAGTTGAGGCTTCAGGAGTATCCAAAGCCAGAATTATCTTGTTCATGTGTTTAGTAAAGTGAGCAACGTTAGTGCTCATATCAGGTATATATGTACACGACTGGCTATTAGTAATGTCACAAGTCCCTCCTTGTGCAGCTGTCAGAATATCTAAGGCCAAACTGTCTTTTTTTTTTTTAACTTTACAATATTGTATTAGTTTTGCCAAATATCAAAATGAATCTGCCACAGGTATACCCCCATTCCCCATCCTGAGCCCTCCTCCCTCCTCCCTCCCCTACCCTCCCTCTGGGTCGTCCCAGTGCACCAGCCCCAAGCATCCAGTACCATGGACGAACCTGGACTGGCGACTCATTTCATACATGATATTATACATGTTTCAATGCTATTCTCCCAAATCTCCCCACCCTCTCCCTCTCCCACAAACTGTCTTTTAAAACCACCTTTCTAATTTGCATTTGTTCATCATTAAGAGCTGAAGCCTTTTTTTTTTTTTTCAGAATCTTGTAAAGCCCATTGATTAAAATTAATCAAAACATTCACTTGTAGCATAACATCTGTAGTTCCCAGAGAGAGAGCAAACACTGCAGCCAAATAATCATACCAGTGAAATACAAACCTTGCCCACCGAGTTTTGAGATGTGGTAAATTAGCAGGCTTTTCTGGAAGCTCTGAAAATAGGAAGCCATGAGTAAAAGCTAGCTCTAGGGTGTATATCCCTATCCAGCCAGGGGGAAGCAGTGTCACATATCCAATAGGTCCCATTTGGAGCAAGCCATTGTGACTGAGATATCCAGTCCCAATCAACTCCTGGCCAGGCAAAGCGAGGACTTTGAACTAGGGTTGGAAATCACGGGAATGAGTATGTTGCATATTTTCTGAGGCAAACATTCCAATTGTTTTCAATCATTATAATTAAGTTGTTCGCTAACTTCTGGGGATGGCTGTATTTGTTCCCAGCTGATAGGGACAGTAGATATTAAACTTACTTTTTCAGGAGTTAGCCATATAACCTCATCTCATATTTGATAAATATCAGGTAAAAAGCCAAAAATTAAGTCACATTATGTTCACAGTTAAAGTACAAAGTGTTGCACCAGTCCATCTTAGGGTTGTTAAATGTCATCAGACTAGGAAAAGCCATTGTATATCATTGCTGTTGAAGGTATTCACAGACTTGGAGAAAGTTTTTTCCTTAAAGTGGAGATGTCCACCATGGGAAGCCTTCCACTGATGAAGTCAGGAGCCTTCTGTACATCCAGCAGTTAGACCGATTGTGGAATGCAGCATAGGAGGGAGCTCAGGACAGGAAAGCATTGTCTTGAAGATCAAAGGGCAGACTCAGGATTTTTGGAGTCAGCATAAGTAGGCTGACATAGATTATCGGGCCCATCTGAATAGTCCAAAGTCAGAGCATAGAAAGTAATGGCATAAAATGACATCACTTAATTCTGGTCAGGGTACTATCTCTTAACTCGAGTGTGATGCACCCACGAATCATTTCCTGCCACTTTGACAGCCTTGGGATAAAAAAGAATAACTCATAAAGGCCATCCCAGAGAGGTCTGAGGGACTGGCCCCCAGATCCCAACGTTTTTTATCAGGACTTTGGTTATGGTTCAGAGACTTGCTTGACTCAGAGGCTGTGTCAGGAGTTACTTCTCAGAGTTTCATTAATTCCTGTTGAAGAGCTGAGTTACATAATTAGTTAATTCTAAGGCTTTATGGTCTATACCAATGTCTGTGCATAAGAAAGGCTTTTCATAAGTACATTCAAAGGGGGACAGTCCCTCCTTTTGGGGCACAGTCTGAGCCCTCATTAAAGCTATGTGTAGAACTTTAATCTAATTGTCCTGCATCTTTTGAGTTAATTTGTGCAGATAACTTTTGATAATGTCATTAGCTTTTTCAGCCATTCCTGAGGATTGGGGTCTCCAGGAACAGTGTAAGTGATATTGTATTCCTAGAGCTTTAGACACCCACTGAGTTACATCAGCTTTAAAGGCAGAGCCATTGTCAGTCTGAAGGCTCTGTAGTACCCCAGACCTGGGGATAATTTCATGGATTTTAAAATTCTTATAACTTCCTTAGCCTGTTGACTACAACAGGGAAAAGCCTCAATCCATCCTGTGAAAGTATCCAGCTAAACATGAAATCAATATACATTAAATTTTGGTATATGAGTAAAATCAATGTAGTGGTCCTTTCCAGGATATTTTCTCCTTTGTTATAATCCAGATTTTGCTAGCTTTTAGTCTTTTGGTTATTATTATTATTTCAAACATCACATATTTTGATAATGTTATTTATAGTTTTCATTACATTTTTATCTTGAAACAAATGAGAAGCTACCTGGTAA
This sequence comes from Bos javanicus, assembly GCF_032452875.1. Taxonomy (NCBI): domain Eukaryota; kingdom Metazoa; phylum Chordata; class Mammalia; order Artiodactyla; family Bovidae; genus Bos; species Bos javanicus. The sequence continues at coordinate 5,534,027 of NC_083898.1, forward strand.
GTACTCTCTGCACCCAAATGAAAACACTGGTGTAAACCCTTAAGAATTTTTCATTAATCATTTTCAGAAATTATTAATCATGCATCCTGGGGCTGTAACCATCCTTTATCAGTAATCTAAGCTCCTCTTTTCTCATATCTTTTTAATTCTTCCTCAGTATATCATGATTTATCCTGTTCCACATCCCAGTCCTACTGTGCCCTTTTTTATACATAACAGCTACTTCTTTAGGACAATATATATCAGCTAAACGTCTCTTGGTCTCTCTGAAAAGCTTAATAGGTTCTCCTGTTACCATTTTAAACTGCCTTTCTTTCTATATTGCAACATGAACATGTAAAGTCAAATAAGCATATTAGAATCAGAGTAGATATTTACTCGGTGGCCTTTGCTTAACTCTAGAGCTCAGGTCAGAGCCACAACTGATCACTGGTTCCCTGGGGGAAAGATTTTGCTTCTAAAACCTGTTCACATGTCACCACGGAGTAACCTGCTTTATGTTTTCCATCGTGAACAAAAAAACTGCCATCTGTAAATATTTCCATGTCAGGATTGCTTAATAGGGTATCCATTCGATTTTCCAGAGCTGCTTAATTTAAATTTAGAAATTGGAAACAATCATGATCAGGACTTTTATTTTCCTTCTCATGAAGGAAAGTGGCAGAATTTAAATTTCCATAAATTTTAAGCTCAGTCACTGATCCTTCTAACAGCAATGACTGATGTTCAAGAATCCCAATGCTGTCATCCAAATACTAACCTTAGATTGTAAGATTCCATTCAGGTCATAAGAAGTCAGTACAGTAAGATTTCATACATTATTTATTTTTAAGGCCTCAGGTGTTAATAAAGCAGTTGCCCCAATTACTCTTAGACAGTGTGGGCACCCACATGAGATTACATCTAATTCTCTACTTAAACAACCAATAGGTTGCTGGTGAGGCCCTTGGGGTTGTGTCAAAACTCCCAAGGCCATAACTTTTCTTTAGGTGACAAATTAAATGCTGACCCTGTGGGCAAGCTTAAAGTGGGATATTGCAGGAGACTAGTCTGAAGAGCCTTAAAAGCCTTTTGAGTATCTGGAGACCAAACCAGTTTGTCAGTTTTGGCCTGCTGAATCTCAGTTAAACAAGTTTATATAAAGGCCAGGCAAGTTCCCCATAACACAGAATTGAAAGGCAGCAGTAACCTGTGACTCCTAAAAATTCCCTCAATTGTATTTAAGTCATAGGTAGGTGATGACTTTAGTTCAGTCAGTTCAGTCACTGAGTCATGTCCGACTCTTTGCGACCCCATGAATTACAGCATGCCAGGCCTCCCTGTCCATCACTAACTCCCAGAACTCACTGAGACTCACGTCCATCGAGTCAGTGATTTCATCAAGCCATCTCATCCTCTGTCGTCCCCTTCTCCTCCTGCCCCCAATCCCTTCCAGCATCAGAGTCTTTTTCAATGAGTCAACTCTTTGCATGAGATGGCCAAAGAACTGGAGTTTCAGTTAGCATCATTCCTTCCAAAGTAATCCCAGGGATGATCTCTTTCAGAATAGACTGGTTAGATCTCCTTGCAGTCCAAAGGACTCTCAAGAGTCTTCTCCAACACCACAGTACATATATAGGTATAATTCTCTCAGGGCCTATGGCCCTAGTCCATTCTGATATGACTAGGTCCAGATATCAAATAGATTGTTAACAAAGCTGAGCTTTTTCTCTTGATGCCTTGTAACTGCAGCCTGCCAGAAAGTTTAAGAAATCTTTTGAGGCTTGTGAGCACGTTTCCTCCGCCTCAGAACAGAACAAAATATCCTTTGCATATTGTAGTACCACTGTTTTGGGGCTATTAAAGTTTTGTAGAATCCGTGACAAACTTTGCCTGAACAGGTGAAGGCTGTCATGAAATCACTGGGGCAACACTTTCCAGGTTAGCCGAGAAGCTGGCTGCATAGGGTCTTCAAAGGCAAATAGAAATTGATTTTCTTCTTCCAAAGGCACTAAATAAAAGGCATTTTAAAATAAATTACTGAGAAATATGTGGCTCTTTCGGGAATTTCAGACAATAGAGTATAAGGATTAGGTACCACAGCGTGTAAAGGAGCTACAGCCTTATTTATTATTTGTAAATCTTGAACTAGTCTCCATTCACCATTTGATTTCTTTATACCTAACATAGGAGTGTTGCATGGACTGTAACAGGGAATTAATAGCCCCTGCTCCTTTAAATTCTCAAGGATGAGTTTTAACTTTTCCTTAACCTCAGGTTTCAGTGGATACTGTTTCTCATGTGGAAATAAGGGAGGGTCTTTGAGCTTGACAACTACAGGAATAGCATATTGTGCTCGACCCACAGATTTTTCATCAGCCCATCTTTAGGATTCCTATTTTGTTCAATTAAATGGAGAGAAAAATAGGACTCCATATTCATGAAAACGGAGGCATGGAGCTTGCTCAGTATCAGATCAGATCAGTTGCTCAGTCGTGTCCGACTCTTTGCGACCCCATGAATTGCAGCATGCCAGGCCTCCCTGTCCATCACCAACTCCCAGAGTTCACTCAGACTCACGTCCATCGAGTCAGTGATGCCATTTAGCCATTTCATCCACTGTCGTCCCCTTCTCCTCTTGCCCCCAGTCCCTTCCAGCATCAGATTCTTTTCCAATGAGTCAACTCTTCACATGAGGTGGCCAAAATACTGGATTTTCAGCTTTACCATCATTCCTTCCAAAGAAATCCCAGGGCTGATCTCCTTCAAAATGGACTGGTTGGATCTCCTTGCAGTCCAAGGGACTCTCAAGAGTCTTCTCTAACACCACAATTCAAAAGCATCAATTCTTCTTCATCAAAGCTCAGCCTTCTTCACAGTCCAACTCTCACATCCACACATGACCACAGGAAAAACCATAGCCTTGATGAGACGAACCTTTGTTGGCAAAGTAATGTCTCTGCTTTTCAATATGCTATCTAGGTTGGTCAAAACTTTCCTTCCAAGAAGTAAGCATCTTTTAGTTTCATGGCTGCAGTCCCCATCTGCAGTGATTTTGGAGCTCAGAAAAATAAAGTTTGACAGTGTTTCCACTGTTTAGCCATCTATTTCCCATGAAGTGATGGGACCAGATGTCATGATCTTCATTTTCTGAATGTTGAGCTTTAAGCCAACTTTTTCACTCTCCACTTTCACCTTCATCAAGAGACTTTTTCGTTCCTCTTCACTTTCTGCCATAAGGGTGGTGTCATCTGCATATCTGAGGTTGTTGGTATTTCTCTTGGCAATCTTGATTCCAGCTTGTGTTTCTTCCAGTCCACTGTTTCTCATGATGTATTCTGCACATAAGTTAAACAAACAGGGTGACAATATACAGCCTTGACGTACTCCTTTTCCTATTTGGAACCAGTCTGTTGTTCCATGTCCAGTTCTAACTGTTGCTTCCTGACCTGCATACAAATTTCTCAAGAGGCAGGAAGGTGGTCTGGTATTCCCATCTCTTGAATAATTTTCCACGGTTTATTGTGATCCACACAGTCAAAGTCTTTGGCATAGTCAATAAAGCAGAAATAGATGTTTTTCTGGAACTCTCTTGGTTTTTCTATGATCCAGCAGATGTTGGCAATTTGATCTCTGGTTCCTCTGCCTTTTCTAAAACCAGCTTGAACATCAGGAAGTTCATGGTTCACATACTGCTGCAGCCTGTCTTGGAGAATTTTGAGCACTACTTTACTAGCGTGTGAGATGAGTGCAATTGTGTGGTAGTTTGAGCATTCTTTGGCATTGCCTTTCTTTGGGATTGGAATGAAAACTGACCTTTCCCAGTCCTGTGGCCACTGCTGAGTTTTCCAAATTTGCTGGCATATCCCTCCCTAAAAGGGGAGAGGAAGACTCTGGCATGATAAGAAACTCGTGTAAAAATAGCACCGAGTCTCAGTTACAGCATAAAGAACAACTGAAGTATAACTTTTTGGTTTGTCCAGAGAATCACACTACAGCAGCAGATCAGGAAGAAAGTGAGTCAGGTGATTCAGTAAGCACAGAGTAAGTTGCTGCTGCTGCAGTTGTGTCGCTTCAGGCATGTCCGACTCTACTCGAGCCCATATACAGCAGCCCACCAGGCTTCCCCATCCCTGGGATTCTCCAGGCAAGAATATTGGAGTTGGTTACCATTTCCTTCTCCAAAGCATGAAAGTGAAAAGAGAAAGTGAAGTCGCTCAGTCGTGTCCTACTCTTAGCGACCCCATGGGCTGCAGCCCTCCAGGCTCCTCCATTCATGGGGTTTTCCAGACAAGAATTCTGGAGTGGGGTCCCATTGCTTCTCCAGAGTAAGTTGTCTCAGTGTCTAAAAGGAAGTCAATAAATTGGCCACACACAGTTACTAATACCCAGGGTTTCTCAGATGTAATTAGGACAGGAACTTGTGTGGGGACTCCCGGGCACCTTCAGTCCTGATTGCCTTGAGAGTCTGACCCCTGAAACCTACACCTCTGGGGGCAGTCTCTCCTCCAGTGTGGTCCCTTGCAGACTGTATATGGAGCTGAGGGTGGCTTAGATGTCTGGGGGCAATTCTGCTTGGGGTGCCCGTCCTTTTCACAGTAATAGCAAACCCATCCCTTTTTACCTGGGTCCCTCTGGAAATTTTTCTAAGGCTGTTTGGGAACGTTTCTGACAACAACTACCAAGGTTTCTCCCTGTTCCTTTGTATTTTTCTGCCTTTCTTTCTTTCCCTCATTTTTCCTGCCATAATAGACTGTTTGAGCCAGTTTCAGCAGATTATCTAAAAACCGATTTGTTCCATACTTGTTTTAGTAGCTTATGGTGGATATCTAGAACAGACTGAGTGAGAAATCTATCTTTTAAGATCACTCTTCCCTCTTCACTTTCAGGGTCAATCTCAGTGTATCTGAGAAAGGCTTATCTCAGTTTATCTAGGAATTTATCAGGTTCTTCCTTCTCCTTCTGTTCTATGTTGGCCAGTTTGTCATAGTTTAAAGTCTTTGCATGCCCTTGCCTGAGTTCTTTAAGAATACATCTGATACATCTGAAAAAATGACTCAGATCCCATCTTCCTTTAGCCATGTTATAGTCCCAGTATCGTTCTATAATTGGGACTGCCTGATTCCCAGTGGATAGGATGACTATCTCATCCTCCCTTTTCGCTACTTGCGTGCTTGTGTGGGGACCTCCAGGCTACAAGCCATTCATCACCAAAAGTAACAGCTTTCCCCAAAACTCAAGTTTTTGAGTTGGGAGTCAGTGTTTGTCCCAAGATATACATCAAATCATGTGAAGTAAGGTAATAAAGCAGAGTAACACCTTTAAAGGCTCTAATATATTTTTTCTGGGTCCTCCAAATAGTCTCCCAGATATTCCTTGATTATTTGTATTTCTTGTTAAGGAAAGCACTTATTAACTCTTGGAGACTGACTATTTCTCTCAGTGGATGCTTCTTAAAAAGGCAACAGCTTGTGTGGCTGTTCTTCAGCCTCTCTGGCTGCTCTGTGCATATGATCCCAGGAATAGATTGGAGAAACATGATTTTCTTTATTTCTTTGCCTCCTCTCCTCCATCTCATCCTGTATTTTTAGATTTTGCTATCTGAGCTTCTCTTACTTCAATTGTCTGAGGTTTTATTGAAATCAGAGTAGTCTTTGCTATCTGAGCTTCTCTTACTTCAATTGTCTGAGGTTTTATTGAAATCAGAGTAGTCTGAGGTAGTACTGAGATAGGGGTTCTTTGGGTGTCTACTTGGGCAGTTTGAATCTCAGTTTTGGTTTTTACTGAGACCAAGACAACCTTTCAAGGAGTGTGGGGTCAGGGCCGGGGGTGGTTCTCTGACTTTCAGTTTCGTTAGTTTGGAGCTTTGCATATTGGAGCAAAATAGGAGGACAGGAGGAAGCTGAGGGTTTCATACCCAAATCTATACCCTTAGGGCATATGTCTAGCATATGTTACAGAGAGAAAAAAAGGCAATACATATGCTACTTCTACCCATAGCTCTTGTTTTCCACAGAACCAACCTAATTGTAAAACAGTATTATAATTTTAAAAAACCCTCCAATTGCAGAGGGAAAAAAAGGCAACCCATATGCTACTTCTATCCATAGCCCTTGTTTTCCACAGAACCAATCTAATTGTAAAACAGTATTATCCAACAAGGCCACAGTTTGCCATCCTCCAATGGATACCGTGGCCATACAGTATCACATAATGATCACATAGAAGATCAGACGTGTCTTCTTTAAGCTCTGGGGGTCAAATTGATTCCAGTTTTTCAAGATATACTTCAAAGGAATGAGTCTGAATTTTCTAGCTCCCATCTGTAAGAGAGAAAACATTGACTAACACCATCTTTCTACTAGAGGTGTCGTCCCCTGTTCTAGATGGGGGTGTAGACAGACTTTACACCAAAGCTTTCCTTCCGTGATCGGACTCAGTCTTCACCTTACTGATGCAGGCCCTGTACTCATCCCTCCTATTTCTACCACTGAGGTGGGGTAGAGATGCACCAGGGGTAGATCTGATGACATCTCATATTGATGCCCCATATTGATGTTCCTCATCATTAAAACCTTTCTTGCCTCTGATGCCACCCAGGGTACAGAGTAGCCTTCTGGAATGCCTCCCAAGCTAAGACTGTTGTGGGAAACATTCATCACCTGAGTGCCTGTGTACAACCCTGAGTATATTTCTGACCACAATAAGAGTGGTATGAACATAAAACTCAGATGTTCCTTCCAAGCCTCACCACACCAGTATAAGCAATACCAAAAGAGCTGGTAAAGGGCTGGCCAGTAAGGTAAAAGTGTTTTTGTCTTGATTTATTAGGGTCAGTCCTTCCAGTTCATTCCCACAGATTCCACAGAAAGAATATCTAAGGAGTTAGGACAAAAGCAACTGGAGAACCTCCTCTGGCCCTATAAGAGCTAGCATTACTTAAGGAAGAAGTCTACTGTACTTCCTGAGTAACTTTCACGTGAGTGATGCTCTTGGATATAGAGCTCCATCTAGCTTCCAAACTTTTGACTGCTAGGTTGGCTGTGCACTTCCTGACTACTGACTTAAGTTTGAGACTTAAGTAACAGCACCCAGCAACAGCATATATCTCAAGTCCCCTGAAAGTCTATGATCCAACAGATTAGATTAGTAGTTCTAATTCCCAAGAGATTGTGAAATGGTCAAAGAGAACGGAATGTTTGACTGAGAAAGGAGAGTTCAGTTCACTTGTTTTGACCATTTCTGGTCAGTTCCTGGAGGAGATATTGGGTGCCTCTTGGAATTGGCAGGTTAGTATAAACCCCTTACAGGTTTCTGCCATAAGCCATATGAGATCACTGCTGAACCACAGAACAGGGCCCTTCACTTGCTACATAGAGAGTGTGTCACTCACTCACACAAGCACACCATAGAGTTAGTAAGATACAGCAGAAAACGTGTTAGCTAGGAGAACAAAGAACTAGAACTCCAAGCATCCTTATCTTGTCCTGAAGAATCGCAGATGAGTCTGCAAGATGAAAGTTTGTTGCTGAACCAAGACAGACACCTGGATCCTTAGTCTCCAGAGGAGAAGAATTCAATCCAGGGCTTGATTGCTTAGAACTTTTGTGTAAAAAAGTTTTATTAAAGTATAAAAGAGATAGAGAAAGCTTCTGATGTAGACATCAGAAAGGGGCAGAAAGGGTACATCCAGCTAGTCTTTAGCTGGATATTATATAGCTACTAGAAGTCTGCTAATTAAAGAAAGGAAATGCCTCAAAACTCAGAGAATGACACCAGGGTCATGAGATGATTGACATGAATCTTGAAGAAAGGCAGATTTCCATACAAATACATTGTTTCATTAACATGGATTAGGAGAACATTATAGAAGTATAGCATACTGGTTTGTTAAGTCAGTCCTGACAGAGTCTAGCATAAATGTGTAGTACATTAACAAAGCGTATGGAACAACATACTGGTTCCAAATAGGAAAAGGCATACGTCAAGGCTGTATGTTATCACCCTGCTTATTTAACTTCTATGCAGTGTTCATCATGAGAAACGCTGGATTGGAAGAAACACAAGCTGGAATCAAGATTGCCAAGAGAAATATCAAGAACCTCAAATATGCAGATGACACCACCCTTATGGCAGAAAGTGAAAAGGAACTAAAAAGCCTCTTGATGAAAGTGAAAGTGGAGAGTGAAAAAGTTGGCTTAAAGCTCAACATCCAGAAATTGAAGGTCATAGCATCCAGTCCCATCACTTCATGTGAAATAGATGGGGAAGCAGCGGAAAAAGTGTCAGACATTATTTTTTTGGGTTCCAGAATCAGTGCAGATGGTGACTGCAGCCATGAAATTAAAAGACGCTTACTCCTTGGAAGAAAAGTTATGACCAACCTAGATAGCATATTGAAAAGCAGAGACATTACTTTGCCAACAAAGGTTTGTCTAGTCAATGCTATGGTTTTTTCCTGTAGTCATGTATGAACGTGAGTGTTGGACTGTGAAGAAGGCTGAGCACCGAAGTAATGATGCTTTTGAACTCTGGTGTTGGAGAAGACTCTTGAGAGTCCCTTGGACTGCAAGGAGATCCAAGCAGTCCATTCTGAAGGAGATCAGCCCTGGGATTTCTTTGGAAGGACTGGTGCTAAAGCTAAAATTCCAATATATTGGCCACCTCATGCAAAGAGTTGACTCATTGGAAAAGACTCTGATGCTAGGGGATTGGGGACAGGAGAAGAAAGTGATAATAGAGGATGAGATGGCTGGATGGCATCACTGACTCAATGGACATGAGTTTGAGTGAACTCCAGGAGTTGGTGATGGACAGGTACGCCTGGCATTCTGCAGAAGGAAATGGCAACCCACTACAGTGTTCTTGCCTGGAGAATCCCAGGGACGGGGGAGCCTGGTGAGCTACCGTCTATGGGGTCTCACACCGTCAGACACTACTGAAGCGGCTTAACAGCAGCAGCAGCAGCATACATGAAAAATTAGGCTTCCCTTGTGGCTCAGCTGATAAAGAATCCACCTGCAATGCAGAAGACCTGGTTTTGATCCCTGGTTTGGGAAGATTCCCCGGAGAAGGAAAAGGCTGCCCACTCCAGTATTCTGGCCTGGAGAATTACACGGGCTGTATAATCTATGGGGTCGCAAAGAGTTGGACACGACTGAGTGACTTTCACTACCACTACTATACTGAAAATCAAGAAACTGATGCAACCACTATTGAAAACAGTGAGCAGTTCTATTATTTTTACTAAGGGTAATTGCTTTACAGAATTTTGCTGTTTTCTTTCAAACCTCAACATGAGTCAGCCATATATATACATATACCCCCTCCTTTTGAAGCTGGGAGGATCCCAAGCCCGAGGGACAGCGGTCAAGAGGAGCTACCCCCCATGTCCAAGGTCAGGGGCTGCGGCTGGGAGCAGCAACCCCATGTCCAAGGAGTGGTGGCTACACGGGTGCAGGAAGGCCTAGAGGAGCTATTCCACATTCAAGGTCAGGAGGGGCGGCCGTGAGGAGATACCCCTCATCCAAGGTAAGGAGCAGCTGCTGCGCCTTGCTGGAGCATCTGTGAAGAGATACCCCACGTCCAGGATAAGACAAACCCAAGTAAGACAGTAGGTGTTGCAAGAGGGCATCAGAGGGCAGACACACTGAAACCATAATCACAGAAAACTATAAAGTCAATCTAATCACAGTAGGACCACAGTCTTATCTAACTCAATAAAACTAAGCCATGCCCTGTGGGGACACCCAAGATGGGCGGGTCACGGTGGAGAGGTCTGACAGAATGTGGTCCACTGGAGAAGGGAATGCAAAACCACTTCAGTATTCTTGCCTTGAAAACCCCAAGGACAGCATGAAAAGGCAAAATGATAGGATAATGAAGGAAGAATTCCCCAGGTGAGTAGGTGCCCAATATGCTACTGGAGATTAGTGGAGAAATAACTCCAGGAAGAATGAAGGGATGGAGCCAAAACAAAAACAATACCCAGTTGTGGATGTGACTGGTGATAGAAGCAACGTCCAAGGCTGTAAATAGCAATATTGCATAAGAACCTGGAATGTTAGGCCCATGAATCAAGGCAAATTGGAAGTGGTCAAACAGGAGACAGCAAGAGTGAACACTGACATTCTAGGAATCAGGAAAATAAAATGGACTGGAATGGGTGAATTTAACTCAGATGACCATTATATCTACTACTGTGGGCAGGAATCCCTTAGAACAAATGGAGTAACTATCATGGTCAACAAAAGAGTTCTAAATGCAGTCCTTGGATGCAATCTCAAAAACGACAGAATGATCTGTTTGTTTCCAGGGCAAAACATTCAATATCACAGTAATCCAAGTCTTTTCTCCAACCAGTAATGCTGAAGAAGTTGAAGTTGAACTGTTCTATTAAGACCTACAAGACCTTTTAGAACTGACATCCCAAAAAGATGTGTTTTTCATTATAGGGGACTGAAATGCAAAAGTAGGAAGTCAAGAAACACCTGGAGTAACAGGCAAATTTGCCCTTGGAATACAGAATGAAGCAGTGCAAAAGCTAATAGAGTTTTGCCAAGAAAATGCACTGGTCATAGCAAACACCCTCTTGCAACAACACAAGAGAAGACTCTACAAATGGACATCACCAGAGGTCAAAACCAAAATCAGATTGATTATATTCTTTGCAGTGAAAGATAGAGAAGCTATATATAGTCAAAAAAAACAAGATCAGGATCTGACTGTTGCTCAGATCATGAACTCCTTTTTGGCAAATTCAGACTTAAATTGAAGAAAGTAGGGAAAATCACTAGACCATTAAGGTATGACCTAAATCGAATCCCTTATGATTATACAGTGTAAGTAAGAAATAGATTTAAAGGACTAGATCTGATAGAGTGCCTGATGAATTATGGACTGAGGTTCATGACATTGTACAGGAGACAGTGATCAAGACCATCCCTATGGAAAAAGAAATGCAATAAAGAAAAATGGCTGTCTGGGGAGGCCTTACAAATAGCTGTGAACAGAAGAGAATTAAAAAGCAGAGGATAAGAGGAAAGATACAAGCATCTGAATGCAGAGTTCCAAAAACTAGCAAGCTAAGCTGCTGCTAGCAAGAAGAAATAAGAAAGCATTCCTCAGAGATCAGTGCAAAGAAATAGAGGAAAACAACAGAATGGTAAAGACTAGAGATCTCTTCAAGAAACCTAGAGATACCAAGGGAACATTTCATTCAAAGATGTGCTTGATAAAGGACAGAAATGGTATGGACCTAACAGAAGCAGAAGACATTAAGAAGAGGTGGCAAGAATACACAGAAGAACTGTACAAAAAAGATCTTCATGATCAAGAAAATCATGATGGTATGATCACTGACCTAGAGCCAGACATCCTGGAATGTGAAGTCTATTGGCCTTAGAAAGCATCACTACGAACAAAGCTAGTGGAGGTGATGGAATACCAGTTGAGCTATTTCAAATACTGAAAGGTGATGCTGTCAAAGTGCTGCACTCACTGCCAGCAAATTTGGAAAACTCAGCAGTGGCTACAGGGCTGGAAAATGTCAGTTTTCATTCCAATCCCAAAGAAAGGCAATGCCAAAGAATGTTCAAACTACCACACAATTTAATTCATCTCACATGCTAGTAAAGTAATGCTCAAAATTTTCCAAGCCAGGCTTCAGCAGTACATGAACCATGAACTTCCAGAAGTTCAAGCTGATTTTAGAAAAGACAGAGGAACCAGCAATCAAATTGCCAACATCTTCTGGTTCATCGAAAAAGCAAGAAAGTTCCAGAAAAGGTGTCTATTTCTTCTTTAATGACTATGTCAAAACCTTTGACTGTGTTGATCACAATAAACTGTGGACAATTCCAAGAGATGGGAATAACAGACCACCTAACCCACCTCTTGAGAAACATGTATGCAGGTCAGGAAGCAGCAGTTAGAACTGGACATGGAACAACAGACTGGTTTCAAATAGGAAAAGGAGTACATAAAGGTTTTATTTGTCACCCTGCTTATTTAACTTCTATGCAGAGTACATCATGAGAAACACTGGGCTGGAAGAAGCAGAGGCTGGAATCAAGATTGCGGAGATAAATATCAATAACCTCAGATATGCAGATGACACCACCCTTACACAGAAAGTGAAGAGGAACTAAAAAGACTCTTGATGAAAGTGAAAGAGGAGAGTGAAAAAGTTGACTTAAAGCTCAACACTCAGAAAACAAAGATCATGACATCTGGTCCCATCACTTCATGGGAAATAAATGGGGAAACAGTGGAAGCAGTGTCAGGTTTTATTTTTGGGGGCTCCAAAATCACTGCAGATGGTGACTGCAGCCATGAAATTAAAAGACACTTATTCCTTGGAAGGAAAGTTATGACCAACCTAGATAGCATATTCAAAAGCAAGACATTACTTTGCCAATAAAGTCCATCTAGTCCAGGCTATGGTTTTTCCCGTGGTCATGTATGGATATGAGAGTTGGACTGTGAAGAAAGATGAGTGCCAAATAATTGATGCTTTTGAACTGTGGTGTTGGGAGGACTCTTGAGAGTCCCTTGGACTGCAAGGAGATCCAACCAGTCCATTCTGAAGAAGATCAGCCTTGGGATTTCTTTGGAAGGAATGATGCTAAAGCTGAAACTCCAGTACTTTGGCCATGTCATTCAAAGAGTTGACTCATTGGAAAAGACTCTGATGTTGGGAGGGATTGGGGGCAGGAGGAGAAGGGGACAACAGAGGATGAGATGGCTGGATGGCATCACTTACTCGATGGACATGAGTATGAGTGAACTCCGGGAGTTGGTGATGGACAGGGAGGCCTGGCGTGCTGCGATTCATGGGGTCACAAAGAGTCGGACACAACTGAGCAACTGAACTGAACTGAACTGATATATATACATTTTTGATTCATGTTAAGGTTTGACAGAAAACAATAAAATTCTGCAAAACAAGTATCCTTCAATAAAAAATTAAATAAGAACTGCTCACTGTTTTCATTAGTAGCTACATCAGTTTCTTGACTTTTCTGTATCAGTTCAGTTCAGTTCAGTCGCTCAGTCATGTCTGACTCACTGCGACCCCATGAATCGCAGCATGCCAGGCCCCCCTGTCCATCACCAACTCCCGGAGTTCACCCAAACTCATATGCATCAAGTCAGTGATGCTATTCATCCACCTCATCCTCTGTTGTCCCCTTCTCCTCCTGCCCCAGTCCCTCCCAGCATCAGAGTCTTTTCCAAAGAGTCAACCCTTTGCATGAGGTGGCCAAAGTATTGGAGTTTCAACCTCAGCATCAGTCCTTCCAATGAGCACCCAGGACTGGTCTCCTTTAGGATGGACTGCTTGGATCTCCTTGGAGTCCAAGGGACTCACAGGGGTCTTCTCCAGCACCACAATTCAAAAGTATTAATTATTCGATGCTCAGCTTTCTTCACAGTCCAACTCTCACATCTGTACATGTAAGACCATAGCCTTGACTAGACCTTCATGTATAGGATGTTGTTAACCTTTCTGTAGTACATGGTTGACTTACATGTGTTTTTCAAAATCTGTTTTGTTTTGCTTTGTTTTGTTTTTTCTTAAATACTCTTAGGCATGGAGCTGCCAGATCATATGGTCAGTCTCTTCCTAGATTTCAAGTGACATTTATAATGGCTCCTACCAAATATATCCTATTAGTACCATAAAGATTTCCCTTTAAAAATGTTCCTGTACCATGTCTTCTCTTTATAATATTTGATACTTTTTCACTACCCAGAGGTGATACCTCATGAAGTATAGTTTGTGTATCTCCAAAAGTAGACTGGGCTTCCCAGGTGGCACTGTCATAAAGAATCCACCTGCAAAGGCTGGAGTGAAAGGAGATGCAATTTGGAAAGATCCCCTGGAGGAGGAAATGGCAACTCATTCCAGAATTCTTGCCTGGAAAATTCCATCGACAGAGGAAATTGTTGGGCGATGATCTCTAGGATCACAAAGCAGTGAACCCAAAAGAGCTTATGGTAATTCACTATAATGAACGTATTTCATGTGCTTTTAAAGGAATATTGAAAATTGTATTTACCTGCTGATATTTTCTTGCAGATATGGTGTGCTATTTGATATTTTTCATTCACAGGAGACTGATAGCAGTTACTGAAAGACAGATGATATTTAAATCCCAGCAGCCTTGGGAATATTATGTGATTTTCTTTTCTTTTTTTTTTTTTTAATTGGCTCCTGTCATGTTCAAAGATAGATACCATGTCAAGTCCAGCAGCCTTGTGAATATCAGATGCCCATCAGTGATAGTTTTAAGGCTGCCATTACAGAGAAAACCATCCACACTGCAAGGCTTCATTATCCCCTCCTCTTTTAGCATGGCCTGCACTTCCTGAGAGTTTTTGTCAGGCCTGTTAAGTACATTAGAGTAGAATAAGCCAGAGGATGCCACCAAACCTGGTGTCTCCTCAATCTTGGATTTTTGAAGTAAATATTCTGTTCTCTTTAAGTTGAAGACAAGGGTGAGTTGGTTTTACATGTATAGATTCTTCCCAAGACCCTGAGACTATTCTATGTATTCAGCTGTTCTTGCTTTTACCCATATATTATTAGAATGTGTGTCATCTACTATGCTTACTGCAGTAGGTTTACATGGATTCTGGATTTTATATGCATTTGTGGAAAGAAATTAATATCAAATTCCAGATGTATAATTTCCATCCACCAATGTCCTCTGCTACCCAAAAGTTTCTTGCCAGGTTGGATGTCCATGTCATGTTTGTGTGTATGCCCACTGGAGTGAATTTTTGTATCCAGCCTCTCCATTGCATTCCATGATGTTTCTTCAGTTGAAGCTATTTCAGGCAATGTGATGATCTCTGGACTTATCTCTATTTATGAAGATGGCCCACTTTCGTTTTTCAGTCCTTAATTCAAAATTCATTCTAGACCTATATAACACTTCCTTATGCATTCCTCTGTACAGGTATGGTATCTTAACTTTCATATCTTTGGTGTTGAATGGTGCAGCAGGACCCGGTTTGGTGTGTGTGGTGTTTGAAATCTGTTCATTTCTGAACTATTCCAGGATCTGATTTATCATACTGTCTCTAAGTCTTTATTTATGTATTTCTCTTTCTTGGGAGTGCACTTTTCTAATCATGGTTAAAGTGGCTCTTACCAGGCCCATCCCACCAGTAATCAAAAGGTCCACTGTACTAATGCTACTCTACCATTGATGTCATGTCCAGCTTTCAAAAGTGGCCTTTTCCCACTTTCAGGCAGAGGTGATAATGTCCTCCCAGCTTAGACGTCTGTATCTCTTAGAATTAGCCTTATGCTACACTGTCATCTGCTTTTTTAAAGAAGCATGCAATTGTGTTTACCTGTTCATATCCTCTTCCTGTTAGTTTCCCCTGCATTTACTTTATTTAATTTTCCCTTCTGTGAGCCCTGGCAATTTATTAAGGGTGCATATCAGTTAAGAGTTCAGCACCCTTGTGAATAGTGTGTCCATCAGCAAGCGTTTTAAGATTACTGTTATAGAAAATGTCCACAAGGCGGCAGAATTTCTTCATCCCCTCCTCCTGTTACTATGCTAAGAGCAGCCTGGGGGTTATCCCAGGCCTGGTTGTAAATGAAAATAAAATGAGACACAGGAAGTTATCAAAAGTTTTTGTCTTTTTAGTCTTTGAGGTTTTTCTTTAAGTGAAAATTTGTTTCTTATTCACGAGTATTTACACCATTGTAGTTCTTGCAGGGAAAGTGTTTCTCATTCCCCTACAAAGCTACCTGGAGGTATTCAGCTGCAGCTGTTGTCACAGATGTTTTTAGAATGTATTGAGCACATGTCTCTTACTAGAGGAGGTTCATGTGGATTATGAATTGATAGCTATTTGTGGATATAAGTTTATTCCAGCCTTCACCTTTTGTCCTCTCACCCACCAACGCAGTTTGCTAACCGTAAATTTCTTACCAGGAGTGTAAGTCCATTTCTCTTTTTTTTGGGTACTAATCACCATCAATGTTTTTTTAATCCCCTGTGAAATGTACATGATATGATATCTCTTTAATCTGCCCTTTTTACCTACTGTGATTCATTCTGGATTTCTGTATACATCATCAGGGATAATTGCATTTTTTTTTTTTTTACATTTTCATAATATTGGATTCATATTTCGTTGTGTCTCTCTGTCACATTTCTTTCTTTCCTGTCATCAACAATTTTCTTTCCTGTCATCTCTTGTGCATTGAGAATGCTACTGCAGTGCATGTTTGTGATGGTGGGGTGTGGGCGTGTGTTTTCCATGATCTGTTGGTTTCTCAAATGCTCTGGGAGTGAAACCTCCAAGTGACATCTTCTGTCCCATTTTGTGACTCCAAGGGACTTTAATAGTCACGCCCATAAAGGTTCTGTCTGCTTACCTACCACCAGTGGTATATAAGGGTCCACTTTACTAACATTGCTCTGCTCTTTCTTGTCTGTAGAGTTTTGGATAGTGGCCTGTTGGGTTTCACAGTAGTGATATTGCATTGCAGTGTAACTTTTCATATCACTGATAATAAAGCAAACGAGGCACATTTCCAGAGGCTTCTTTCTAGGCATTGACTGGTATTTACCTGTTGTTGTTTCCTTCCTGATTGTGTGGTTTGTTTTTGTTTTTATTTTGTTGTGCAAACCCTGGCCATTTTATAAGGGTATGTGTCATTTAGAGACTGGTCGCCTTGTGAATAATCACTGTCTATCAGCTTAAGGTTTAAGGTTGTTTCTCCCTATAGTGAACACAAGGCGGCAGCATATCTTCAGGTTGCTTCTTGTTACTATGGTAACTGAATCTTTAGAGGTATGAGTAATTTCAGCTTGTAAATGAGAGTAGAATGAGGTATAGGAAGCCCACCCCCCTGAAAGTTTGTGTCTACTTCTTTCTTGGTTTTATTGTAGTTCATATTTCTTGTTTGACAAAGCTGATGTATAGAGTTGCCTTTGGTGTGGCTGTATCAATTCATGCTCACTTACATGGATACACAAAAGCATTCAGCAGTGGTTATTTTCCCTGACCTGCTCTCAGAAAGTGTGTAGTATATCACTCTTGATAAGTCAGTCCCTGTAGATTATGGATTTGACAGGTATTTGTGGAAATCCGTGACTTTCAGCCTTCCAATGTAAGCCTTCCTCTCACTCATTCCCTTTGCTAAGCATCAGGGAATTCCCAGCACTGTTTGTCCATTTTACCTCAGTTGGAGTACTGATTGCCAGCAATATTGTCTGTCTCATTTGAAAAGTAAGTCCTATGACACAGCTCTCATTCGTCCTTCTTCACTGACTCTGATTATCACCACACTTATCTATACCTCTGACAATGACATTATTTCCTTGTTTCCATGCCTGAGTCATATTCCAATGTGAACCTGTATTCCATTCCTTGTCCATTCACCTCTCCATCATGTGTACTTTTCTTTACTTTCATTTCTGGGCATTGGGAATCCTGCTGCAGTCATTGATCTCTCTGGCATGTGGATTTCAAAATCTGTGTATTTCAGAAGTATCCTAGTTGTGGAGAGCCCTCGTCATACTTTCTCTTTTGTTTCTGTAAAGTACCACAGACAGTGATTTTTCTTCTGGCTTTTTGCATTGATATGCCACTACCATTATAAAAGGATCCCCTTGAACAATGTCAGTCTACCATGTGTGGCCTGGACCATTTTCCATGGTGGTCTTTTCCAGAGCTCAGAGTTTGTCTCTTGACAGTTTAGATTTCATATCTCTGATAGAAAATGCTGTTGAACTCTATTCATGAGCTTTTTGTACCATTCATATGGTTTTTAGTTTTTGAAAGCACTTTGAGTAGCATTTACATGGTGATGTTTACTTCCCAAGTGTGTCCAAATTTGTTTTGATTTTTGTTTTTATTATTATTGTTTTTTGATATGTGACCCCTGACATGTTGAAGGGTAGGTGTCATGTCGAGTCCAGTGGACTTGTGAATATGAACTATCTATCAGCAGTAGCTTGAAGGCTGTGGTTACAGAGAAAAGACTCCATGCTGCAAGTTTGTTTGTTTGTTTGTTTGTCTTTTAATTCCCTCCTCTTTTAGGATGGCTACTACTCTTGTCTTAGAGTTTTTGTCATGATTGGTTATACATTAGTGTAGAATGAGCCAGAAAAGCCACCAAATCTGGTGTCTCTTCACTCTCATTAGATCAGCCCTCCTTAAATCCCCTAAGTGTAGCTGTCCTAGTCAGCCCTCATTATCTTAACTTTCCTTAGCTTTGCTCTCCTTAGCTCAGCTGTGTCTGGCTGTCCTTAGTTTAGGTCTCCTTAGCTCTCCTCAGCTCAGATCCCCTAAGATCAGCCCTCCTAGCTCTCCTTCACATATCCCTCCTTAGAATAGGTATCATTAGCTCGGCTCTCCATAGCTTTCCTTAGCTCAGCCTCCTTACTACAGCTGTCATGAGCTCAGGTCTCCTTAGCTTAGCTTTCCTTAACACAGCTCTCCTCTCTTTAGCTTAGCTGTCCTGATCTTAGCTCTCCTTAGCTCAGCCCTCCTTAGGATAGCTATCGTTAGCTCAGTTCTCCTTCAGTCAGTCATTTCAGTCGCTCAATCTTGTCCAGCTCTTTCTAATCCTATGGACTGCAGTGAACTGGGCCTCTCTGTCCATCACCAACTCCCAGAGTTTACTCTTCAGGTAGTTTGCCTATTTCCTCTTCATTTATTTTTACTTCTGTGTTTCTAGTTTGTTCTGTCATTTGTGTAATATTTCTCTGCCTTTTATTTTTATTTTTAAATTTATTGTTTCAAGTCTCCTTTTCCTAGGCTTCAAGGTTGAAATCTTTCTTCTTTTTGGTTTCTGCCCTCCTAAGGTTGGTCCAGTGATTTGTGTATCGATTATATAGGGTGAGAGTTTTTGTTTTTCCTCTGAAGGGCAAGACTAAGTGAGGTGGTAATCCTGTAATCCTGTTTGCTGATGATTGGGTTTTTATTTTTGTTTTGTTTGATTTTTGGATGAGGAGTCCTGCACAGCATGCTATTGATGGTTGGGTGATGCAGGGTCTTGTATTTAAGAGGTTTCCTTTGTGTGAGTTCTCACTATTTGATACTCCCTAGGGTTAGTTTTCTGGTAGTCTAGGATCTTGGAGTCAGTACTCTTACTCCAAAGGCTCAGGGCTTGATCTCTGGTCAGGAATGAAGATTCTACAAGCAGTTTGGCATGGCATTAGTGATAGTATAAGAAATATCCAAAAATGAGAAAACAAAGATGAACCCCAAACAAAATCAGGCAAATAATAATGAAAATAATGGAATATATACATATACACTCATGAGCAAAGTGAAAAAAATCAAACAAAAATAAAGTACAGTAGATTGAGCCAGCAAAGAAAGCAAATAAAAGAGTATATTTACCAGTTAAGAGCAAATTAACTATAGCACAAACTGGAAAACAACACTAAGGCAAGGTGCCAAGTGGGAAATAAAACAATGAAAACAAAGCTAACAAGTGTGTTGAGAGGAAATGAAAGAATGAAAGGAAAGAAAAAATAGATATGCAAAATTAAAAGTAGATGAAAATGACTTATATACATTAAAAATTAATTGCAAGGGGAAAAGAAGAGTAGGAAAGACAAATAAATAAATGTAGAAATATGTAATAAGTTGAAAAAATTAATTAAAATTATAAAAAAAAAACAAGAAAAAAAATGGAAAAAGAAAGAAAAAAGGAAAAAAATAAAGGAAACTCCACAGAACTGCAAACACAAAGTAGAGGCAGAGGTTTATAACAACAATAAAGACTGTGATGGAATATACACATATAGATATACACCCATAAGCCAAATTATAACAGTCCAACAAAGATAGGGTACAATAGATTGATCTGTCAAACACAGGAAACCAAAAATTGTATCTCCCAGAAGAAAACTACCTAAAGCACAAACTGGAAACAAACAAACAAACAAAAATGGAACAAGATGCCAACTGGGGAATAAAGCAAAGAAAATAAAACTAACAAATTTGTTGTGAAGAAAGAATGAAAAGAAGAATAAATATGCAAAGTTAAACAGAGGTAGGTAAAGGAGATTTATATATATATATATCCTGGAGAACCATCCTCCCTGATAGAGAAGCATGGCAGACCACGGTCTACAGGGTAGAAAAGAGTTGGACACTACTGAAGCGACCCTGTGCACATAGGTGCAAGACTTTTCCTGCCTGTGGCAGCTCTTCCCCAGTGAGAGCTGAGAATGAATATGGTACAGCTTCTTGGCTTGTGGGGACTCTGGCAGCACCAAGTGTGCAAGGACTCAGACTGACTCTGCTGCAGGAGTTAATGGCCCTTAATCAGAGTCAGGAGTTAATCAGAGTCTTTTGTCCAGCCTCCTGTAGGCCATCCTGTAGGTCTTCTGTAGGCCATCAGGAGGCCTCCATGCCTAGTATTTCTTGGTAGCTATGCCCATTCAGGAATTTAGAGGGCTCCCTTGTCTGGGTCCTTCTCTTTTGTTCAGTGAGTCAGGCACATAGAGAGGCACCCCAGGCTGAGGTCCTACTCTGTATTCCGGTGCATCAGGCATTTAAAGGAGCACCCTAGGTGGAATCCTACTCTGTAGTTTGGTAAGTCAGGCACTTGATGGGCCAGACTCTCTATTGGTCAGCTGCTGATGCTGGCATGGGGAGAAAGAGGTTATGGTGATGGCTCCACCCCCTACACATGACTCACAGTATCAACTTGCTTCCATGGCAGCCTGGCTTACCTCCACAGGCATTTCCCTCCACAATCTCCTCCCTCCTGTCACCTTGGTCTGTCTCTCCAGTATCTTATAATCCTTTGTATTTCTGCATCGGCTGTTGTAACCTCTCATTTTTTATTGCTAGGTTTATTGATTTGATTCTTCTCTCCTTTTTTGTTGATGAATGTGGCTAAATGTTTGGCAATTTTGTTCATCTCATAGAATCAGCTTTTAGTTTTTATTAATCTTTACTATTTTTTCTTTCATTTATTTTTCATTTCTTTCTGCTTGTATCTTTACGATTTCTTTCCTTCTACTAATTTTGGTTTTGTTTTGTTCTTCTTTCCCAGTTATTTTAGGTGTAAATCAAGATTGTCTATATGATGCTTCTCTTGTTTCTTAAGTTAGGATTGTCTTGCTATAAAATTTTCTCTCAGAACTGCTTTTGCTGTGTCCCATAGGTTTTGATTTGTTGTGTTTTCATTGTCATTTGTTTCTAGACAATGTTTGACTTCCCTTTTGATGTCTTCAGTAACTTTTCAGTTATTTAGAAACATCTTGTTTAACACCCATGTGTTCGTGTTTTTACAGTTTTTTTTTCTTGTAATTTATATCTAGTCACATAGTGTTGTGGTCAAAGAAGATGCCTGATACAATTTCCGTTTTCTTAATTTTACTGAGTTTTTATTTGGGACCCAAGATGTGGTCTATCCTTGAGAATGTTCCATGTGCACTTGAGAAGCAGATGTATTGTTCTGTATTTGGATAGAATGTCCTGAAGTTATCAGTAAGATTCATCTCATCTCATGTATCACTTAAGAATTATGTTTCCTTATTAATTTTCTGCTTTGATCTGTTCTTTGGTGTGAGTGGGGCATTAAAATCTAATATGATTGTGTTATCGTCAATTTGTCCTTTTATGTCTGTTATTGTTTTTCTTATGTATTGAGGTACTCCTATGCTGGTTGAATAGATATTTACAGTTGTTATGTCTTCCTCTTGGATTCATCGCTTGATCATCATGTAGTGTCCTTTCTTACCTCTTTTAACCTTCTTTAGTTTAAGGTCTATTTTGTCTGATATGAGGATTGCTACTACATCTTTCATTTGCTTCTCAGTTTCATGACATATATTTTTCCACTCTCTCACTTTCAGTTTATATGTGTCTGAAGTGGGTTTCTTGTAGACAGCATACATATGGGTCTTTTTTTCTTTTAAATTAATTTATTTTAGTTGGAGGCTAATTACTTTGCAATATTTTTGTGGTTTTTGCATATATTAACTTGAATCAGCCATGGGTGTACATGTGTTCCCTATACTGAGACCCCCTCCCACCTCTCTTCCCATTGCATCCATCAGGGGTTTCCCAGTGCACTGGATTTGAGTGCCCTGTTTAATGCATGAAAGTGGGAGTGGTGATCTACTTCACATACAGTAATATATATGTTTCAATGCTAGTATTAAATCATCCCACCCTCACCTTCTACCACAGAGTCCTAAGGTCTGTTTTTATGTGTGTCTCTTTTGCTATCTCACGTACATGGTCATCATAACCATTTTTTAAATTTCATATATATACATTCAGTCCAGTTCAGTCACTCAGTCATGTGCAACTCTGCGATCCCATGAATTGCAGCATGCCAGGCCTCCCTGTCCATCATCAACACCCGGAGTTCACTCAAACTCATGTCCATCGAGTCAGTGATGCCATCCAGCCATCTCATCCTCTGTCATCCTCTTCTCCTCCTGCCTTCAATCCCTCCCAGCATCAGAGTATTTTCCAATAAATTAACTCTTCGCATGAGGTGGCAAATATATTGGAGTTTCAGCTTTAACATCAAAGAACACCCAGGACTGATCTCCTTTAGAATGAACTGGTTGGATCTCCTTGAAGTCCAAGGGACTCTCAAGAGTCTTCTCCAACACTACCATTCAAAGACATCAATTCTTCGATGCTCAGCTTTCTTCAGAGTCCAACTCATATACATATGAGTCAATATATTTGGATTTTATAAATTAAATTCATTACTATATTTCTGTTCTCCTAGAGGTCATCATATGCACCATATTTATTCATACCCATATATATATATGGGTATGAATAAATATATATACACATATACATATATATATACATATACATATATACATATATGTATATATGTATATACTTGGTTCTGTATATATGTCAGAACTTGGTTCTGATATGGGCTTCTGGCTGTGTTTACTTATCTTTAAGAAACAGTGTCAGACTATTTTTGGGGGCTCCAAAATCACTGTATATGTGTGTATAATAAATATTTATTGTGCTTATGCTGCCATTTCTCAGAGAAATAGAATATGTTTTTTAATGTAATATATAAAATCTAGATGTATTCTTTACATTTTGAAAAAGATACTATGTAACTTTATTAAAAATTAATATATGCTCATAACTGAAAACATACAGTTGCTAGAAAAATATTAAGAAAGAAAAAATATCACTGCAGATGGTGATTGCAGCCATGAAATTAAAAGACGCTTACTCCTTGGAAGGAAAGTTATGACCAACCTATATATATATACATATGTGTGTGTGTATATACACACATATGTGAGATAATAAATCTAGATTTTATGAATTACATTCAGAAGCATCCTTCTATTTTTCCAAGAGAGGCCAGCTAAAGTACAGTAAATATTCATATCCATACATTTTGGCCACCTGATTCAAAGAACTGACTCATTGGAAAAGTCCCTGACTCTGGGAAAAATTGAACGTGGAAGCAGAAGGGGACAACAGAGGATAAAATTGTTGGATGTCATCACGGACTTGATGGACATGAACTTGAGTAACTTCTGAGAATTGGTGATGGACAGGGAAGCCTGGCGTGCTGAACTCCATGGGGTCACAAACAGTTAGACATGACTGAGTGACTAAACTGAAATGACATATACATATGAAAGAACATATCTGGATTTGATAAATTACATTCATAGGCATCCTTCTCTTTCTCCATGAAAAGGCAGCATAAGCACCATAAATATTTATTCACACACACAAACACAAATGAGGGAATACATCTGGATTTTATAAATTACATTCATTAGCATCTTCCTATTTCTCCATGAGGGCAGCATAAGCACAACAAATATTGACTCATACACACATATACTCTGCAGAGTTCCTTGGACTGCAAGGGAATCAAACTAGTCAATACTAAGAAAAATCAGTCCTGAATATTCATTGGAAGGACTGATGATGAAGCTGAAACTCCAATACTTTGGCTACCTGATGCAAAGAACTCATCAGTTCTTTTATTGAATGCAAACAAGTAGAGCCACTCCAAAGAAGTGTGGAGATTCCTAAAAATACTGGAAATAGAATTGCCATTTGACACGGCAATCCCACTGTTGGCATAAACACTGAGGAAACCAGAATTGAAAGAGACATGTGTACCTCACTGTTCATCTCAGCACTGTTTACTATAGCTAGGACATGGAAGCAACCTAGACATCCTTTGGCAGACAAATGGATAAGAAAGCTGTAGTACATATATACACAATGGAATGTTACTCAGCTACAAAAAAGAACATATTTGAATGAGTTCTGATGAGGTGGATGAAATGAGCCTATCTTACAGACTGAAGCTAGCCAGAAATAAAAACACCAATATAGTGTATTAATGCATATGACACCACACTTATGGCAGAAAGTGAAGAGGAACTAAAAAGCCTGTTGATGAAAGTCAAAGAGGAGAGTGAAAAAGCTGGATTAAAGATCAACATTCAGAAAACTAGGATCATAGCATCTGTTCCCAGCACTTCATGGGAAATAGATGGAGAAACAATGGAAACAGTGTCAGATTATTTTGGGGGGCTTCAAAATTACTGCAGATGGTGATTGCACCCATGAAATTAAAAGATGCTTACTCTTTGGAAGAAAAGTTATGACCAACCTAGATAGCATATTCAAAAGCAAAGACATTGCTTTGTCAACAAAGCACACTCCCATGCCCGAGGCCAGGGGTGCTGGCCAGGAGGAGCAACCCACGCCAGAGGCCAGGGGCAGTGGCTGGGAGGACCAACCATACATCCAAGGAGCCATGGCTGCATGGGTGAAGGAGGGCCTAGAGGAGCTATCCCACATTGAAGGCTAGGAAGGGCAGTGGTGAGGAGATACCCCACGTCCAAGGTAAGGAGCAATGGTTGCGCTTTGCTGGAGCAGCCATGAAGATATATCCCATGCCCAAGGTAAGAGAAACCCAAGTAAGACGGTAGGTGTTGCAAGAGGACATCAGAGGGCAAACACACTGAAACCATACTCACAGAAAACTAGTCAATCTAATCACACTAGGACCACAGCCTTGTCTAACTCAATGAAACTAAGCCATGCCTGTGGGGCAACCCAAGATGGGCGGGTCATGGTGGAGAGATCTGACAGAATGTGGTCCACTGGAGAAGGGAATGGCAAACCACTTCAGTGTTCTTCCCTTTAGAACCCCATGAACAGTATGAAAAGGCAAAATGATAGGATACTGAAAGAGAAACTCCCCAGGTCAGTAAGTGCCCAATATGCTACTGGAGATCAGTGGAAAAATAACTTCAGAAAGAATGAAGAGATGGAGCCAAAGCAGAAAGAATACCCAGCTGTGGATGTGACTGGTGATAGAGGCAAGGTCCGATGCTGTAAAGAGCAATATTGCATAGGAATTGGAATGTCAGGTCCATGAATCAAGGCAAATTGGAAGTGGTCAAACAAGAGATGGCAAGAGTGAATGTCGACATTCTAGGAATCAGTGAACTAAAATGGACTGGAATGGGTGAATTTAACTCATATGACCATTATATCTACTACTGCGGGCAGGAATCCATCAGAAGAAATGGAGCAGACATCATGGTCAACAAAAGAGTCCGAAATGCAGTACTTGGATGCAATCTCAAAAATGACAGAATGATCTCTGTTTGTTTCCAACGCAAACCATTCAATATCACAGTAATCCAAGTCTATGCCCCAACCAGTAATGCTGAAGAAGCTGAAGTTGAATGGTTCTATGAAGACCTACAAGACCTTTCAGAACTAACACCCAAAAAAAGATGTTCTATTCATTATAGGGGACTGGAATGCAAAAGTAGGAAGTCAAGAAACACCTGGAGTAATAGGCAAATTTGGCCTTGAAATACGGAATGAAGCAGGGCAAAGACTAATACAGTTTTGCCAAGAAAATGCACTCATCATAACAAACACCGTCTTCCAACAACACAAGAGAAG
This sequence comes from Bos javanicus, assembly GCF_032452875.1. NCBI lineage: Eukaryota > Metazoa > Chordata > Mammalia > Artiodactyla > Bovidae > Bos > Bos javanicus. Next base: position 5,559,956 of record NC_083898.1, read on the forward strand.
ACTCTATACATGGACATTACCAGATGGTCAACACCGAAATCAGATTGATTATATTCTTTGCAGCCAAAGATGGAGAAGCAGCCAAAGATGGAGAAGCTCTATACAGTCAGCAAGAACAAGACCAGGAGCTGACTGTGGCTCAGACCATGAATACCTTGTTGCCAAATTCAGACTTATTTTGAAGAAAGTAGGGAAATCCACTAGACCATTCAGGTATGACCTAAATCAAATCCCTTATGATTATAGAGTGGAAGTGAGAAATAGATTTAAGGGCCTAGATCTGATAGATAGAGTGCCTGATGACCTATGGGAAGAGGTTCATGACCTTGTAGAGGAGACAGGGATCAAGACAATCCCCATATAAAAATAAATGCAAAAAAGAAAAATGGCAGTATGGGGAGGCCTTACAAATAGCTGTGAAAAGAAGAGAAGTGAAAAGCAAAGGAGAAAAGAAAAGATATAAACATCTGAATGCAGAATTCCAAAGAATAGCAAGAAGAGATAAGAAAGACTTCTTCAGCGACCAATGCAAAAAAAATAGCGGAAAACAACAGAATGGGAAAAACTAGAGATCTCTTCAAGAAACTCAGAGATATCAAAGGAATATTTCATGTAAAGATGGGCTCGATAAAGGACAGAAATTGTATTGACATAACAAAAGCAGAAGATATTAAGAAGAGATGGCAGGAATACACAGAAGAACTGTACAAAGAAGATCTCCATGACCCAGATAGTCACAATGGTGTGATCACTGACCTAGAGCCAGACATCCTGGAATGTGAAGTCAAGTGGGCCTTAGAAAGCATCACTACGAACAAAGCAAGTGGAAGTGAAAGAATTCCAGTTGAGCTATTCCAAATCCTGAAAGATGATGCTGTGAAAGTGCTACACTCAATATGCCAGCAAATTTGGAAAACTTTGAGCATTACTTTACTAGCGTGCTGCAATTCATGACTCAAAGAGTCAGACACGACTGAGCGACTGATTTGATCTGATCTGATCTTATTGTGAATAGTGCTTCTATGAACAATGGAGTGCATATATATTTTGAGATTAGTGTTTTTCCTGGTTTATGCCCAGCAATGGAATTTCTGGATCATTTGATAATTCTAATTTTACTTTTCTGAGGAACTTCCATACTGTTTTCCATAGTGTTTGCACCAATTTATTTTCCCGCCAATAGGGTAGGAGGGTTTCATTTCCTCTACATCCTCTCCAGGATTTGTTATTTGTATACTTTTTTAAAAATTTGTTTATTTTAATTAGTGGCTAATTACTTTACAATATTGTATTGGTTTTACCATACATCAACATGAATCAGACTTTTGATGGTGACCGTTAAGACTGGCGTGATATGATACCTCATTGTAGTTTTGATTTTCATTTCTCTAGTAATTAGGAATATCATGTATTTGTTCATGTACCTCTTGACCATCTGTATATTGTCTTTAGAGAAATGTCTGTTTGCGTCTTCTGTCCTTTTATTTATTTAATTTTGTTTAGGTTTGGCTGCACTGTATCTTCTTTTCTGTGCATGGGCTTTTCTCTTGTTGCAGTGAGTGGGAGCTACACTCTAGTGGCAGTATGAGGAGGTCTCATTGTTGTGGCTTCTCTTGTTGCTGAGTAAGTGCTCTAGGGCATGCTGATTTCAGATGTTACAGTGTGTGGTCTCAATAGTTGTGTTGCATGGCCTGAATTGCCGCTTGGCATATGGAATCTTCAAGAACAGGGATAAAGCCCTTGTCCCTGGCATTGGCAGTGGGATTCTTAACCAGTGGACCACTGGGGATGTCCTTACCCATTTTTTGATTTTTTTTTTCTTTTCTATTACTGGGCTACATGAGCTGTTTCTGTATTTTGAAGATGAATTCTTGTTACACGTTTTTTTCAAATAATTTCTCTCATTCAGAGGATTGTGTTTTAATTTTATCTACCGTTTCCTTATCTGTGCAAAAATCTTGAAGTTTAATTACGTCTCATTTGTTTGTTTTTATTTTCATTACTGTATGAGATGGCTCAAAAAAGATCTGTGATTTACATCAAAGAGTGTGTTTCCTGTTTTCCTCTAAGAGTTTTAGAGTGTCTGGTCTTAAATTAGATCTTTGATCCACTTTGTTTATCTGTGTGATGTCAGGTAGTGTTCTAATTTCATTATTTGTCATGTGGGTGTACAGTTTTCCAGGCATCATTTATTGAAGAGACTGTCTTTTTTCAATTGTATGTACTATCCTCTTTGTTATAGATTAGGCAACCATAGATGTATAGATTTTATCTCTGGGCTTTCCTTCTTCTGCCATTGATTGGTATTTTTGTTTTTGTGCCAATATCAAACTGTATTGATTACTGTAGCTTTGTAATGTAGTCTGACATGAGGGAGCCTTATTACTCCAGCTCTGTTTTTATTTCTCAAGATTGCTTTGACTAATTGGCTTCTTTTATGTTTTTATACTGGAGAAGACAATGGCACCCCACTCCAGTACTCTTGCCTGGAAAGTCCTATGGATGGAGAAGCCTGGTGGGCTGTAGTCCATGGGGTCACTAAGAGTCGGACACGACTGAGCGACTTCCCTTTCACTTTCCTGCATTGGAGAAGGAAATGGCAACCCACTCCAGTGTTCTTGCCTGGAGAATCCTGAGGACGGGGGAGCCTGGTGGGCTGCCATCTATGGGGTCGCACAGAGTCGGATACAACTCAAGCGACTTAGCAGCAGCAGCAGCAGCAGCATGTTTCTATACAAATTATTAACAAAAAAAGTTCTAATTCTGTGAAAAATTCTATTGATATTTTGATAAGGATTGTACTGAATCTATGGATTGCAATTGGTGGTAATGTTCACAATATGGATTATTCCCATTCAAGAACATTGTATATACCTCCATCTGTTTGTGTCAATTTTCTTTCTTTTTTTCTTTTTTTAATTATGGTTTTCTGAGTACATGTCTTTGGCTTCTTTAGGTGGGTTTATTCTTTGTTCAGTTCAGTTCAGTTGTGTCCTGCTCCTTGGGACCCCATGGACTGCAACACACCAGGTCTCCCTGTCCATCACCAACTCCTGGACTTTACCTAAACTCATGTCCATTGAGTTCGTGATGCCATACAACCAATTCATCCTATGTCGTCCCCTTCTTCTCTTGCCTTCAGTCTTTCCCAGCATAAGTGTCTTTTCCAAAAAGTTAGCTCTTCACATCAGGTGGCCAAAGTATTGGAGTTTCAGTTTCAACATCAGTCCTTTCAATGAACATCCAGGACTAATCTCCTTTAGGATGGATTTGTTGGATCTCTTTACATTCCAAGGGACCTTCAAGAGTCTTCTACAACATCACAGTTCAAAAGCATCAATTATTTGGCACTCACCTTTCTATGTAGTCCAACTCTCACACCCGTATATCACTACTGGAAAAACCATAGCCTTGACAAGACGGATCTTTGTTGTCAAAGTAATGTCTCTGTTTTTTAATATGCTGTCTAGATTGGCTATAAGTTTCCTTCCAAGGATTAACTGTCTTTAATGTCATTACTGTAGTCAACATCTGCAGTGATTTTGGAGCCCCCAAAATAAAGTCTGCCACTATTTTCCCTTCTATTTGTCATGAAATGATGGGACTGCCATGGTCTAGTTTTCTGAATGTTGTGTTTTAAGACAACTTTTTTCATTCTCCTCTTTCACTTTCATAAAAAGGCTCTTTAGTTCTTCTTCATTTCCTGCCATAAGGGTGGTGTCATCTGCATGTCTGAGGTTATTGGTATTTCTCCCAGAAATCTTGATTCCAGCTTGTACTTCATCCAATCAGTCATTTCTCATCATGTACTCTGTCTATACGTTAAATAAGCAGGGTGACACTATACAGCCTTGATGTACTCCTTTTCCTATTTGCAACCAGTCTATTGTTTCATGTCCAGTTCTAACTGTTGCTTCCTGATCGTCATACAGGTTTCTCAAGAGGAAGATCAGGTGGTCTGGTATTATCCTCTCTTTCAGAATTTCCCACAGTTTATTGTGATCCACAATCAAAGGCTTTGGGATAGTCAATAAAGTAGAAATATATTTTTTCTTCTAGAAATATCTTGCTTTTTTGATCATCCAGTGGATGTTGACAATTTGATCTCTGGTTCCTCTGCCTATTCTAAATCCAGCTTTAACATCAGGATGTTCACAGTTTCGTGTATTGTTGAGGCCTGGATTGGATAATTTTAAGCATAACTTTACTAGCTTATGAGATGAGTACAATTGTGTGGCCACTTGAGCATTCTTTGCCATTATGTTTCTTTGAGATTGAAATGAAAACTGACCTTTACCAATTCTGTGGCCATTGCTGATATTTCCAGATTTCCTGGCATATTGAGTGGAGCACTTTCACAACATCATCTTTTAGGATATGAAATAGGTCAACTGGGATTCTATAACCTCCACTGCTTCCTAAGGCCCACTTGACTTCACATTCCAGGGTATCTGGCTCTAGGGGAGTGATCACACTATCATGATTATCTGGGTCATGAAGATCTTTTTTGTACAGTTCTTTTGTGTATTCTTGCCACCTCTTCTTCATATCTTCTGCTTCTCTTAGATCCATACCTTTTTTTTTTTTTTTTCATTTATCGAGCCTATCTTTGCAAGACATGTTCCCTTGGCATCTCTAATTTTCTTGAAGAGATCTCTAGTCTTCTCCATTCTATTGTTTACTTCTATTTCTTTGTACTGATCACTGAGGAAGAGTTTCTTATCTCTCCTTTCTATTCTTTGGAACACTGCATTCAAATAGTTACATCTTTCCTTTTCTCCTTTGCTTTTTGCTTTGCTTCTTTGCATAGTTATTTTAAGGCCTCCTCAGACAGCCAGTTTTCTTTTTTGCCTTTATTTTCCGTGGGGATGGTCTTTATTCCTGTCTCCTGTACAATGTCATGGACCTCCATCTATAGTTCAACAGGCACTCTGTCTATCATATCTAGTCCCTTAAATCTATTCCTTACTTTCACTGTATAATCATAAGGGATTTGATTTAGGCCATACCTGAATGGTCTAGAGGTTTTCCCTACTTTCTTCAATTTCAATCTGCATTTATCAATAAGGAGTTCACGATCTGAGCCACAGTCAGCTCTTGGTCCTGTTTTTGTTGACTGTATAGAGCTTCTCCATCTTTGGCTGCAAAGAATATAATCAATCTGATTTCGGTGTTGACTATCTGGTGATGTCCATGTGTAGAGTCTTTTCTTGGGTTGTTGGAAGAGGGTGTTTGCCGAGGTCCAGCCCCTTCTGATCCAGGGAGTTCTAGGAGAGAAAGCTTTGGCAATTTCACTGGATACAGTGGCTTTAATTAAATATTAATTAGATACATGAAGAGTAATAGAATGAGTATAGATCAGTAGGAAAATTCAGTGGAGAAAAGAGGCTGAGTAGCTTGATTTACTCAGGAAACCAATAAAACTTCAAGACAAGCAGCTTGCACCACTTACATAGGCCACAGGCGTCCTTCCATTCTCCCGAAGGAGAGGAGACACTGAGGCTTCCCCAGTCGGATCTTAGAAGCCCAGGCATAATTAGTAAGCATGGCAGGCTCCACGCTGCAAATGGAAACTCAGCCAGAGTTTGAGAGAGAGAACAACATGGGGAGGCCAGTGTTTCGAGGAACTGATCCCATTTTTTAAATTTTCCAGGGTCTGTTTTTATACACTGAGATGTTATACAAAAGTCACACGGGGACAGCAGTCCTGAATTTATTAAAGTCAGGTGCTTCATACAAATGCATACAGAGATCTTAGGGGTGGTACATTATCTTCTGACCAGGAGGGCCTGCTGACAACTTATGACCCTCTCCTTATGACAGTGGTCAGTCAACCAGAACACTTATCTCCAGGGGTGATTATTTTTGAAACAGACGCCACCTTCCGAAGGTACCAGATAAAGTTACATTCCTATAGGGTGGGGGTGTACTGGGTTTTAATTAAGGAAATTATTTACTTAGCCTAAGGTCCAATATCAAAGGTTAATACTTATTTCTTCTATATATTCATTAATGTGTATAAGGGCAGGGGATGTGGAGACTTAGCAGTAAACATCGGCTCAACAAATGAAAAACCCTTCACCAATACAATTTCTAATCAGCCCACTATACTTACAGTTTTCTAACTTCTCTAAAAAACCTGTTTTTAGAAGGTTTAAAGCATCTTGTGCCTCTCACAGTTGGGAGGCTGTGAGCAATCACATGTGGCCAGACAAGCCTGTCAGGCAGGCTAGAGAACCTTCAGAGGAGTTTGTAGGTTGAAACACTCCTATCACGCCCAGGAATTATTATTAACTGGAGCTCTAAGTTAACTTCTCTGAAAGAGGTGGTGGGGGACAGCCCCCGGTAAAGTCAGAGGTATAGGTGAGAGCACAAAGTAGTAAAGTAGGCAGGCTCTTGCTATGGGGGTAGATACTTGAGAATTTCCAGGGGGACTCCTGAGGCTAGATCCCACCTTTGCATATGTAGAGCCTCCTTCCTCATGACCTTTGCCATGGGCGGAGGTCCACACGCTGGCTCCCAGCAGGTGTTTGCTATTACCAGTGTGTTCTCTTGGCAAAACTCTATTAGTTTTTGCCCTGCTTCATTCCGTATTCCAAGGCCAAATTTGCCTGTAATTCCAGGTGTTTCTTGACTTCCTACTTTTGCATTCCAGTCCCCTATAATGAAAAGGACATCTTTTTTGGGTGTTAGTTCTAAAAGATCTTGTAGTTCTTCACAGAATCATTCAATTTCAGCTTCTTCAGTGTTACTGGCTGGGGAAGAGGCTTGGATTACTCTGATACTGAATGGTTTGTCTTGGAAATGAACAGTCTGTCGTTTTGGAGATTGCATCCAAGTACTGCATTTTGGACTATTTTGATGGTCATCATGGACTTGTAGTCTTCATTGGTCCTGTAGGTCTTCGTTGATTTATTCTTGGGTATTTTATTCTTTTTGTTGTGATCATAAATGGGGTTATTTCCTTAATTTATCTTCCTGATCTTTCTTCTTTCGTGTATAAGAATGAAAGAGATTTCTGTGCATTAATTTTATATCCTGCAACTTTGCCAAATTCATTGATTAGCTCTAGTTGTTTTCTTGTGGCATATTTAGGATTTTCTGTATTTAGTAACGTGTCATCTGCAAAGAGTGACAGTTTTACTTTTTTCTTTTTTTCCCCATTTGTATTCCTTTTATTTTTTTCTTCTTTGATTGCCATGGGTAGGACTTACAAAACTGTGCTACATAATAATGGAAAGAGTTGACATACTTGTTCATGATCTTAAAACACTTATACTTTTTCACCATTGAGAATGATGTTTGCTGTTTTTGTTTGTTTAATATGACCTTTATTTTGTTGAGGTGTGTTCTCTCTCCGCCCACATTCTGGAGAGTTTTTGTCCTAAATGTGTATTGAATTTTGTCAAAAGTTTTTCTGAAAAGATTGAGATGATCGGATGGTTTTTATTTATCAATTCACTAATATTGTGTGTAGCATTGATACATTTGCAAGTATTGAAGAAACTTTGTGTTTCTTGAATGAATCCCACTTGATCATGGTGTATGATCCTTTTAATATATTGTTGGATTCTCTTTGCCAGTATTTTGTTTGAAGACTTTTGTGTCCTATGTTCACCAGTGAGAGTGGCCTACAAGTTTCTTTTTTTTTTTTTCTTTGTGATATTTGTCTGGATTGGGTATCAGGGTGATGGTGGCCTCCTAAAACGAGTTTTGGAGTGTTTTTCTCTTTGCAGCTTCTTGGAAGAGTTTGCAAAGGATAGATATTACCTGTTCTCTAAATATTTGATAGAAGTGTCTATGAAGTAATCTGGTCCTGGACATTTTCTTGAATAATATTTTTTAAATTATATTTATTTATTTTTGATCATGCTGTATATTCTTTCTGCTCAAGCTTATCTCCTGTTGGGTGAGAGGGGTCTACTTTTGACTTCTAATGACATGACTTTCTTGTTGCATAAACTGGGCTCTAGGCACACAGGCTTCATTATTGCAGCTCTCAGGCTCTATAACAAGGGCCCAGTAGCTGTTGTGCATGGACTTAGTTGCACCACAACTAAAGAAGTATTATATTATTTTTTATTCCTTATCATTATAGACTATTATAAGAAATTCAATATAATCCCTGTGAAATACAGAAAATCCTTGTTGTTTCTTTCATGTATGGCAGTGGGAGTCTTTTAATCATTCAGTCTCAATTTATGCCTCCCCCACATTCCCCTTGGTACCAATGTTTGTTACATCAGTGACTATTTCTGTTTTATAAATTGGTTTATTTCTACTATTTTTTTGATTATTTATATAAATGATATGGTACTCATCCTACTCTGTTTCACTTAATATGATCATCTCTAGGTACATCTATGTTGAAAAAAATTGCATTCTTTCTTTCTTTTTTTATGGCACACATTCAATTGTATGTATAACACTTCTTTATCCACTCAATTATCTATGGGCATTTAATATTGTTTCCATGTCTATGCTACTGTCCATTGAGCTACTATAAACACTGTTGTGAATTTCTCTTTTATAATGGGAGTTTTCATCCTAGCTTGCATATGCCCAGTAGTGGGGTTGCTGGATCATATGGTTAACTGTATTTTTAGTGTTTTTTTTTTTTTTTAAACCTGCTTATCAGGGAGAGAAATGGGAGGGAGGTTCAAAAGGGAGGGGATATATGTATATCTATGGCTGATTCATGTTAAGTTTTGACAGAAAACAATAAAATTCTGTAAACCAATTTTCCCTCAATATAAAATAAATTAATTAAAAAAGAATTACATGCTGTTTTCAATAGTGGCTGCATCAGTTTCTTGACTTTCTTGTCTAGGATGTTTGAATCTTGCTGCAATGCATGGTTGCCTTACATGTGTTTTTCAAAATATGTTTTTTATTTTATAAAATACTATTAGGAGTGGAACTGCCAGATCACATGGTCAGTCTCTTGTTATCATTAAAAGGCTCTATTATGGTGATATTTATAATGACTTCTACCAAGTCTATCTCACTAGTACCATAAAAGGGTCCCATATAAAAATGTTACTCTACCATGTCTTCTTTGTACAATATTTGATACTTTTTCACTACTCAGAGGTGATGCTGCATTACTATAGTTTTTGTATTTCTAATAACACACTGGAGTTTCCAGGTGTCACAGTGGTAAAAAAAAAAAAAAAAAAAAAATCTGCCTGCAAAGCCAGGATCCAAAGGAGATGGGAGTTGGTAAGATACCCTGGAGGCAGAAATGGAAACTCAGGCCAGATTTCTTGTCTGGAAAATTCCATAGGCAGAGGAGCCTGGGATGTGGTCTCTGGGCTCACAAAGAGTTGAACACAGAGTTCATAGTTCAGTTCAGTTCAGTCGCTCAGTCATGTCCGACTCTTTGCAACACCATGAATGGCAGCACACAAGCCCTCCCTGTCCATCATTAACTCCTGAAGTTCACTCAAACTCATGTCATCCCCTTCTCCTTCTGCCCCCAATCTCTCCCAGCACCAGGGTCTTTTCCAATGAGTCAACTCTTCAAATGCGGTAGCCTAAGTATTGGAATTTCAGCTTCATCTTCAGATAGGAAGGTGTCCTTCCTATGAACAACCAGGACTAATCTCTTTTACAATGGATCTGGTTGGATCTCCTTGCTGTCCAAGGGAGTCTCAAGAGTTTTCTCCAACACCACAGTTCAAAAGCATCAATTTTTTGACGCTCAGCTTTCTTCACAGTCCAACTCTCACATCCATACATGACCACTGGAAAGACCATAGCCTTGACTAGATGGACCTTTCTTGGCAAAGTAATATCTATGCTTTTCAATATTCTATCTAGGTTGGTCATAATTTCCTTCCAAGGAGTAAGCATCTTTTAATTTCATGGCTGCAATCATCATCTCCAGTGATTTTGGAGCCCCTAAAAATAAAGTCTGGCACTGTTTCCACTGTTTCCCCATCTATTTCCCATAAAGTGATGGGACCAGATGCCATAATCACAGTTTTCTGAACGTTGAGCTTTAAGCCAACATTTTCACTCTCCTCTTTGACTTTCATCAAGAGGCTTTTTAGTTCCTCTTCACTTTATGCCATAAGAGTGGTGTCTTCTGTGCATCTGAGGTTATTGATTTTTCTCCCAGCAATCTTGATTCCAGCTTGTGCTTCTTCCAGCCCAGGGTTTTTCATGATGTACTTTGCATATAAGTTAAACAAGCTGGGTGACAATATATGGTCTTGACATACTCCTTTTCTTATTTGGAACTAGTCTGTTTTTCCATGTCCATTTCTAACTCTTGCTTCCTGACCTCCATACAAGTTTCTCAAGAGGTAAATCTAGTGGTCTGTTATTCCCATCTCTTTCAGAATTTTATACAGTTTATTGGGCTCACAAAGAGTTGAACACAAAATAGTTCACAGTAACTCATTATAATGAGCATATTTCATGTGCTTTTAAAGAAATTCTGTGAACTGTATTTGCCTGTTGATATCTTCTTCCAGATACAGTGCACTATTTGACATTTTTTTACTCATAGGAGACTGTTAGCAATGTTTGAAGGCTAGGTATCTAATAAAGCCCAGCAACCTTTGGAATATTCAGTGCCTCTGTTTTTTTTTTTTTTTTTTTTTTAAGCACTATGAGCTGTATTTAACTGTTGATATTTTCTTCCTGAGAGTGTTCTAGTTTTTCTTGTGCACTTTTTTTGGATAAGTGACCCTGACATGTTCAAGGGTAGGTGTCAGGTTGAGTCCAGTGGCCTTGTGAATACCAGATGTCCATCAGTGATAGTTTTCAGGCTGAGGTTACAGAAAAAGCCTCCACACTGCAAGTCGTTTTTATTTCTTCTCTTTTAGGTTGGTAACATCCATCTGAGAGTTTTTTTCAGGCCTGGATGTACACTGGAGTAGAATGAGCCAGGGGATGCCACAAAACCTGGTGTCTCCACACTCATGGATTTTTTAAGTAAATATTCATATTATCTTTAAGTTGGAGACAAGGATGAGTTGGTTTTATGTGTACAGATTCTGGTTTCATGGCACTGAGTGTACTAGATGAATTCATTTGTGTTTGGTCTTACCTACATATCATTAGAACGTGTTTTGTCTACCACTGTTGCTGAACTAGGTTGAGGTGCATTCTATATTTTATACATATCTGTGGGAAGAAATTAATGCCAAGTTCCAGATGCATCCCTTCCATTCACCAGGGTCCTCTGCTATCCATAAGTTTCTTGCCAGGCCGGATGTCCACATCACCTTTGTGTGGGCACTCACTGCTATGGTGTTGCATTTGTTTGTTTGTTTTAATCCCACCTCTGCTTTGCATCCCATCATGTTTCTTGAATTGATCTTCCTTCACTCAGTATGATGACCTGTAAATTTATATCCATCTCTGACTATGGTCTACCTTCATATCTCAATCCTTGATTAATAATTCATTCTAGACCTCTATCACATGTCTTTATCCATTCCTTCGTCCAGGTATGCTATCTTTACTTTCATCTCTTTGATGTTGTGAATGGTGCTGTGGGACCCAGTTTAGGGTGTCCAGTGTTTGAAATTTGCTCATTTTTGAAATATTCCATGAGAGGGTCTGATTTTTCATACTGTCTCTACCTCTTTATTTTTCTCTCATGGGAGTGCACTTTTCTAGTCACGCTCACAGTGGCTCTTACCAGGTCCATCTCATTAGTACTCTAAAGTGTCCACTGTACTAATGTTACTCTACTATTGATGCCATGTTCAACTTGGCAGTGGCTTTTTTCCCATGCTCAGGCAGAGGGGATAATGTCCTTGAAGCTTAAATATTTGTATCTCTTAGAATTCACCTAAAGTGCAAATTGTCGTGTGCAAGAAGTCCCTTCTTATAAAGAAGGAACTTCCCTGGTGGCTCAGACGTTAAGAAGTCTGCCTATAATGCGGGAGACACTGGTTCAATCCGTGCATCGGGAAGATACTCTGGGAAGGGAAATGACAACCCATTCCAGTATTCTTGCCTGGAAAATCCAATGGATGGAGGAGCCTGCCAGGCTACAGTCCGTGGTGCTCCCAAAGAGTCAGACACGACTGTGTGAGTGACTTCACTTCACTTTTAAAGAAACACGAAAATGTGTTTACCTCTTCATATCATCTCCCTGTTAGCTTTTCCTGTGTTTACTTTAGGTTTTCCCTCTATGTGAGACCTGGCAATTTGTTCAGGGTGGGTATCGATTAGAGTTCAGCACCCTTGTGTGTCCATCTGCGAGCATATTAAGGTTGCTGTTACAGAAAATATCCACAAAGCGGCAGCATTTCTTCATTTTTCCCTGTCTTTCTACTATGGTAACAGCAGCCTGGGAGGTTACCCCAAGTTAGGTTGTAAATGAGAGTAAAATGAGACACAGGAAGTCAACAAAATCTTTTGTCTCTTTAGACTTTGACGTTTTTCTTTAAGTGAAACTGTATGGCACCCCACTCCAGTACTCTTGCCTGGAAAATCCCATGGATGGAGGAGCCTGGTAGGCTTCAGTCCATGGGGTTGCTAGGAGTCAGGCATGACTGAACGACTTCAGTTTCACTTTTCACTTTCCTGCATTGGAGAAGGAAATGGCAACCCTCTCCAGTGTTCTTGCTTGGAGAATCCCAGGGATGGGGGAGCCTGGTGGGCTGCCGTCTAGGGGGTCACACAGAGTCGGACACGACTGAAGCGACTTAGCAGCAGCAGCAGCAGCAGTTTCCTATTGAAGATAGTTTACACCATTGTAATTGTGCAGGAAACAGTTTCTCCTTCCCTTGCACAGACACCTGGAGGTATTCAGCTGTGGTTACTGTCACAGCTACATAGCACATATCTCCTGATACAGAAGGCCCATGTGGGATATGAAATATACTTAAACTGTTATTAAAGCATGATCTTTAAGGTTGATTTAATAACAAAACAAGCAAAGACAATGGGGACTACCCTCACTAAGGCTATGAAGGCTATGAAAGTGTTAACTCTGAGGCATAGAGGCGTTTCTTCATTGATGGACATGGTCAGAAAACTGGCTAGTGAAGGGCAATTCTAAATTCTGAGAGGCATACAGCTAGGAACATTGTGGAATGAGCACAGTGTCACCATGCAGATTTTCAGTGGGCAAAATCTTGCTGATAGACAAAACTCAAGACAACTAGAAAAGTTTTGAAAAAAGTTTTACCAAGATAAACAATGTATCTTAGCTGGAAGGAAATAACTTCACCAAAACTGCCTTTAAAATGTGCTTTGTCTCCTAAGAGAGTATTTCTGCAGCACCATCTTTCCCTTTGAAACAGCAATATGCCTGCTAGTCATATTTCTTGAAAGGAAAATGATTTCAGTAATTATTTGATTTTATTCAGCATGTTTTCTTAAACTTTCAATGTAGAAACCATCACTCACAGCTATTTAATAAAATAATTTGAAGCAGGATTTATTTTTACTTATTAATATTATAGGTAGTTTGGACAGCAAGGAGTTCAAACCAGTCCATCCTAAAGGGTGTCAACTCTGAATATTCAATGGGAGGACAGATGTTGAAGCTCCAATATGCTGGCCACCTGATGTGAAGAGCCAATTCATTGAAAAAGACCCTGATGCTGGGAAACATTGAAAGCAGGAGGAGAAGGGGATGACAGAGGATGAGATGCTTGCATAGCACCACTGGTTCAATGGACATGAGTTTAAGCAAGCTCCAAGAGATGGTGTTGGATAGGGAAACTGGCATGCTGCAGTCCATGGGGTTTCAAGGAGTCAGACACAACTCAGTGACTGAACAACAAAGGTAGGTTTTGAACTAGTGAAGTTCATTTTATAAATAAGCTAAAAATTGTTATCATGTCCATGAAACAACAAGTCAATTTTTGGAAATTATTTTGAAAATGAGATCCATGAATAAATTTCAAGAGCTCTAAATGTATGCAGAATTGTGTGTGCACAGGAATTATTCTGGGGAGAATTTCCATGAGGTTAGGAACCACATGTATAGGGTCCTAAGAAGGCAGAGGAATAGGACAGGGAGATCACTTTCTCCCCAACAAATTCATCAAAAGAACATTTTAACGCTGAGTTAATTTCACGAACCAACTTCTGAATGCTAGCAGAGGACATCAGGCACCCAGAAATGCATCCCATTGTCTTCGAAAGGAGGTAGGAAAAAATATAAAAGATAAAAAAAAAGTGACAAAAGAGGTAGGGATGGAGAGCCATCCTGGGAAGGCACTCTTAAAAAAGAGAGAAGTTTCCAAACACCAGAAAACATTCTCAATGGCGAGTCTGTGGTGACCTTTGGAACCTCAGAGGGTAAACATAACCAGGAGGAAATATAAATAAATAAATAAATAAAAATCACAGATTATGTGCCTAAAAGCAACTCCCAGCAGAGAAGCAGCGCAGACACCTGCATCCTTCACTAGCAAGTGGGGACTGGACAGGGTGGTATGGGCTGCATTGCTTAGGGTAAGTACCAGGCCTGAATGCCCTGAGGGCAATCTGAGAGAACTAACTACAGATAGCAACCCAGAGTGTGGGATAGCTATCCCATGAAAAGCCCTAAGACACCACCAGAGAAGGCAATGGCAACCCACTCTAGTACTCTTGCCTGGAGAATCCCAGGGACAGAGGAGCCTAATGGGCTGCTGTCTATGAGGTTGCACAGAGTCAGACATGACTGAAGTGACTTAGCAGCAGCAATACGCCATCAGGCCCACTCACAGAACAAAGGACTGAACAGAGCTAGCTGGCGGTGGACTGGCCCATCCCCCGCTGGAGACAGGCAGGTGAGGGCTGCCAGAGCCAGAAGGGAACTATCATGGCCCCAGAGAGGCATTAGTTACCAAACTGTAAGCAGGCTTCATTGCTAGTCAAGACTCCCTGGGATTTTGGATGGTTGACATCCACTGGGAGGATCACAGCCAGAGATTAACTCCTCAGGAGAGACCCACAGCACACTTGAGAAGGCATGCCTGTTGTACACCAAGAAAACCTAGCTAATAGGATGGGGAAGGCGATAAATCCTAGGGACAGTGCTTGCCAAGCACCTGGTCACCTGAGATGCTTGGACTGGGGAAGGGCACAAAATGCAAGCCCATTCAAGTCTGCACCTTTGTCGAGTACCTGAGAACCTGAACCTGAGTGGCTTAGATCTGGGAAGTGCACTCAACCTAGGGACCGCTTTAGACAGTTCTTAGCAGAGAAACCTAGAGCCTGAGCAATGCAGACTGGGAAAGCTCACACGTCATGAGTGGAGGTAAACCTAGTGTGACCGAGACACTGGGAGTACTCCCCACAGACACCAGTGATATTTGTTTGCAGTGTTCCTCCCTCCCCAGAGCACGACTGAACAAGTGAGCCTAAAACAAGTGACCACCACCAGCCCTTTGTGTCAGGGAGGAAATTAGACACTGAAGAGACCAGCAAACAGTAGAAGCTAAAATAAACAGAGGGAACTGCTTTGGAAGTGACAGGTGCAATAGATTAAAACCCTGCAGTTAGCACCAAATACATAGGACATGGCCTATAGACACTTCGTATACTCCTTTTGCTCCACCAGGTCTCCTCTGTCTCCTTCCTCCCCCTTCTCTTCTCTACCCAACTCTGCGAATCTCTTTTTGTGTTCCAGGTTGTGGAGAACACCTAGGGAACTGATTGCTGATTAGATCTGTCTCTCTCCTTTTGATTCCCCCTTTTATCCTCCAGGCCACCTCCTTCTCCTTCCTTACTCTTCTCTTCTCTGTGTAACTCTGTGAACATCTCAGAGTGATCCAGACTGAGGAGAGCACATAGGGAAGTGATTACTGGCTAGCCTGCTCTCACGTCTTTTGATTCCCCCTCTTCTCCTCTTGGCCACCTCTGTCTCCCTCCTCCCTGTTCTCTTCCCCATTTAACTCTGTGTACCTCTCCGGGTGTCCCTTACTGTGGAGAAACTTTTCATCATTAACCTAGACGTTTTATTATTGGTGCTGTATAGATGGAGAAGTCTTGAGGATGCTGTAAGAATAAGACTGAAAATCAGAGGCAGGAGACTTAAGTCCAAATCCTGAGAACACTAGAGAACTCCTGACTCCAGGGAACATTAATCAATAGGAGCTCATCAAACACCTTCACCTACACTGAAACCAAGCAGCACCCAAAGGCCAACAAGTTCCAGAGCAAGACATACCACACAAATTCTCCAGCAACACAGTAACATAGCCCTGGACTTCAATATACAGGCTGCCCAAAGTCACTTAAAGTCCACTGACATCTCATAACTCATTACTGGACACTTCATTGCACTCCAGAGAGAATAAATCCAGCTCCACCCACCAGAACACCAACACACACTCCCCTAACCAGGAAATCTTGACAAGCTACCCATCTAACCCCACTCACAGCAATTAACCTCCACAATAAAGAGGAACCACAAACTCCCAGAATACAGAAAAGCCACCCCAAACACAGTAATATAAACAAGATGAAAAAAAAAACAGAGAAATACCCAGCAGGTAAAGGAACAGGATACATGCCCATGAAACCAAACAAAAGGGGAAGACACAGGGAATCTACATGATAAAGAATTATGAATAATGATAGTGAAAATGATCCAAAATCTTGAAAACAAATGGAGTTACAGATAAACAGCCTGGAGACAAGGATTAAGAAGATGTAAGAAAGGTTTTAACAAGGACCTAGAAGAAATAAAATAGTCAATATATAATGAATAATGCAATAAACGAGATGCAAAACACTCTGGAGGGAAGCAACAGTAGAATAACGGAGGCAGAAAATAGGATAAGTGAGATAGAGGATAGAATAGTAAAAATAAATGAAACAAGAAAAATAAAAAACAAAGTAAAACAACAACAACAAAAAATGAGGGCAATCTGAGAGACCTCTGGGAAAATGTTAAATGCCCCAATATTCTAATTATAGCAGTCCCAGAAGAAGAAGACAAAAAGAAAGATAATGATGAAATACTTGAAGAGAAAATAGTTGAAAACTTCTTTAAAATGGTGAAGGAAATAATCACCCAAGTCCAAGAAACCCAGAGAGTTCCAAACAGGATAAACACAACGGAAACACCCCAAGACACATATTGATCAAATTTTAAAAGATCAAACAAAAAAGAACAAATATTAAAAGCAGCAAGGGAAAAACAAAAAATAACACACAAGGGAATTCCCATAAGGATAACAGCTGATATCTCAAAAGAAACTCTTCAGGCCAGGAGGGAATAGCAGGACATATTTAAAGTGATGAAAGAAAATAACCTACAGCCCATATAACTGTACCCAGCAAGGATCTCATTCAAAAATGAAGGAGAAATCAAAAGCTTTGCTGCTGCTGCTGCTTCTAAGTCACAGACAAGAAAAAGCTGAGAGAATTCAGCACCACAAAAAGAGCTCTCAAAACAAATGCTAAAGGATCTTCTCTAGACAGGAAACACAGAAGAGGCATATAAACTCAAACCCAAAATAATAAAGTAAGTGGCAACTGGATCATACTTATCCATAATTACCTTAAATGTAAGTGGGTTGAATGCCCCAAGCAAAAGACAAAGACTGGCTGAATGGATACAAAAACCCTAAATATGTTGTCTACAAGATACCCACCTCAAAACAAGGGACACATACAGACGAAAGTGAAGGGCTGGAAAAAGATATTGAATGCAAATAGAGACCACAAGAAAGCAGGAGTAGCAGTTCTCATATCAAATAAAATAGACTTTAAAACACAGGCTGTGAAAAGAGACAAAGAAAGACACTACATGATGATCAAAGGATCAATCCAAGATGAAGATAAAACAATTATAAATATATATATTCACCCAACAGAGGAGCACCACAATATGTAAGACAAATGCTAATAAGTATGAAAGGGGAAATTAACAATAACACAATAATAGTGGGAAATTTTAATATCCCACTCAAACCTATGGATAGATTAACTAAACATAAATTAACAAGGAAATACAAACTTTAAATGATACAATAGACCAGTCAGACATAATTGATATATATAGGACATTTCACCCCAAAACAATAAATTTCACCTTTTTCTCAAGTGCATACAGAGCCTTCTCCAGGATAGATCACATTCTGGGCCATAAATCTAGCCTTGGTAAATTAAAAAAGATAATAATAAAAAATAAAAAACTGAAATCATTCCAAGCTTCTTTTTTGACCACAGTGTAGTCAATTAGGTGTCAATTACAAGAGAAAAGCTATTAAAAATTCCAACATATGGAGGCTGAACAACATGCTTCTGAATAACCAACAAATCACAGAAGAAATAAAAAATGAAATAAAAATAGGCATATACATGAATGAAAATGAAAACACAACAACCCAAAACCTGTGCAACACTGTAAAAGCACTGCTAAGGGGAAAGTTCATAGCAATACAGGCATACCTCAAGAAACAAGAAAAAAGTCAAGTAAGTAACCTAACTCTACACCCAAAGCAACTAGAAAAGCAAGAAATGAAAAAAACCTGGGTTGGTAGTAGAAATAAAATCTTAAAAATTAGGGAAGAAATAATTGCAAAAAAAAAAAAAAGAGAGAGAGAGAGAGACCATAGCAGAAATCAACAAAGCCAAAAGCTGATTCTCGGAGAGTATAAATAAAATTGATAAACCATTAGCCAGATTCATCAAGAAACAAAAGGAGAAAACTCAAATCAATAAAATTAGAAATGAAAATGGAGAGGTAACAACATGCAACATAGAAATATAAAGAATCATAAGAGACTACTATCAGCAACTATGTATCAATAAAATGGAAAACTTGG
Source organism: Bos javanicus (assembly GCF_032452875.1). NCBI lineage: Eukaryota > Metazoa > Chordata > Mammalia > Artiodactyla > Bovidae > Bos > Bos javanicus. Next base: position 5,578,699 of record NC_083898.1, read on the forward strand.
AAGAAATAGACAAATTCTTAAAAAAGTATAACTTTCCAAAACTGATCCAGGAAGAAATAGAAAATCTTAACAGACCCATAAGAAGCAGGGAAATTGAAACTGTAATCATAAATCTTTCACCAAACCAAAGTCCAGGTCCAGATGGCTTCACAGGTGAATTCTATGAAAATCTTAGAGAAGATCTAACACCTATCCTACTCAAACTCTTCCAGAAAATTGCAGAGGAAGGTAAACTTCCAAATTCATTTTATGAGGCCATCATCACCCTAATACCAAAACTTGAAAATATGCCACAAAAAAAGAAAACTACAAGCCAATATCACTGATGAACATAGATGCAAAAATCCTTAAAAAAATTCTAACAATCACAATCCCACAACATATTAAAAAGATCATACATCATGACCAAGCGGGCTTTATCCCAGAGATGCAAGGATTATTCAATATCCACAAATCAATCAATGTAATACACCATATTAACAAACTGAAAAATAAAAGCCATATGATTATCTTGATAGATGCAGAGAAAGCTTTTGACAAATTTCAACATCTGTTTATGATAAAAAGCCTCCACAAAGCAGGGATAGAAGGAACATACCATAATATACATAATAAAAGCTATATATGACAAACCCACAGAAGGAACATACCATAATATACATAATAAAAGCTATATATGACAAACCCACAGCAAACATTATCCTCAATGGTGAAAAATTGAAAGCATTTCCTCTAAAGTCAGGATCAAGACAGGGGTGCTCACTCTCACCACTAACATTCAACATAGTTTTGGAAGTTTTGGCCACAGCAATCAGAATAGAAAAAGAAATGAAAGGAATCCAGACTGAAAAAGGGAGAAGTAAAACTCTCACTGTTTGTAGATGATGTGATCCTCTACATAGAAAACCCTAAAGAGTCCACCAGAAAATTACTAGAGCTAATCAATGACTATAGTAAAGTTTCAGGATATAAATTCCACACACAGAACTCCCTTGCATTCCTGTACACCAATAATGAGAAAATAGAAAAATAATTTAAGGAAATGATACAGTTCACCATCGCAATGAAAAGAACAAAATACTTAGGAATGTAACTATATAAAGAAACAAAATACCTATATATAGAAAAGTATAAAACACTGGTGAAAGAAATCAAAGAGGACACTAATAGTTGGAGAAATATACTGTGTTAATGGATCAGAAGAATCACTATAGTGAAAATGAGTATAATACCCAAAGCAATCTATAGATTCAATGCAATCTCTATCAATCTGCCAATGGTATTTTTCACAGCACTAGAACAGTTTCACAACTTGTATGGAAATACAAAAAAATTCAAATAGCCAAAGCAATCTTGAGAAAGAAAGAAGAATAGACCTGGAGGAATCTTCAGGCTGTACAACAAAGCCACAGTCATCAAGAGAGTATGATACTGGCACAAAGAGATAAATATAGACCAATGGAACAAAATAGAAATCCCAGAGATAAATCCATGCAGCTACAGACACCTTATCTTTTACAAAGGAGGCAAGAATATACAATGGAAAAAAGACAAACTCTTTAACAAGTGGTCCTAAGAAAACTGATCAACCACTGGTTAAAAAAAAAAAATGAAACTGGAACACTTTCAAACATCATACACAAAAATAAACTCAAAATGGATTAAAGATCTAAACCTAAGACCAGAAACAATGAAACTCCTAGAGGAAAACATAGGCAAAACACTCTCTGACATAAATCCCAGCAGGATCCTCTATTAGCCATCTCCCAGAATATTGGAAATAAAAGCAAAAATAAACAAATGGGACCTAATTAAAATTAAAAGCTTCTGCACAACAAAGAAAACTATAAGCAAGGTGAAAAGACAGCCTTCAGAATGGGAGAAAATAATAGCAAATGAACCAACTGACAAATAATTAATCTCAAGAATATATAAGCAACTCCTACAGCTCAATTCCAGAAAAAAAAAATGACCCAATGAAAAAAATAGACCAAAGAACTAAACAGAAATTTCTCTAAATAAGACATACAGGTGGGTAACAAACACATGAAAAAATACTCAACATCACTACTTATCAGAGAAATGCAAATCAAAACCACAATGAGGTACCATTTCATGCCAGTCGGAATGGCTCCTATCTAAAAGTCTACAAGCAATAAATGCGGAGAGGATGTGGATAAAAGGTAATTCTCTTACACTGTTGATGGGAATGCAAACTAATACAGCCGCTATGGAGAACTGTGGAGATTCCTTAAAAAACTGGAAATAGAACTGCCATATGACCCAGCAATCCCACTTCTGGGCATACACACCAATGAAATCAGAATTGAAACAGACACATGTACCCCAATGTTCATCGCAGCACTGCTTATAATAGCTAGGACATGGAAGCAACCTAGATGTCCATGAGCAGATGAATGGATAAGAAAACTGTGGTAAATACACACAATGGAGTATTACTCAGTCATCAAAAAGAACATATTTGAATCAGTTCTAATGAGGTGGATGAAACTGGAACCTATTATACAGATTGAAGTAAGCCAGAAGGAAAAATACCAAGACATTATACTAACACATATATATGCAATTTAGAAAGATGGTAATGATAACCCTTCAGATGATAACTGCATCCATAAAATTAAGACACTTACTCCTTGGAAGAAAGTTGTGACCAACCTAGATAGCATATTGAAAAGAAGAGACCTTACATTGCCAATAAATGTCTATCTAGTCAAGGCTGTGGTTTTTCCAGTGATCATGTATGGATGTGAGAGTTGGACTGTGAAGAAAGCTGAGTGCTGAAGAATTGATGCTTTTGAACTGTGGTGTTGGAGAAGACTCTTGAGAGTCCCTTGGACTGCAAGGAGATCCAACCAGTCCATTCTAAAGGAGATAAGCCCTGGTTGTTCTTTGGAAGGAATGATGCTAAAATTGAAACTCCAGTACTTTGGCCACCTCATATGAAGAGTTGACTTATGATGGTGAAAAAGACTCCGATTGTGGGAGGGATTAGGGGAAGGAGGAAAAGGGGATGACATAGAATGAGATGGCTGGATGGCATCACCGACTTTTCAGACATGAGTTTTAGTGAACTCCGTGAGATGGTGATGGACAGGGAGGCCTGGCGTGCTGTGATTCATGGGGTAGCAAAGATTCGGACATGACTGAGCAACTGAACTGAACTGAACAACAACCCTGTATGCAAGAAAGCAAAAGAGACATAGATGTATAGAAATAGTCTTTTGGACTCTGTGGGAGAGGACAAGGTTGGGAAGACTTGGGAGAATGGCACTGAAATATATGTATTATCATATGTGAAATGAATCACCAGTCCAGGTTCGATGCATAATACAGGGTGCTCCAGGCTGGTGCATGGGATAACACAGAGGGATTGGATGGGGAAGGTGGTGGGATGAGGGTTCAGGATGGGGAACACATGTACACCCGTGGTGGGTTCATGTCAATGTGTGGCAAAACCAATACTATGTTGTAAAGTAAAATAAAGAAAGAAAGAAAAATAAAACTATCATGATGAGTATGAAAAAAATATTTTTAAATTAAAAAAAAAATAAAACAAGAAAACATAGGTAAAAATGCTGGAGAGGATGTGGAAAAAAAGGGTATCCTCCCACTCTGTTGGTGGAAATGTAAATTTGTGCAGCCACTATGGAGAACAGTAACGAGGTTTCTCAAAAATATAAGTACAGAAATACTATATTACCTATCTCCCATTCCTGGGAATATATCCAGGGAAAACTGTAATTCAAAAGTGCATGCACCCCTATGTTCACAGCAGCACTACACACAATAGCCAAGACATGGAAACAATCCTAAAGTCCAGAAAGAGATGGATAAAAATGATGTGATGCTTATTTAATGGAGTACTACCCAGCCAGGAAAAAAAAAAAAAAAAAAAGAATGAAACAATGCAGTAGTGGGATTTACCTAGAGAGTATTATGGCCTTCCCAGGTGGCTCAGTGGTAAAGAATCTGCTTGAAAGGCAGGAGACCCAGGTTTGATCCCTGAGTTGGAAAGATCCCCTGGAGAAGGGACTGATTACCCACTCCAGGATTTTTGCCTGGGAAAGCCCATGGACAGAGAAGCCTGGTGGACTACAGGGTGTGGGGCTATAAAAGCATTGGATATGACTCAGTGACTACACAACAACAAAGAGCCTATCACATTAACTGAAATAATCAGACAGAAAAAGACAAATATCATACACTATAACTTATATGCAGAAGCCAGTTCAGTTCAGTTGCTAGTCGTTTTGGACTCTTTGGGACCCCATGGACCACAGCATACAGGCTTCCCTGTCACCAACTCCCAGAATTTGCTCAAATTAATGTTTTTTGAGTCGATGATGCCATCCAATCATCTAATCCTCTGTCACGTCCTCCTCCTGCCTTGATCTCCTTCCAATCCAAGGGACTCTCAAGAGTCTTCTCCAATACCATAGTTCAAAAGTATCAATTCTTCAGTGCTCAGCTTTCTTTATAGTCTAACTCTTACATCTGTACATGACTACTGGGAAATAAAATAGCTTTGGCTAGATGGACCTTTGTTAGCAAAGTAACATCTCTGCTTTTTAATATGCTAAGTTGATCATAGCTTTTCTTCCAAGGAGCAAGTGTATTTTGATTCCATGGCTGCAATCAACATCTGTAATGATTTCCTAGCCAAAGAAAATAAAGTTTCTCACTGTTTCCATTGTTTCCCCAACTATTTGCCATGAAGTGATGGGACCGAATATCATGATCTTAGTTTTTTGAATGTTGAGTTTTAAGCCAGCTTTTTCACTCTCCTCTTTTACTTCCATCAAGAAGCTCTTTAGTTCCTCTTCACTTTCTGCCCTAAGGGTGGTGTCATCTGCATATCTGTGGTGGATGCCAGAATATGGCACAATTGATCATACCTTTAAAACAAACAAAAGACTCATAGAGAACAGACTTGTAGTTGCCAAGGGGAAGGTGAAATGATGGACTGCGTGTAGGGGACTGGTAGATACAAACTACTACATTTAGAATAAATAACAAGGTCCTACTGCAGAATGCACAGAGCTATATTCAATATCCTGTGACAAACCATAAAAGGCTATAAAACAAGTATACGTCTTTGTGTTATCACTGAGTCAGTTTTTTGTACTGAGCAGAGATGGGCACAATATTTTAAGAGAATTAGACTTCACTTTTTTAAAAAAAGAGACAAAAATATATAGTTAAGAACCCTTAAAACAAACAAACACGGAAAATGGAGAGATGGAAGGGGAGGAATGGGATACACCAACACCTTACCTGACCCTGCACGGTATGTCCGAAGAGCCTTGGCATCCTGTCTTGTACAGGGAAGGAAGTACTCGGGCAACGAAGGAGGAGAAGGGAGTACCTGTGAAGGGTCTAAAGGAACCTCACCTCGCTTGAGTAGATCCTGCAAACCACAGGGAGAGAGCTCTGAGAACAGGAGTTAAGGGATTCAGGGTGATCCCCTGGAGAAACCATAGTCTGAGGCTGGCCAGGCAGATAGATGGTTTTTCATCCAGGTGAGAAGGTGGCAAGTAGGCACGCACAGGGAGCTCCATTATTTCTGTAAAACTGTCAGCTAATGCCATCCACACACATGCAACACTGTTTATGGGTGTGTGTTTCCCTTATTTTCTGTCATGCTGTGGCGGGGTTGGGGGGGGGGGGCGGGACAAAAAAACCTGGGCATGAATGTACACACAAATCACACGTCTGGACTGTGTTCTCATAGCGACACCTAACAGAACCCTCCTCCCCTCGCCCCCCGCCCCTCCCCCCCCCCCCCCCCCACGTCCCTCAGGGGAGTGTGGAGGCCCTTCGAATCCAACACTCAAAAGAGTCCCGCAATGGCCACTCGGAATTGCAATTCCCCAGGAATGGTGCCTCTAGAGACATGCGGGTGTTCTGGTGCGCATTCAATGTTTAATCCTGGGGTGTGGGGATGGAGGGGGCAGCAGCAGTCCAAGCGCATACGTGTCCGGGAAACTTTGAGCAGAAAGTTAAAATCTGGTGCTTCTGTGCAGGCTTGCTGGGAAGCGTCCCGAGCTCACAATACAAGGTGTTTATGCACCAGCTCGCGTGCATCACTGCCTCCCATGCAGAACTATGCTCCCCACCTGCTGCCAGATATCCGGACGTTTTTGAAACCTTGAAATGCAGGCCTTGCTTCGCAAGCTGCTGCGACCCCTCACCCCGCCTCCCAGAGTCAGAGGTCTACCCCTTTCTCACCTCAAGCCGAGGGTGGAACCCCCAGGTCTGCCTGAGCACAAATTTGGACATGCCCGTCCCCTGCGACCCACACCCCCCACCCCCCACCCCCCACCTCGCCCCCAACCCCGCACCCCAGCCCTCCATAGCCAGCTCCTTGGTACCCACTCAGGAACACAGAACGCGGGATGTTGAGGGACTGAACCACTGCCACCGAGGGCCCAGCAATCCTGTGTTCCTTTTCCTCAGCACTGACGTCTGGCTTCTGAGCATCCAGGGCCCAGCATCAGCGGCCGAGTGCATGCACGCATACGCTCGCCCTGGGGCTGGCTCATGGCCAGGCTGTGCGCAGCTACCCCTCCGCTCTGCCCACATGGGCTGGCTGCCCACACTCACTCCTCCTGTCTACATCAGCTACCCACCTGGACAAGCACAGATAAGAACCCTTCCCAGCACTTATTGACGTCTTAAAGCAAGCGTTTTTCTGAAAACCCAAGAGGTCCAAAGGCCTCAGCTTGGTGCTGGCCTTCCTGTTAAGAACTATTCTCAACTCAGTTTTTAAGCACCCCTCACACACTGGAAGAAAGTGCCGGAGTGAGGAGGAAGAGAAGGAAATCTTCCTTTGAAATTTTGTAAAGCAACCACTTGAGCACCTTTTCCTTCTGAAACAAAAAATTTTGATAGCTTCTGGGTGGGGTGGAGGAGGGGGAGTTGCAAATAACACATCTCCACACGTTCTTGCAGAAGATAAGGTTCTGATTCCTGGGTTCAGACGTTCCCCTTGAGAAGGTATGGGCTACCCACTCCAGTATTCTCAGGGCTTCCCTGGTAACTTAGATGGTACAGAATCCACCAGCAATGTGGGAGACCTGGGTTCGATTCCCTGGGTTGGGAAGATTCCCCTGGAGGAGAGCATGGCAACCCACTCCAGTATTCTTGCCTGGGAAACCCCATGGACAGAGGAGCCTGGTGGGCTACAGTCCACGGGGTGGAAAAGAGTCAGACACGACTGAGCAGCTAAGTGCAACACTATCAGAACATTCTTCACCCGAGATTAACCAAGAGGAAATGACACCAGTCACCATAGCATGACTCTGGAAATCAAGGAATTCACCTTGAACACCTCTAATAATTAAAGAAATGCATGTCAACACTGCAGTGAGATATCATCCATGCTGTTTAGAATGACATTTCTTGAAAAAACATACAAACAATGCTGGAGAGTGTGTGGGAAAAAAAGGAACCTTACTACACAGTTAGTAGGAATGTAAATTGGTGCAGCCATTATGGAGAAGAGTATGAAGGTTCCTTAAAAAACTAAAATTAGAGATCCATATGACCGAGTAATCCCACCCTTGTGCATATATCCAGACAAAACTAATTTTAAAAGATATATACATTTCCATGTTCATAGCACTATTCACAATAGCCAAGCCATGGAATCAAACAAAATGTCAGCAGATGAATGGATAAAGATATGGTGTATATACACAAAGAAATTATTACTCAATCATTAAAAAAAAAAAAAAAGAATGCCATTGGTAGCCACATTGATGTGTCTGATCACACTAGGTCAGCAAAAAGCAAGTCAGCAGCAGAAAGACAAATACCATATTACTTAGATGTGGAATCTAAAATACAACAGAAATCAACATATATATGAAAGAAAATAGATTCAGAGATCAGAGTTGTGGTTCCCAAGTGGGAGGGGAGGGAAAGATTGGGAGTTTGGAATTAACAACCTCATGCGAAGAGTTGACTCATTGGAAAATACTCTGATGCTTGGAGGGATTGGGGGCAGGAGAAGAAGGGGACGACAGAGGATGAGATGGCTGGATGGCATCACTGACTCGATGGACATGAGTCTGAGTGAACTCCGGGAGTTGGTGATGGACAGGGAGGCCTGGCGTGCTGCGATTCATGGGGTTGCATGTCCGCAAAGAGCCGGACACAACTGAGTGACTGAACTGACTAGACAGACATTTATTGGCAAACTAATGTCTCTACTTTTTAATATGCTGTCTAGGTTGGTCCTAACTTTCCTTCCAAGGAATAAGTGTCTTTAATTTCATGGCTGCAATCACCATCTGCAGTGATTTTGGAGCCCCCCAAAATAAAGTCTGACACTGTTTCCATTGTTTCTCCATCTATTTCCCATGAAGTGATGGGAACAGATGTCATGATCCCAGTTTTCTGAATGTTGAGCTTTAAGCGACCTTTTTAACTCTCCTGTTTCACTTTCATCAAGAGGCTTTCTAGTTCCTCTTCACTTTCTGCCATAAGGATGGTGTCATCTGCATATCTGATGTCACTGATACTTCTCCCAGCCATCTTGATTCCAACTTGTGTTTCTTCCAATCCAGGCTTTCTCATGATGTACACTTCATAGAAGTTAAATAAGTAGGGTGACAATATGCAGCCTTGACATACTCCTTTTCCTATTTAGAACCAGTCTCTTGTTCCATGTCCAGTTCTAACTGTTGCTTCCTGACCTGCATACAGACTTCTCAAGAGGCAGGTCAGGCAGTCTGGTATTCCCATCTCTTTCAGAATTGTCCACAGTTTATTGTGATCCACACAGTCAAAGGCTTTGGCATAGTCAATAAAGCAGAAATAGATCTTTTTTCTGGATCTCTCCGGCTTTTCCCATGATCCAGCAGATGTCGGCGATTAGGTCTCTGGTTCCTTGCCTTTTCTAAAGCCAGCTTGAATGTTTGGAAGTTCAAGGTTCACGTTTTGCTGAAGCCTGACTTGGAGAATTTTGGACCTTTCCCATTCTATTGTTTTCTTCTGTTTCCTTGAATTGATCGCTGAGAAAGGCTTTCTTCTTTCCTTGCTATTCTTTAGAACTCTTCATTCAGATGCTTATATCTTTCCTTTTCTCTTTTGCTTTTCACTTCTCTTCCTTTCACAGCTATTTGTAAGGCCTCCTCAGACAGCCATGAACAATATGAAAAGGGAAAATGAAAGGATACTGAAAGAGGAACTCTCCAGATCATTAAGTGTCCAATAAGCTACTGGAGATCAGTGGAGAAATAACTCCAGAAAGAATGAAGGGATGTAGCCAAACAGAAGACAATATCCAGATGTAGATATGACTGGGGACAGAAGCAATGTCAGATGCTGTAAAGAACGATATTGAATAGAAACCTGGAATGTGAGGTCCGTGAATCAAGGCAAATTGGAAGTGGTCAAACAAGAGATGGCAAGAGTGAATGTTGACATTCTAGGAAACAGCAAACTAAAATGGGCTGGGATGGATGAATTTAAGTCAGATGACCATTATATCTACTACTGTGACAAGAATCCCTTGGAAGAAATGGAATACCCATCATGGTCATCAAAAGAGTCCAAAATGCAGTACTTGGATGCAATCTTCAAAATGACACAATTATCTATGTTTATTTCCAAGGCAAACAATTCAATATCACGACAATTGAAGCCTATGCTCCAACCAGTAATGCTGAAGAAGCTGAAGTTGAACAGTTCTTTGAACACCTACAAGACCTTTTAGAACAAACACACAAAAAAGATGTCCTTTTCATTATAGGGGACTGGAATGCAAAAGTAGGAAGTTATGAAACACTTAAAGTAACAGGCAAATTTGGCCTTGGAGTATGGAAAGAAGCAGGACAAAGACTAATAGAGTTTTGCCAAGAGAACACACTGGTCATAGCAAAAACCCTATTCCAACAACATAAGAGATAACTCTACACATGGACATCACCAGGTGGTCAACAGTGAAATCAGATTGATTATATTCTTTGCAGCCAAAGATGGAGAATCTCTATGCTGCTGCTGCTGCTGCTAAGTCACCTCAGTCGTGTCCAACTCTGTGTGACCCCAGAGATGGCAGCTCACCCGGCTCCCCCGTCCCTGGGATTCTCCAAGCAAGAACACTGGAGTGAGTTGCCATTTCCCTTTCCAATACATGAAAGTAAAAAATGAAAGTGAAGTCGCTCAGCCGTGTCTGACTCCTCGAGACCCCATGGACTGCAGCCTACCAGGCTCCTCCCTCCATGGGATTTTCCAGGCAAGAGTACTGGAGTGGGCTGCCATTGTCTTCCCCTGAGAAGCTCTATACAGTCAGCAAAAACAAGACCAGGAGCTGACTGTGGCTCAGATCATGAACTCCTTATTGCCAGATTCAGATTTAAATTGAAGAATGTAGGGAAAATCACTAGACCATTCAGGTATGACCTAAATCAAATCCCTTATGATTTTACAGTGGAAGTGAGAAATATATTGAAGGGACTAGATCTGAGAGACAGAGTGCCTGATGAGCTATTGATAGAGGTTCGTGACATTGTACAGGAGATACGTATCAAGACCATCCACATGGAAAATAAATCAAAAAAGCAAAATGGCTGCCTGAGGAGGCCTTACAAAACTACTATATGATCCAGCAAATCACAGTACTGGGCATACACAATGGAGGAAACCATAACTGAAAAACACATGTATTTCTTACTGTTCACTGCAGTGCTATTTACAATAGGTAGCACATGGGTGGAGAAGGAAATGACAACCCACATAAGTATTCTTGCATGGAGAGTCCTGTGGACAGAGGAGCCTGGTGGGTTGCTGTCCATGGGATCACATAGAGTCGAACATGACTGAATCGACTTAGCATGCAGGCATACATTGGAGAAAGATATGGCAACCCATTCCAGTGTTCTTGCCTGGAGAATCCCAGGGACAGAGGAGCCTGGTGGGCTGCCATTTATGGGGTCCCACAGAGTCAGACATGACTGAAGTGACTTAGCAGCAGCACACAGAAGCAACCTAGACATACATCAGTAGATGGATGGATAAAGAAGCTGTGGTACATATACAAAGTGGAATATTACTCAGCCACAAAAAAGGAACACATTTGAGTCAGTTCTAATGAGGTGGATGAACCAGGAGACTATCATACTGAATGACATAAATCAGATATTAACAGTTATATATGGAATCTAGAAAGACAAGACCGATGAACCTATTTGCTGGGCAGCAGTGGAGATGCAGACACACAGAGGACAGATTTATAGGGAAAGGATGGTAGAACTAATGGAGAAAGTATTGTGGAAACACATACACTACAATATGGGAAAAGCCAGTAGGAATTTGCAGAATGACAGGGAGTTCATCCTACTCATTTTTTTTTTTTTAATTTTCCCCACAAGTCCCAATGGGTCCCTGATGGGTATCCAACCCTCCTCTCTCCTTGTCCACACATCCCAGCCCCTGGTCCCTGACTTCCTCTCTCAGTGTCCCTCCTCGTCCTATCTACTGCCGGTCCCTGATCTCAAGTACCTGACCTCATCTCCTAGCCCCCTTTCTTTTGTTTACATGACTACACCTGGTAGTCACTGACCTTATGTGTAAGCCTCCCCCTCCCTGCACACATAGCTTCCAGCCACTGGTCTACTGACTTGATGTGAAGTCCTCTTCCCTGTCAACAATGCTACAGACACAGACAGCCCCCACCCCACCCCACCCACCGTCCTCATCTCCAGTTATTCCTCCCTGTCCACAGACATTGAGCCACAAGTCCCTGTCCTCCTCCTCAATCTTGCCCCATTAGTGTCCATACAGATCCAACCACTGATCTCTGAATTCCACCCTCGTGTTGGAGATCTTACACCAACAGTGTAAGAGTCCCTTGGACTATAAGGAGATTGAGCCAGTTCATTCTAAAGGAGATCAGTCCTGGGTGTTCTTTGGAAGGACTGATGCTAAAGCTGAAACTCCAGTACTTTGACTACCTCAAGTGAAGAGTTGACTCTTTGGAAAAGACTCTGATGCTGGGAGGGCCTGGGGGCAGGAGGAGAAAGGGACAAGAGAGGATGAGATGGCTGATGGCATCACAACTCGATGGACATGAGTGTGAGTGAACTCCGGGAGTTGGTGATGGACAGAGAGGCCTAGCGTGCTGTAATTCATGGGGTCACAAAGACTCGGACACGAGTGAGGGACTGAACTGAACTTAACTGAATCCTACTCTATGTTCACACAGTTCCAGCCACTGGTCCCTGGACTCATCTTCCAGCCTCATTCCTCACTGCCTCTGTGTCTGTGTGCATGCTCAGTCATGTCCAGTGAATAATCAGCTGTAGCCCACCAGGTTCCTCCATCCAGGGGGTTTCCCAGGTAAGAATACTGATGTGGGTTGCCACTTCCTACTCAAGGGGATCTTCCAGACTGGGAATTGAACCTTCACCTCCTTCATTGGCAGGCATATTCTTTACCACTGAGTCACCTGGGAAGGTCCCCCTAAGTCTTTGTCTACACAGCTAAACTAGTGGTCTCTGACCTCAACTATGATGCTCTTCCTCCTTGCCCACACAATCCTAGCCCCTGGGGCCTGCCTTAATGTACATGCCTTCTCATCCCATTCACATAGGTCAGGCTGCCTGTCCCTGACTTTATCTAAAAACCTCTTCCTACTTGTACACACTGTTCTGGCCACCAATGTCTGACTTTCTCTGCAAGCCTTCTCCACCTTGGACAGAGAGTTCTCACCAAGGGTTGGTGATTTCATTTCCAGTCCTCTGCCCCTTGTCTCCAGTCTTTCTTCCACTTGAAGACATGACTCCAGGCACCAGAACTTGACTTTATCTGCACTCCTCCTCATACAGAGAGTTCTAGCCATGGGTCCCTGTCCTCCCAAATAATCATCTTCATCCTGGTACAGAGAGCTCTAGCCATTGGTCCTTGGCTTTGCTTTCCAATCCTCCTGCTTCATGTGCCCAAAGCTCCAGCCACTGGTCCCTGATCTCTTCTCCAAATGTCCTTCTCCTTGTCTACACAGCTCCAGAAACAGGTCTCTGAACTCATGTCTAGTCTTCTCATTCCAAGTCAGCACAGCTTGAGGAACTGGTTGCTGAACACCTCCCCCCACCACCCCCACACCGCTGCCTCCATTCCTCCTCGTGTTAACACAGCTGCATCCACACTTCCCTGGCCACTCATAAACCACCCCCCTCTCCTCCTTGTCCACACACAAGGCCAGGAATAGGTCCCTGATTTCCTCTCTCATCAGCCTTCCTATTTTCTACACAATTACATCTAGAGGTCACTGATCTAAACTGTAATCCTCATCACATTTCAGTTCAGTTCAGTTGCTCAGTCTTGTCGGACTCTTTGCAACACCATGGGGTGCAGCACACCAGGCTTCCTTGTCCATCACCAACTCCCAGATCTTATTCAAACTCATGTCCATTGCATCAGTGATGCTATCCAATCATCTCATCCTCTGTCATCCCCATCTCCTCCCACCTTCATTCTTTCGCAGCATTGGGTTCTTCTCCAATGAGTTGGTTCCTTGTATCAGGTGGCCAAACATGCTAGTATTATCAAGTGGCCAAAGTATTGGAGTTTCAGCTTCAGCATCAGTCCTTCCAATGAATATTCAGCACTGATTTCCTTTAGGATGTAATGATTTTTCTCCTTGCAGTCCAAGGGACTCTCAAGAGTCTTCTCCAGCACCACCATAAGCATCCATTCTTCATCACTCAGCTTTTCTTATAGTCTAACTCTCTCATCCATCCATGACTATTGGGAAAACCATAGCTTTGACTAGACAGACCTTTGTTGGCAAAGTAATGTCTCTGCTCTTTTAGTATGTTGTCTAGATTGGCCATAGCTTTTCTTCCAAGGATCAAGAATCTTCTAATTTCATGGTTGCAGTCACCATGTGGAGTGATTTTGGAGCCCCCCCCCCCGCAAAAAAAAAAAAAAATGATAATAAAGTCTCTCACTGTTTCCATTGTTTCCCCATTTATTTGCCATGAAGTGATGGGACTGGATGCCATGATCTTAGTTTTCTGAATGTTGAGTTTGAAGCCAAATTTTTCACTTTCCTCCACTGTGTCTTCATCCTTGGGCACACAGTTTTCATCACCGGTACCTGACTTTTATCAACAGTCCTCTCCTTCCTTCTACTCAGAGCTCCAACCATTGTTCCTGGACCTTCTGTTTTGAATCCACAGAGCTCCAGTCACTGGTCCCTGATATCACGTATTATCCACTTCACCCCTGTCCACACAGAGCTAGGCACACATTGCTGACTTTCTCCAATTTATCCTACTCTGTGTTCACATACCTCAAGCCCTGGGTTCCTGCCTTTCTCTTCAGTCCTCATACTCCATGTCAACACAGCTCCAGCCACTGGTTCCTGACCTCTTCTACAATCATCTTTGTCCTTGTCAACAGAGATCCAGACACAAGGTTCCTGACCTTCTCTCAAATCTTCCAACCTACTTTTGCACATATTCCTGTGAGAACTCAAGGTCTGTCACTCCACACTATCTACTATCCTGCAACATGTCCATATACCTCAAGCCAGTGGTCCGTTCCCTCCTCTACAATCCTCCTATTCATTGTCCACATAGCTCCAGCCACTGACCCCTGATCTCCTCTACATCCCACCTCTTATTTGTCCACACAGCTCCAGCCAAGGTCCCTGACACCCCCACTAATACTCCACTTCTTGTCCACACAGCTTCAGCCACTGGTCCCTGACTTCCACTCCAATCAGTCCTCCTCCTCATTTTGCATTTAATTACAGCTAGAAGTCATTGACTTCTTGTCAACCTTTCCTCTTCCTTTCCCACATATCTCTATAACCACCAGTCCCTAGACTCCTCTCCAATTCTCCTGTCCATTGTGCAATAACTCCAGCAATTGATCCCTAACATTGTCTATCATCACTTTTCCTTTTGTCTCAGTTCAGTTCAGTCACTCAGTCGTCTCTGATTCTCTGTGACCCCATGGACTGCAGCATGACAGGCTTCCCTGTCCATTGACAACTCCTGGAGTTTACTCAAACTCATGCCCATTGAGCCAGTGATGCCATCCAACAATGTCATTTTCTGTTGTCCCATTCTCCTGCTTTAAATGTTTTTCAGCATCAGGGTCTTTTCACATAAGTCAGTTCTTCGAATCAGGTGGCTAAAGGATTGGAGTTTCAGCTTCAGCATCAGTCCTTCCAATGAATATGCAGGACTCATTTTCTTTAGGATGGACTGATTGGATCTCCTCACAGTCCAAGGAACTCTCAAGAATCTTCTCCAACATCACAGTTCAAAAGGATCAATTCTTCGGCATTCAGCTTTCTTTACAGTCCAGCTCTCACATCTATACAGGACTCCTTTGGTCTACACAGTGCCATTTCTTTGGTCCACACAGCACTGTTTATCATTGCCCTTTCTTTTTGTATAGGTGGCTGTGTAGTGAACTGATTAAACTGACCTGAACTTCAGTCTTCTTCATCCTTACCCTCACAGCCTCAGCCACTGGTACCTGACCTCATTTCCAAAATGCCACTTCCTTGTTCACACAGCTCTGGCCATATGTCCTAGACTTTACACTCAGTCCTTGTCTCTTCTGTTGGGCTTCCCTGTTAGCTCAGTTGGTAAAGAATCTGCCTGAAATGGAGGAGACCCAGGTTCAATCACTGGTTTGGGAAGATTTCCTGAAGAAGTGAATGGGAACCCACTCCAGTATTCTTGCCTGGAGAATTCCATGGACAAAGGAGCCAGGCTGACTCTAGTCCATGATGTTGCAAAGAGTCAGACATGACTGTGCGACTTTCACTTTCTTTTCTGCCTTTTCTACACACAGCTTCAGCAGCCAGTGCCTGACTTACTCTCAAATCTTCCTCCCCTTCGTCCACACAGCTCCAACCACCAGTCCCTGAACTGCACTCCATGACTCCTCCTTGTGTTCAAACAGCTGCATCTGTAGGTCTCTAGCCACCTGTCAAATCAACCTCATCCTTGAACACAAAGCTCCCATTACTGGTCCCCCACCTTGTATCTCGTGAGCCTCCCACTTTCCTACACATCTCCATCTATTGGTAACTTGGTGCCCGAAGTGCACCTGTCCTCATCCTTGCACACAGGGGTCCACTCACCAGTACTTGCCTTGACGACGAATCATTTCTTCCATGAACACTGAGCCCCAAACATGTTCATGGCCTTTTCTCCAATCCTCCTGTGCTGAGTCCACATAGTTGCAAGTCACTGGTCCCTGACCTTAGCTACTATCATTTTCCTCCTATCCAAAGACAGCCAGGCACAAGTCAGTTACCTTCTCTCAACCTTTCCATCCTCCTAATCCACATACTTCTGGAGAAAATTCCCTGACCTCTCCAATCTATCCTACCCCATCACCAGTAATTCAAACCACTGGTCCTGGTCCTCCTTCCCATCTTATTAAGCCCTGCCCACACAGCTCCAGCCAATAGTTCCTGACCTTCTGGTGTTCATAAAAGCTGCACCCATAGGTCCCTGGTGACCTCACAAACCCACCGCCTTTTGCACATAACTCCACGCATTGTCTCTGACCTTGCCTCCTATAACACATCATCGTTTCCACACAGGTCCTTCTGGTGGTCACTGACCTGAATTTCAGTTCTCCTCATCCTCGTCCACACAGCTCTAGCCACCAGTCCCTGACTTTATCACCAGTGGTCCTCCTAACTGAACAGAAATCTCTGGCCACCAGTCCTTGACTTCCTCTACAATCCTGCTCTAAGTCCAAGACACTTCTGTTACAGCTCCCAGACTTCATCTGCAATCTTCTATCTCCATGCCCACAAAGATACATCCACAAGTCCCTGATCTTCTCTCTAATCTCCATCCTCTTCTCCGTATACCTCTTCTCCGTATACCTCCCCAGACATGTCCTTCAATATTTCCTATGCCTCCTCAACACAGGTCAAGCCACTGGTGCCTAACCTCCTTTCTAGCTCTCCTTTTTCTTGTCCTTCAGCCACAACTCAACCATTCTTCTCCTTGTCCATACTGGTCCATGATCTCCTCTCTAATCTTCTGCTTCCCCTATTGTTACAGCTCCATGTACTGGCCCAACTGCCCCTTCATGCTGCCCTCTCCTTGTCTAAACAGTGCCAGCCACCAGGTACCTGAAATGCTTTCAAATCCTCCTCCTCGTGTTCTCACAACCCTAGCCACAGATATGGCCACCTCAGAAGCTCCTCCGTGTCCATACAGCTCCAGCAACTGGCCTGTGATGTTGCCTCTCATTCCCCTTTCTCTTTGTCTAGACAGCTTCATCTAGTGGTCACTAACCTGAACTGCCAAAAAATTAATGCTTTTGAACTGTGACGTTGGAGAAGACTCTTGAGAGTCCCTTGGACTGCAAGGAGGTCCAACAAGTCCATCGTAAAGGAAATTAGTGCTGAATATTCATTGGAAAACTGATGTTGAAGCTGAAACTCCAATACTTTAGTCACCTAATGTGGAGACCTGACTCATTGGAAAAGACCCCGATGCTGGGAAAGATTGAAGGTGGGAGAAGGGGATGACAGAGGATGAGATGGTTGGATGGCTTCACCAACTCAATGGATATGAGTTTGGGTAAACTCCAGGAGTTAGCAATGGACAGGGAGGCCTAGCATGCTGTAGTCCACAGGGTCACAAAGAGTCAGATAGGACTGAGTGACTGAACTGAACTTAACTGATCAGAATTGGAGTCCTCCTCATTCACATCCACACAGTCTCAGCTGGTGGTTCCTGAGTTATTAATTTATGAACTTCTTCATCCTTGCTCACCCATGTGTGGCTCCCTGTCACTGACATTTTCTCCAATTGTCCTTTTTGTATACACAACTCCAGTCACTGGTGGCTTTCTTAATCTGCAGTCCCCTTCCTCCTTGTACATAAAGCCTCTAACTACTGGTTTCTTTCTACTCCTCAGTTTCGTTTCCAATCCTCCTGCTTAGTGTCCAAGCAGCTCTAGCAACTAGTCCCTGGTATTGTCTATGTGTTCCCTTCTCCTTGTCCACACAGCTCCAAACTTGGTCCCTAGCCTCATCTCCTGTCTCTTCCGTCTTGATCAAAAAGCATCAGCAACAACTACCTGATTACATCTCCAGATCCGCTCCTCTGACTCCAAAGCTCCAACCACTGGTCTCTGACTTCCTCTGCAGTCCTTCTTGGCCTTGTGAAGAGGGCGTCTAGCCATTGGTCCCTGCCTCACTTGCTATTCTCCTGCTCCATGTCAACACAACGTCAGCCACTTGTCCCTAGACTTTCTCTACATGTGCCCCACTCTTTGTCTACATAGCAATGATCCCTAACTTTGTTTCCCCCTCCATTCTGTCGACAGCTTCCATCTAATGGTCACTAACCTGAACAGAGATCTTCCTCATGCTTGTCCCTACAGTCCCAGACACAGGTCCCTGATTTCATCTACAAAGCCCCTCATCCTTGTTCACATGTGTCCAACCACTTGTCTATGATTGTATGTCCAATCTATCCTCCTCATCTACCCAGCGACTGCTATGGGACCATGACCCCCTCTACAATCTTGCTCTTCTTTATACATACAGCTCCATTCACTGGTGCCTGACCTCCTCTCCAGCTTCCTCCTCCATGTTCATAAAGTTCCAGCTACTGGTCCTTAACCTCTGGTCAAATCTTCATCTTTCTAGTGCTCACAACTACTGGTCTCTGACTTAAAGTCTTATGTCTTAAGCCTAATTCACACAGGTCTGGACACACTGTTGCTGACTTTATCTCCAGTCTTTCTCCTCCTTGCACACACAGGTCCAGCCACTCATCCTGACTTTATCTCAAATCTGCCTCATCCTTCTTCACACAGTGCAGCCACTGGTCCCCTTGACCATTTATTGCAAATCCTTCACCTGCTTGTTGAAATATCTCCAGACACAAGTCCCTGACCTTCTCTCCTCCTCCTTGTCCACACAGCCCCAGCCACTGGTATGGCTGCATCTCCAATCATCTTCCTCCATGTCCACACAGCTCCAGAAACTGATCTCCCACCTTGCTTCCTATTCCCCTTGCTGTTTGTCTACACAGATCTGTCTAGTGGTCACTGAACTGAACTGCAATTCTCTTCATTCTTGTTCACAGGGCTCTGGTCCCCTGTCCCTGACAATTATCTACAATCCTCTTCCTCCTTGTACAGAAAGCTCCAGCCACTGGTCCTTAACCTCTCAAATGGCTCTATGTCCACACAGCTCCAGCCAACTGGTCTCTGACTTCATCGCCAAACCTCTGCATCCTTGTTCACACAAGTCCAACCACTTGTCTTATGACATTAGGCCAATCGTCCTTCCTCTTTTACATAGCTGCAGCTCAAGCAGCCTGACCATCTCTCCCATCTTGTTCTTCTTTATCCATACGTCTCCAGTCACTGGTTCCTGATGTGCTCTCCAATCATCATCTTTCTCCCCATCCACATAGCTGCAGCTACTGGTCCTTGTGACCTCACGTGCAAGCTTCCCCATCCTTGTCCACACAGCTCTGGTCACAGGTTCCATACTTTTATCCCCAGTTCTCCTTAAATCTCCATGGAGCTCCAACCACAAGTCCCTGGCCTCCTGTTCAATCTTCCCTCCATCTTGTCCACACAGCTTCAGTCACCACTCCCTGACCTCATCTCCCATGCCCCTTCCTCCTTATCCATCCCCTGGTCCCCGACCTCCATCTACAAACCTCCCTCCTCCTTTCCACAGTGGTTCAGCCAGTGGTCTCTGCTGCCTTCTCAACATGTCACATATCTCCTACCCCAAGGCCTTCGTATGTGCTGACCCTCCCCACCCACCAGTCCCTGACAGAACTGGACACTCCCTCCTGTAACTCCAGGTTTTTCTGCATCATGAGCTCATCAGAGCCTTCTCTACAATAACACTCCTTTATCTCTGTATGCTTTCACCCAGTTTTATTGTTCTGACCAATTATATCATATGTTTGCAAATGTTTTCTGTAAAGAGCCAGAGAGTGACTATTTCAGACATCAGAGGCCACAGAGCTACTACTCAGCACCATTTACTGAGTATTAAAGTCCCCCAGACTGGTAAAACCGGTCAACCACTTGTAAAAGAATGAAACTAGGACACTTTCTAACACCATACACAAAAATAAACTCAAAATGGATTAAAGATCTAAACGTAACACCAGAAACTATAAAACTCCTAGAGGAGAACATAGGCAAAACACTCTCTGACATATATCACAGCAGGATCCTCTATGACCCACCTCCCAGAATATTGGAAATAAAAGCAAAAATAAACAAATGGGACCTAATTAAACTTAAAAGCTTCTGCACAACAAAGGAAACTATTAACAAGGTGAAAAGGCAGCCTTCAGAATGGGAGAAAATACTAGCAAATGAAGCAACTGACAAACAACTAATCTCAAAAATATATAAGCAACTCCTACAGCTCAATTCCAGAAAAATAAATGACCCAATCAAAAAATGGGCCAAAGAACTAAATAGACATTTCTCCAAAGAAGACATACAGATGGCTAACAAACACATGAAAAGGTGCTCAACATCACTTATTATCAGAGAAATGCAAATCAAAACCACTATGAGGTACCATTTCACACCAGTCAGAATGGCTGCGATCAAAAAGTCTACAAGAAATAAATGCTGGAGAGGGTGTGGAGAAAAGGGAACCCTCTTACACTGTTGGTGGGAATGCAAACTAGCACAACCACTATGGAGAACAGTGGAGAGATTCCTTAAGAAACTCGAAATAGAACTGCCTTATGATCCAGCAATCCCACTGCTGGGCATACACACTGAGGAAACCAGAATGGAAAGAGACATGTGTACCCCAGTGTTCATCACAGCACTGTTTATAATAGCCAGGACATGGAAGCAACCTAGATGTCCATCAGCAGATGAATGGATAAGAAAGCTGTGGTACATATACACAATGGGTATCACTCAGCCATTAAAAATAATACATTTGAATCAGTTCTAATGAGGTGGATGAAACTGGAGCCTATTATACAGAGTGAAGTAAGCCAGAAAGAAAAACACTGATACAGTATACTAACGCATATATATGGAATTTAGAAATATGGTAACAATAACCCTGTGTACGAGACAGCAAAAGAGACACTGATGTATAGAACAGTCTTATGGACTCTGTGGGAGAGGGAGAAGGTGGAAAGATTTGGGATAATGGCATTGAAACATGTATAATATCATGTATGAAACGAGTCACCATTCCAGGTTCGATGCACAATACTGGATGCTTGGGGCTGGTGCACTGGGACGACCCAGAGGGATGGTATGGGGAGGGAGGAGGGAGGAGGGTTCAGGTTGGGGAACACTTGTATACCTGTGGCGGATTCATTTCGATATTTGGCAAAACTAATACAATATTGTAAAGTTTAAAAATAAAATAAAATTTAAAAAAAATAAAGTCCACCAGAGGCCATATGTAAATGAATTAATTAGCTGTCTTTAAATAACTTTATTGACAATAGCAGGATGGGGGCTAGGTGTGGCCCATGGGTGCTGTATTGTGTTTGTTTTTGTGCTGGCTGTCCATATCTTCTGTGAATCCACAGTGTCTTTAGGAAAGGAATTACAATTTTGGATGTTGCTGTTGTATCCTCAAGGGCCTGGGCTAGTTTTTGAAGTTGAACAATGGCTGCTTTTTTGGTTAACACAACCCTTTATGATCTGCTCTGGATTTATTACCTGATTATAGGAATTTGAAATTGGTACTCAAAGATGATATGTTCCCTGATGAAGGTCATATAATTAAGTCCCTTGGGTTTCAACTGCGATTGAAGAGACATTATCCATTGACCTTAAAATGAAAGAGACTGGTGGCCACAAAGTTCTTTTGACACTGAATCTCATGACAGAGAGATAGCAAGGAGGTCCTGCGGAGAGGCCCAATTTTAGGACAGAAGACTCTCCCACAAAAGACTTCACATGCAGGCCCAAATGTCAGTGTCCTACCCAATACAAATGCCTCATGGTACAGGGCCAGGCTGAGGGTGGACCCGAGGGCCACCACCTGCCTCCTGCCAGCACATTATCATCTAGATTTCGGCCTCCTTAACTTTTTCACTAACAGATCATGGTCCAAGTCATTCCCTGAGTCCTCTTCTGGCTCCTGCTGCTCCTGCAGCTCCTTCACCTTTATCAGCAGCTCTGCCTTGGGGGCTGATGTGCTGTAGTAGGTGGCCGAAGGTGCAGCCACCAGCAGGCTGGTCTCTTCCCTCCTGGGGAACCAAACAGCAGAACATTCATATTAGCTCTGATCATGTGCACAAAGACACACCTGAAACCTGGACTGAGACCTGCAAATCATGGGGCCATCAAAAGATATCAGCAAGAGAGAGGAAACAGCTAAAGCAGGGACAGAGTGGGCTTCCCTGGTGGTCCAGTGGCTAAGACTGTGTCTTTCAATGCAGGGGGCAAGAGTGTGATCCCTTAGTTGGGAAGCAATGATTCCGCATGGTATGGGGTATGCAAAAAAAAAAAAAAAAATCAATCAACCAAGCAAACAAAAAGAAGTGTGGAAAGGGTAGGTGCCTAAGCCAGAACTAGAAAGTGAAGTTTCTCATCCATGTCTTATTCTCTGCGACCCCATGGACTGTTGCCCACCAGGCTCCTCTGTCCATGGGATCTTCCAGGCAAGGGTTCTGGACTGGGTTGTCATTTCCTCCTCCAGGGGATCTTCCTGAACCTAGGGATCTAACCTGGGTTTCCTGCATTGCAGGCAGATGCTTTAAAATCTGAGCCATCAAGAAAGTCACCCAGAACTAGAACACCCCTGCCAAATGGCACCCAAAGTCTACCTGTGGAAGAGGACAGTACAGATAGTTTTCTGGGGGGAACCTGAGGTCTATGGGGAGCTGTCTGTTGCCACTGTAAGTGTGACCACAAGCCCCAAGTTCACCAGGCATCCTTCCACCAGCTGCCACATTTGCAGCCTCTGAGGCTGTCTGTTGCAATGCTTTTGTGTTCTCTTCTACTGTAAGTCAGTGATGCTTCCTGAGATCACATGCACAAAAAGGACAGATGTAGGCAGATGCACCTTCGTGGGCAGGTGACTGAATACAAGAGGCTAGAGAGGGTCTTTTACAAAACAAAACTTGTGAAACTATTGGTCACTCAGTTGTGTCCCACTCTTGGTGATCACCAGGGAGTATAGCCCACCAGGCTTCTCTGTCTGTGTGATTCTCCAGGCCAGAATACTGAAGTGGGTGGCCATTCCATTCTCCAGTGGATCTTGCAAACCCAGGGATTGAACCCAGGTCTCCCCCATCACAAATGGATTTTTAAACCATCTGAACCACCAGGGAAGCACCCCATACATTACAGAATGAATTACAGCAACTTCACCCCCTTTGGCTAAATACAAAACAACGGAAGGCCTTTTTTCTAAGCATATATACTTCATAGCCTCAAATTTCACTCCTCTGTTACAAGCTTCTGCACCTTGGTACTAGTGACCTTTGGCATTGGACCATTCTTTGTTGTTGGTGGGGACGGGGGTGGGGCGGCTATCCTGTGCCCTTGTAGATCGATGAGCACCATCCCTGGCCTCCAGTCTCTCAGGGGAAACGAGAAGCATCTCCCAACATTGCCAAGTGCCCTGAGGCCAGACAGCAGAGGAGAACCACTGCCTTATGAGAAAAGGATCCATGGGCATTGCTAGAAACATGTCTTTTCCAATCTTTGCCCAACTGACACCATTGTTCCCAGAATGGACATTTAAATGGGAAGGTGTAAAAAAAAAAAAAAAAAAATTCCCAAAGTGCCAAGCACTTATCTAGAAATCTGTCACCAAAAATCATGCACATGAGAGAATAGATTAAAAGCTAGGTCCCTGGCTTCTTGCCCTGGAAGCCCAAGAGGTAGAAATGTGCTCAGGGAAGGACAGAGGCAGAGGTGTGGGGGGTGGCCTACTCACTTCTTCTCCGCCATCCTGGGTGAGGGCATCTTAAGCAGCATCTTCCTCTGTTGCTGCACTCCTTCCAGGAGGTGCTTGTCTTTGGGAAAGAAGTCCTCCATAAGGTTCATATGGTTCTCTTCCTCATGCAGGGCTCCAGGATGTCCGCCAGTGAGTTATCCCTGCCCAGAGATCTCATGGGCCAGCTCCTCTGACTTGAGTTCATTGGTGGTCCTGTGTTTGGCCTTCACGTAGCTGAGCACCGGAGAGGAGGCCCAGCCAGCCTTGTCAGGGGGGTCCAGGGTGCTGGGGGGCTGAGGCTTGGGAACATAGCAGCTGTAGGGGCAGAAGCATGAGTATGATTGCTCTGATGTGCTGAACATCTTGATCTGGTTCTGCTCAAGGCCACAGGGCAATGGAGATATCTTGGGGATGGGCCAGTGCCTAATAGCTCTCCTTCTCAGGCTGGCTATCCTAGTGCACTATTTTGATGGGCACCATCTTCACCTTGGTGTTGTTTTCCATCACCCACTCAATTCTGCCAAGATAAGGGTCGTCCACTGGAGACTCGCCATGCACCCAGGCATGGCTCATGATCAGAACTCAGATGAGCAAATAGGCTGGTCCTGGGGGGATTCCATACAGGGGAGCCTGACTCAAAGATGGGCCCATCCAGGTCACACATTCCAGTATGGGGAGATGCGATCTAGGAGTTCTGCTCCTGTCCTGCAACTTGCATCTCTTGACCCTCCTCTGCCTCCAGGTGCTAGACTTCAGAAGGAAAATTCCAGAATCCCACCCAAGCAGGAAAGCACAAGAAAGACACCTCTTCATTCCACCTGTAGAAAACTTCCCCACCTACTGGTGCCTTGAAGTGAAGTGGAAGTCCCTCAGTCTTGCCTGACTCTTTTCAACCCCATCCATGGGATTCTCCAGGCCAGAATACTAGAGTGGATAGACTTTCCCTTCTCCAGGGGATCTTCCCAACCCAGGGATTGAACTCAGGTCTCCCATATTGCAGGAAGATTCTTTACCATTTGAGCCACAAGTGAAGCCATATTCAGCATCTATTTAAATCTCTATCCCAACACTCGCTTTGTGGGGAAACTTGATTGAGGAAAAAAAAAAAAAAGTCTATAGAAACAAACCGTCTACAGCTTGTGATAGCCTTTCAGACAAAGCAGGTCTTCAAGGTCATTTCTGAGCACAATTACCTCTCCTCTTGAAACCCATGTAGACTGCCACATTCAGGAAGTTTGATGATGTGCTTCCTCTACATGAGAACAAACCACACAGTGGACCAGGCCTTACCACCACCTAATCGCATCCATTCCTGCTGATAATGAGGACCCAGAGCAGTGCAAGGTTTTGTGTAGGCCAGGCTTGGGCCCCTGTCCAGACTCCTTTCAGGTGAGTCTGGACAGATCTGCCCAGAGGCCCTGGTCCCAAGCAGCACCCAGTTCCAAGGGATCCCTCAGCCCACATCTCTTTCTCCCTCTCTAGTTGCTTAGTCGTGTCTGACTCTTGTGACCCCCATGGACTGTTACCCACCAGATTCCTCTGTCCATGGGATTCTCCAGGCAAGAATAATGGAGTGGGTTGCTATTCCCTTCTCCAGAGGATCTTCCAGACCCAGGAATGAAACCTGGGTCCAACTTACCTGATGGCTCAGATGGTAAAGTGTCTGCGTCTGCCTACAGTGCAGGGGACACAAGTTTAATCCCTGGGTTGGGAAGATCCACTGGAGAAGGAAATGGCAGTCCACTCCAATACTCTTGCCTGGAAAATCCCATGGACAGAGGGGTATGGTGCTACAGTCTGCGGGGTCACAAAGAGTTGGACATGACTGAGTGACTTCACTTTCACTTTGTTCTCCTGCATGGCAGGCAGACTCTTTACTGACTGAGCTATGAGGAAAGACCCTGCTTGCCACCCTAGGTCTAATAAACCACACTGCCCACAAGGACATTCTCATATCCCAAGATGCCTGTGGTGACTCAACGATCCTGGAGCAGCCCTCCTGGGTCCCTCCTCAAAGACACACACTGCAAACCCAGAAACAGGCTCCAGGGAAACTCATACCTACACTTTTGTGAGCTTTCAAATCTCAGGCTCATGCCTGCTGCTGGGCATGGTCCTCCCCTTGTAACAAACACACAAACCAACCTCAGAATGTCCCAGATTTCAAAGGAAGCTTCTTTCTTTTGGAATGGGAGTGGATTCATTTTTCTTCAGAGTGTTTTTGAACTATGGTGTTGGAGAAGACTCTTGAGAGTCCCTTGTTTTTGAACTATGGTGTTGGAGAAGACTCTTGAGAGTCCCTTGGACTGTAAGGAGATCTAACCAGTCCATCCTAAAAGAAATCAGCCCAGAATATTCATTGGAAGGACTGATGGTGAAGCTTAAACTCCAATACTTTGGCCACTTGATGCAAAATCTGACTCATTGGAAAGGACCCTGATGTTGAGAAAGATGGAAGGTAGGAGAAGATGACATAGGATGAAATGGCTAGATGGATCACTCCCTGGATGGACATAAGTTTGTGTAAACTGTGGAGGTTGGTGATGGACAGGGAGGCCTGGCCCGCTACAGTCCATGGGGTTCCAAAGAGTCAGACACGACTGAGCGACTGGACTGGACTGTGACCCTTGCACTGATCCTCTGAGCTTTGGGGGACAGGAAAATCGCCAGCAAGTTAAAAATCCAAGTGACCACTGGAGGAGGTGGGAGGGTGGGAGGGTTCTCTCCGTGTTAGCCCCAGGACCCAGCATGGGGAGTGGGGTCAAGGTTGCTGGTGGCGGTGGGGGGTTGGGGAGGGGGAGAAGGGATGGTGGGGGGCATATTCACACCAAGAAATGATGCAAGGGACCCTCCTGCAGTTTGAGGGAGTCTTAAAATGGGCAAGAAGGTAGGTAGAGGCACTACCTGGCAGTGTTGTCATCCTGGATGAGATGCGGGGGCTTGTCCTTCACCTTCTGCGGAGCAAACTGGGGCAAAGGTGGGTGTGAGGGGTCCATGGGGGAGGTCTGCAGGGACCTTAACCGGGCAGGGAGTGGTGCCTCCCACTTGGGGCTGGCAGCAGGCTCCTCCGCACTACACACAGTCTCCCTGTCCACTGTCTCTGAGCAGGCCACCAAGGTGTGGGCCTGGCCAAACCTGCGCCCCCCAATGGCCAGAGCTCTTGCCTGTATGGTGGTGGCCTCTGCAGGCTCCGTGCCAGGTGGGCAGACCTCGGGGGACCAGGCTCCTACCCGCGGGCGGGCGGGTCCAGGGGCACCCGTGTCCAGGGGCCCGCGTGGTTCCCAGTACTGGTAATCGCGAGAAAGAGTGCCCGAATGGCTGGGGACCTCCAGGGACAACTCGGCCCATTCCCGGGAGACAAAGGGTTCAGAGGTTTGCCTGACCTCCTATGGTGCTCCTGGGCCGTCCTCTGCACACTGACCATCTGCTAGTCTAGGGGAAGCAAGGGAGAAGTAGGAGTCAAATGTTCCAGGGAACTTATCTTCTTGGAACCCAACTATGCCCTTCAGTCAAGAACACAGATTTAGTTCAGTTCAGTTGCTCAGTTATGTCTGACTCTTTGAGACCCCATGAATCGCAGCACGCCAGGCCTCCCTGTCCATTACCAACTCCCAGAGTTCACTCAGACTCACATCCATCGAGTCAGTGATGCCATTCAGGCATCTCATCCTCTGTTGTCCCCTTCTCCTCCTGCCCCCAATCCATCCCAGCATCAGAGTCTTTTCCAAAGAGTCAACTCTTCGCATGAGGTGGCCAAAGTACTGGAGTTTCAGCTTTAGCATCATTCCTTCCAAAGAAATCCCAGGTCTCATCTCCTTCAGAATGGACTGGTTGGATCTCCTTGCAGTCCAAGGGACTCTCAAAAGTCTTCCCCAACACCACAATTCAAAAGCATCAATTCTTCAGCACTCAGCTTTCTTCACAGTCCAACTCTCACATCCATACATGATCACTGGAAAAACCACAGCCTTGACTATATGGACCTTTGTTGGCAAAGAAATGTTTCTGCTTTTGAACATGCTATCTAAGTTGGTCATAACTTTCCTTCCAAGGAGCAAGCATCTTTTCATAGCTGAAATCAACATCTGCAGTGATTTTGGAGCCCAGAAAAATAAAGTCTGACACTGTTTCCACTGTTTCCCCATCTATTTCCCATGAAGTGATGGGACCGGGTGCCATGATCTTCATTTTCTGAACGTTGAGCTTTAAGCCAACTTTTTCACCTTCCCCTTCAACTTTAATCAAGAGGCTTTTTAGTTCCTCTTCACTTTCGGCCATAAGCGTGGTGCCATCTGCATATCTGAAGTTATTGATATTTCTCCCGGCAATCTTTATTCCAGCTTGTGTTTCTTCCAGTCCAGCATTTTTTATGATGTACTCTGCATAGAAGTTAAACAAGCAGGGTGACAATATACAGCCTTGACATACTCCTTTTCCTATTTGGAACCAGTCTGTTGTTCCATGTCCAGTTCTAACTGTTGCTTCCTGACCTGCATACAAATTTCTCAAGAGGCAGGTCAGGTGGTCTGGTATTCCCATCTCTTTCAGAATTGTCCACAGTTTATTGTGATCCACACAGTCAAAGGCTTTGGCATAGTCAATAAAGCAGAAATAGATGTATTTCTGGAACTCTCTTGCTTTTTCCATGATTCAGTGGATGTTGGCAACTTGATCTCTGGTTCCTCTGCCTTTCCTAAAACCAGCTTGAACATCAGGAAGTTCATGGTTCCCATATTGCTGAAGCCTTGCTTGGAGAATTTTGGGCATTACTTTCCTAGCATGTGAGATGAGTGCAATTGTTTGAGCATTCTTTGGCATTGCCTTTCTTTGGGATTGGAATGAAAACTGACCTTTTCCAGTCCTGTGGCCAATGCTGAGTTTTCCAAATTTGCTGGCATATTGAATGCAGCACTTTCACAGCATCATTTTTCAGGATTTGGAATAACTCAACTGGAATTCTATCATCTCCATTAGGTTTGTTCGTAGTGATGCTTTCTAAAGCCCATTTGACTTCACATTCTGGGATATATGGCTCTAGGTCAGTGATCACACCATCGTGATTATCTGGATTTTGGAGATCTTTTTTGTAAAGTTCTTCTGTGTATTCTGTCCATCTCTTCTTAATATCTTCTGCTTCTGTCAGGTCCATACAATTTCTGTCCTTTATCGAGCCCATCTTTGCATGAAATATTCCTTTGGTATATCTGATTTTCTTGAAGAGAGCTCTAGTCTTTCCCACTCTGTTGTTTCCCTCTATTTTTTTGCATTGATCACTGAAGAAGTCTTTCTTATCTCTTCTTGCTGTTCTTTGGAACTCTGCATTCAGATGTTTATGTCTTTCTTTTTCTCCTTTGCTTTTTGCTTCTCTTCTTTTCACAGCTATTTATAAGGCCTCCCCAGACAGTCATTTTGTTTTTTTGCATTTCTTTTCCATGGAGATGGTCTTTACCCCTGTCTACTGTCCAATGTCATGAACCTCATTCCAGAGTTCATCAGGCACTCTATGTATCAGATTTAGGCCCTTAAATCTATTTCTCAGTTCCACTGAATAATCATAAGGGATTTGATTTAAGTCATACCTGAATGGTCTAGTGGTTTGCCCTACTTTCTTCAATTTAAGCGTGAATTTGACAATAAGGAGTTCATGGTCTGAGCCACAGTCAGCTCCTTGTCTTGTTATTACTCACTGTATAGAGCTTCTCCATCTTTGGCTGCAAAGAATATAATCAATCTGATTTCAGTGTTGACCATCTGGTGATGTCCATGTATAGAGTCTTCTCTTGTGTTGTTGGAAGAGGGTGTTTGTTATGTTGAGTGCTTTTTCTTGGCAAAACTCTATTAGTTTTTGTCCTGCTTCATTCCGTATTCCAAGGCCAAATTTGCCTGTTACTCCAGGTGTTTCTTGACTTCCTACTTTTGCATTCCAGTCCCCTATAATGAAAAGGACATCTTTTTTGGGTATTATTTCTAAAAGGTCTTGTAGGTCTTCATAGAACCGTTCAACTTCAGCTTCTTCAGCATTACTGGTTGGGGCATAAACTTGGATTACTGTGATATTGAATGGTTTGCCTTGGAAATGAACAGAGATCATTCTGGCTTTTTTGAGATTGCATACAAGTACTGAATTTCAGACTCTTTTTTTGACCATGATGACTACTCCATTTCTTCTGAGGGATTCCTGCCAGCAGTAGTAGATATAATGGTCATCTGAGTTAAATTCACCCATTTCAGTCCATTTCAGTTTGCTGATTCCTAGAATGTCGACATTCACTCCTGCCATCTCTTGTTTGACCGCTTCCAATTTGCCTTGATTCATGGACCTGAATCTCCAGGTTCCTATGCAATATTGCTCTTTACAGCATGGGACCTAGCTTCTATCACCAGTCACATCCACAGCTGGGTATTCTTTTTTCTTTGGCTCCATCCCTTCATTCTTTTTGGAGGTATTTCTCCATTGATCTCCAGTAGCATATTGGGCACCTACTGACCTGGGGTGTTTCTCGTTCAGTATTCTATCATTTTGCCTTTTCATACTGTTCATGGAGTTCTCAAGGCAAGAATACTGAAGTGCTTTGCCATTTCCTTCTTCAGTGGACCACATCCTGTCAGATCTCTCCACCATGACCCTCCCATCTTGAGTTGCCCCACAGGCATGGCTTAGTTTCATTGTTAGTAAAATAATGCTCAAGGTTCTCCAAGCCAGGCTTCAGCAATATGTGAACCATAAACTTCCAAATGTTTAAGCTAGTTTTAGAAAAGGCAGAAGAACCAGAGATCAAATTACCAACATCTGCTGGATCATTTAAAAAGGATGAAAGCTCCAGAAAAACACCTATTTCTGCTTTATTGACCATGCCAAAGCCTTTGACTGTATGAACCACAATAAACTGTGAAAGATTCTGAAAGAAATGAGAATACCATAGCACCTGACCTGCCTCTTGAGAAACCTATATGCAGGTCAGGAAGCAACAGTTAGAACTGGACATGGAACAACAGACTGGTTCCAAATAGGAAAAGGAGTACGTCAAGGCTGAATATTGTCACCCTGCTTATTTAACTTATATGAAGAGTACATCATGAGAAACGCTGGACTGGAAGAAGTACAAGCTCGAATCAAGATTTCTGGGAGAAATATCAATAACCTCAGATATGTAGATGACACCACCCTTTTGGCAGAAATTGAAGAGGAACTAAAAAGCCTCTTGATGAAAGTGGAAGTAGAGAGTGAAAAGTTGGCTTAAAGCTCAACATTCAGAAAATCAAGATCATGGCATCTGGTCCCATCATTTCATGGGAAATAGATGGGGAAACAGTGTCAGACTTTAATTTTGGTGGCTCCAAAATCACTGTATATAGTGACTGCAGCCATGAAATTAAAAGACACTTACTCCTTGGAAGGAAAGTTTTGATCAATCTAGTTAGCATATTAAATAGCAGAGACATTACTTTACCAACAAAGGTCCGTCTAGTCAAGGCTATGGTTTTTTTCCAGTGGTCATGTATGGATGTGAAATTAGACTGTGAAGAAATCTGAGCTTTGAAGAATTGATGCTTTTGAACTGTGGTGTTGGAAAAGACTCCTGAGTCTACCTTAGACTGCAAGGAAGTCCAACCAGTCCATCTTAAAGGAGTTCAGTCCTGCATGTTCATTGGAAGGACTGATGATGCTAAAGCTGAAACTCCAGTACTTTGGCCACCACATGTGAAGGGTTGACTCATTGGAAAAGACCCTGATGCTGGGTAGGATTGGGGGCAGGAGGATAACAGAAGATCAGATGGCTGGATGGCATCACTGACTCGATGGATGTGTTGAGTGAATTCCAGGAGTTAATGATGAACAGGGAGGCCTGGCGTGCTGTGATTCATGGGGTCATAAAGAGTCAGACACGACTGAGCTACTGAACTGAACTGAACTGAACTAAGAAAGGAAGAAATAATTCAAATACAGTGTTGTGCACAACAAATAATAATAATAAAACCCGAAAATGTCTTATTGGGGCAATGGTAAATGTCCCATGATGACAATGAGAGTCCAAGGTACTTGAGAGTCCAAGGTACTCTCAAGAGTCTTCTCCAACACCACAGTTCAAAAGCATCGATTCTTCAAAGCTCAGATTTCCTCACAGTTCAATTTCACATCCATACATGACTACTGGAAAAACCATAGCACACGTGTCCTGATAGAGAACACCCAAACAAAAAGGGTTGGGGTACATGGAAAAATCTTGACGAAGTAACAGTTGAAACCACCCTTAAATGAGTCAAGATGCAAGAATTGGGACCAGACATGGAACAACTGACCACTTCAAACTTGGAAAAGGAGAATGACAAAGCTCTGTATTGTTACTTGCTTATGTCAATCATATAAATAGTATACTATTAAAATACCAGGTGAGTGAATCAAAAGCTGGCATCAAGTTTGTTGGGAGAAAAAAAAAAAAGAAAACAAAACTTAGCTATATAATGATAACATGGAAACAGAAAATGAAGAGGAAATAAAGAGCCTTTTCATGAAGGTGAATGAGAAGAGTGAAAAACAGTGCTGAAAACACAATATTCTTAAAAACAAAGATAAGGGCATCTGGTCCCATAACAACTCAGCAAATAGAAGGGGTAAATGTGTGGAAACAGTGACAAGCTTATTTATTTATTTATTTATTTGGCTCCAAAATTACCACGAATGGTGACTTCGGTTATCAAATTAAATGTCACTTGCTTTTGGATATAAAATCCATGACAAACCTAGACATTGCATTGTAAAGAAGACACATCACCTTACTAAATTCTCAGTTAATAAGAAAGGTCAATTATGATAAGAGTGGAGGCTGTGGGACATTGTTGAATAATGTATATAGCTTTGGATTGCTAAAATATTTAGCATCTCTTTATTGCTAATTCGTAAGTACATAAGTAAGTACGTAAAATACCTCATTTGGCAGGTACTATGTCTTAACTGATATGCAAGATACATAGGGAAACTTGGGTAGACATGAAACACATAGAAGAATTGGATATCTGTAGTTAACTTGGTAGGAAGGAAGACAGGTTCTTTCCAATCCCAAGCAAGTGCTTAGGAAAAGATGTGAAATATGACTTATTATGACTGAAAATATGTTGCCAGATTGTAGCTCTAGAAGTTCAGTGAAACAGATAGATAATGAAGCTATGAGTGGAAATAGATGTCATGTCTTCCAAGAACTGATTAACATGACGCGATGCTGCATTCACCACAAGGATTTAAGTCTATCTTTTCAGGAACAGTAAAGCAACATCATAACATATATTAGGAAATATAGGGTGGTGTCTTGGTGGGAGGAAACCAAGGCATGTCATAAGGAGAGCATAGCAAGAATGACTGCATATAATACCACTTGTAAAATGCCTATCTTTTGCTGACTGGTGCAATCTTTGAATATGTCAGTCATGCTATGATAGTGATCATGATTACTGAGTGGACATCTACATTTTCAAGTATAAAACATATATATATATATATATATATATATATATATATATATATATATATATATATAACCTGCTGTCTAACTTCTTAGCTTTCTTCCCAATAATGGACATAATATAATAAAACTGAGAAAGCACTAAAATATATACTGTTCATTTGCTTTTTCTAAATTTGATTTGTAACTCTTCCTTCTCCGATACCATCTTAACTTAGACACCCAGTCAGTTCAGCATTTATGATTTCAGAAGTCAATTTATTTGCATTTTGCCTTTTAACTTTGTTCTCACTTTCTATTTTTTTCAAATAATTCATTAGGTGTAACTTACTTAGGATGAATATTGAATGTTTCCTTGAACAGAAGAGTTTATATTAAAGCAGGGTAAAATATCCAGGAACTGAAATACTCAATTTTCTCTTTAATCATTTCAAATAGAAACTGACACTATGAAGATGAACATGTAACTTTATTATTCAAATAAGAGAATTATAGGAATTTGTAGACATCTCCCAACATTAATTTTAGTCTTCCATGTCCTGCATAATCTGACACCTATTTGGTACAACAATTGTATTTTGATTATTGATTTTCAAATAATGAAGGTGGTTGATATATTGACCTAGAAAGAGAGGCAGGGATGTATCAGGGATCTTTGGCACTGGGAAACATGAAGCACCTGCCTGTTGTAGTTTAGGCCAATAGGATCATCATGGGGTGACATATTACAGTACAAACATGGAAAGGTAGAAGGTTCCATCCTCAGTGAAAATAACTGTTGTGTAATGGAGATATGATGTGGTATTTTGATATAGAAGTAGACATAGCTACAAATTTTTCATTGGAGCCATTTGATTTAGTGCAGCTGCTAGGTGAAACCCCATGAAAAATATTCAACCTAGATTGTGGGAGGGGGAGGGAGATGGGAGGATGTTCCAAAAGGGAGGGAATATAGGTGTATCTATGGCTGATTTATTTTGATTTCTGACAGAATACAGCAAAATTTTGTAAAGCAATTACCCTTTGATTAAAAACAACAACAACACAGAAACAGCAGGTTGTTGTATCACAATATGCTCCTGTAGTCTAAATGATATTGATGATAGAGAAGAGAAATAATTTCAAGTTGAGGTACTTGAATCAGCAACTATCTGGATAGTGCGATCACTCACCTAGAGACAGATACCTTGGAATGTAAACTCCAGTGGGCCATAGGAAGCATTATTATGAACAAACCAGTGGAGGTGATGGAATTTCAGTTCAGCTATTTCCTATAAAAGTGCTGCACTCAAAATGTCAGCAAATCTGGAAAGCTCAGCAGTGGCCATAGGACTGGAAAAGGTTAGTTTTCATTCCAATTCCTAAGAAAGATAATGCCAAAGAATGCTCAAACTACAGAACAATTGCACTCATCTCACACACTAGTAAAGTGATGCTGGAAAGGGTTTTTAAAAACTAAGATATGACTTGGCCAATAGAGGTCCATAGAGTCACATCTATGTTCTTTCCAAAGACATGTACAGATGTGAGAACACCAAGGAATTACTGATTTTGAACTGCTTTGTTGGGAAGGACTTGTGAGAGACCCTTGCAGGAATATCAGACAAGTGAACGGTAAATGAAATCAACATTGAAGAATCATTGGAAGGAATGATGCTGAAAATCAAGCCCCAAAGCTTTGCACATCTGAAGTAAAGAGCTGACTCATTAGAAAAGACCTGACCTTTAGAAAATGTTGAAAGCAGGAGGAGCAGTAAGTGATAAAGGATGAGATGTTTGGATCTCAGGAAGACTATAGGAGACTGTAAGAGACAGAGAGGCCTGATATGCTACAGTCCAAGGGGGTACAAAGAGTCAAACATGGCTTAGTGGCTGAAGAACAACAAGATTTCTGTTAATGAAATAGGTCTTGGAGATTGAATATTGGCCCCAAAATATCAGAGGAAGAGGTGGAAAAGACCACTCTCTCCCCAACAAATTCATTTAAGGATTGACTGCACATAGAAGAACTCCCAGAATACAAAGTGTGAATACTGTTCACTGGCCCAAGATACCCAGAAAGTCAAACATGTTTTTTCACAAGGAGGTAGGACAAAATAAAAGAGACATAAAGAGAGATAAAGTATTTAGGGGCTGAGGCTGGTCTTGGAGATGAAGTTGTAAATGAGGAGAAGCTTGCAGACAATAACAAACCCTCTCAGATCAGTGACAGTGGAGAGTTCTGGGATCGCATAGAGAACATAACCAAGGAAAAGAAAAACAGAAACACATGTCCCTAACTATAATTACCTGCAGAGAAAAAACTCAGATAAACTTGTCCACCATCATTGAGGTGGACCTTGGAGGGATGCCTGGGCTGTATCATCTGCCCTATGGTAATGATCCAGCTTTAATGCTCTGAGGACGATCTGACAGAGCTAAAGTGATGTAGCAACCTTAACCATGGGAACACCAGAGACAAAAATACAAAAAAGGACCTTTCTTGAGAGAAGTCTCTATGGCCACATAGTGAAAACTGACACATTCACAGAACAAAAGATTGAACATTACAAAATATCAAAGGTGAGCAAATTAGCTGCCATTTATGGACCTTTCCTCCACAGAGGCAGAGAGGAATGTTTCTATCAAAGGCCGAAGGCAAGAGGCTGCTGTTATATCAGGCCCAGAGACCAAATCTCCCACCAAACTCTGAGCAAGCTGCCAGTTGCTAACCATGTCTTACTGGGTTTATGCACAGTTCACATAGGCCAGTAGAGTCAAAGCATGAGTTCAGCACCCTTGCGGGGCACACCAAATTCTTGCAAATTGCCCTTCTGGCAAAGCCAACAAAGAAGGAAATTTACATGGCTCAAAAGAGCCTGGAGTTAAAACTCCCCTCCAGGTCCTTCCCACCATTCTAAGCAAAAAAATAACTCTCATTTGAAGGAAAAAAAATATTGACATTAAGGCTGATTACGCCCAGCTACCAGCAGGTCCAGCCTCTGGCTAATCTCCAAAATTCCTTGCCCCAGCTGTTTAAGAGAGAGCTACTCCAAACAATCTCAGAGAAGAACAGGTCCCCTTAAGACAGTGGCTTTCTACAGTTATTGCAGCAGCTCGCTAATCTGACTGCTGCTGTTTCTTGCCTCATTAAAGGTCATCTATTCCATAGGTGTTGGCCTCATTTTTTTCTGAACCTTGCCTTCTCTAACTGCCTTGCTCTAAAAATAAACCAAGTGGCTGGGACCTGACAGGTCGCATGGCCTACCTCAGACAGTGCCTTGCCTGCCACCCAGTTGCCTGAGCAGTCTGAGCCTGGGAAGTAAACAAAGCAAATAGCTGATTGCGTTCAGTGCCCTTGCAGAGCACCTAAGAGCCTGAGTGTCTTAGACTTGGGTAGTGCATGAAACACAGGGTCCACTTTGGGCAGTGCCCTTGCGGATCACCTAGGAACCTAAGTAGGGTGGACCGAGAAAATACATGACACCTATGGCAGTGGCAAGCACACTGTCATCCATCTACCTTAAGCATCCACACCCACATATCCCACAGGTATTTGTTTTAAGTGTCCTCCCCCTCATCACTGCACCACTTAGCAAGTGAGGTCAAATAAGGGCCTGCAGTACCCTCATGTTATGGTGCAATCTAGTCACGTGTGAACTTTTCACAGAAGAGAATTACAAAGTGAGGAAGTAAAAATAAACAAAGAAGGGTGGACTAGCTCAGAAGTGACAGGTGCAACAAATTGAAACTCTGAAGCTGTGCAGTTCACAGCAATAGCCTTTGACAACAAGTAGAAGCAGGAAAAAGAGATGATCTGACACTGATCTGACACTACTAAGCTCACAGTAACTCTAGAGAAACTGTTAGATTATTCTTTATTTTTTTTAATATATAAACATTTTTTTTGTTCTTATCATCCCCTTTTCTTTCTTTTTTTTTATCCCCTTTTCTTTCATTTCTATATACTACATTATAAGTTTGAGACTTATTTTGAATTCTACCTTTTTTTTTTTACAGTAATTACAGTAGTTTAAATTCTATTCTAGGTTCTTAATCTTTGTTTTTTGAAACTTTTTATTAATCAATGTTTATAGCTTTAGGAATTGTATCTTTAGAATATATTTTCATTTACAGATTAAATTCCTGAGTTGATTGCACTCTCACTTTTTTACTCTCCCTTCTCCTCCTAGAAACCTTTGTCTCCCTCCTCACTTTGCTCTGCTCCATACAACTTGGTGAATCCTTTTGACTGTTTTTAGTTATGGAGAATTGCTTCACCATCAACCCTGGGTTTTATCTCCTGTTCTGAGGATATAGAATTATTGATGCTACTCTATATAACTCAGAAACCAAAACCCAGAGGCCATGAGGTCAAGTTAAGATCTTTAGATCATTGTTGAACTCCTGACACCAAGGAGTATTGAGAAGCACATTCAAAAGTAGAATTGCTGTGCAATATCAGTGCAAGCAATTTCAGTGCAAGACAACCCACACCTATTCTCCATCAAAGCAGAAACACAAAAATGAACATTATAAAAGGCTCTGCCTGAATCCATATCAAATCCACAGACACCACAAAGCACATTACAGGACAATTAATTGCATTTCATAGAGAAGTGATCCAGCTCTACCTGACAGAGCATAGGCACAAGATATTCCAAACATTAAACCTTGAATACTTACCAGTCCAGTCCCATCCACAAAGATCAGATTTCACAGCAAATTCGATCCAAAACCCTCGAGCCTGCAAAAAGGGGACCCAGTCCACAGCAATCTAAACAAAATGAAAAGGGATAGAAATACTTAGCTGGTGAAGGTACATGATAAAAACCCATCAAAATAAACAAAAGAAGAAAATATAGGAAGTTTTCCTGAAATATAATTCAGAATAACGAGAGTAAAGATGACCCAAATCTTGAAAGGTAAGTGGAGTTGCCAGTAAATACACTGGAGGCCCGGACTCAGAAGAAATAAGCATGTTTCAATTCGGTTCAGTTCATTATTCACATGATGTGGCCAAACTATTGGAATTTCAGCTTTAGCATCATTCCTTCCAAAGAAATCCCAGGGCTGATCTTCAGAATGGACTGGTTGGATCTCCTTGCAATCCAAGGGACTCTCAAGAGTCTTCTCCAACATGGCAGTTCAAAAGCATCGATTCTTCAGCGCTCAGCTTTCTTCACAGTCCAACTCTCACATCTATACATGACCACTGGAAAAAACATAGCCTTGACTAGATGGACCTTTGTCGGCAAAATAATGTCTATGCTTTTCAATATGCTATCTATGTTGATCATAACTTTTCTTCCAAGGAGTAAGTGTCTTTTAATTTCATGGCTGCAGTCATGTTTACCACACATCTAGAAGAAATAAAGAAGAATCAAGCACTAATAATCAATGGAATAACTGAGATTAGCAGTTGGTTCCCACCAACAGTTAAACTGAGACAGAAATAGAGCTAATTAGATGGAGGTAGAAAGGAGGAAATAAAGGAAATTCAGTGGGGTTGTTAAAAAAGAAAAACATGGAAAGCTCTGAGAATTCTGGGACAATATCAAATACCCCATAATGAGAATATCCACATAGAAAAGACCAAAAGAAAAAAATTTAAGAAAAGGGGGGGGGGGCATGAGAAAATTCGTGAAGACCTCCATTAAATGGGGGAAGGAAAAAGCTCCCTGAGTCCCAACACACCAGAATGTTCCAAACAGGATGAAACCAATGAAATATCCCACAACAAGGGAGGGGGGTTCAGGATGGGGAACACGTGTACACCCACAGTGGATACATGTTGATGTATGGCAAAACCAATACAATATTGTAAAGTTATATATATATATATATATATATATATATATATATATATATATATATGAATCAAACAATATTTAAACACACACAAAAAAACAAACATTTAGTGCAGCAAGAGGAAAGATTCATATCATACAGTTGGATGCCATAAAGATAGCAGTTGATCTTTCAATATAAACTCTATAGGACAGTAGAGTGTAGTAGAACATTCTCAAAATGATGACTGAGCCAAACCTAACACCAACAAGGATCCTATTCAGATATGAAGGAGAAATCAAATGGTTTAAGCAAAACCTTTGAGCAGTCATTAACATGAAATGGCTAAACTCTTAATGATGTTGTTAAACTGGGACACTGATTTCATATGTCATCAGATTTGGAATTGGAAAAGATCAGTTTTCATTAACACCAAAGGACTGTAATGCCAAAGAATGTTCAAACAAGCATGCACTGTTGTTCCTTTCACATGCTAGCTGGGGTAAAACTCAAAATTCTTCAGCAATATATAAATAAAGAACTTCCAGATGTGAAAGCTAGACTTGGAAACAATAAACAAACCAGAGAACAATTTGGAAACATTCATTGGATCCTAGAGGGAACAGAGGAATTTCATAAAAGCATTTACTTCTGCCTCAGTGACTCCACTAAAGACATTGGCTGTATGTATCACAGTAAACTGTGAATAGTTTGAAAGAGACAGGAGTCACAGACCTTCTTACCTGTTACCTGAGAAATGTGTATGCAGGTTAAGATGTAAGAGTTGGAACAAGACATGGAACAATTGACCAATTTAAGTCTGGGAAAGACAAGTGACAAGACTGCACATGATCACTCTGCTTATGTGAAATATATGCAGACTATACTATTCAAAATGCCAGGCTGGATGAACAATAAATTGGAATCAAGGTTTCTGGGATAAATTTCAACAACCTTAGGTATGCAAATGGGAACACTGTTAAAAGAGAAAGTGAAGAGGAACTAAAGAGGGTCTTGATGAGGATAAATGAGGAAAGTAGAAACCTTGCTGAGAACTCAACATTCAAAAGACTAATGTAGGGTGTCTGGTCCTATCACTATTTGGCAAATAGAAGGGGAAAACGTGGAATTAGTGACAGACTTAACTTTCCTGGGCTCCAAAATCACTGTGAATGATTACTGAAGCCATGAAATTAACACACTTGCTTCTTGGAGGGAAAGCTATGATAAACCTAGCCCTAGTATTAAAAAGAAGAGACATGAGCTTATTAACAAAGGTCTCCTCGGTAACAAACCCTTATGGTTTATCCAGTGGTCATGTATAGATGTGAAAATGGAATCTAAAGAAGCCTGGAGGCTGAAGAACTGATGACTTAAACTGTGGTGCTGGAGAAAACTCTGGCAGGTGGTCCCTTGGACTGCAAGGAGATCAAGCCAATCAATCCTCAAGGAAACCAACCCTGAATATACTTTTGAAGCACTAATGCTGAAGCTGAAATTCGAGGATTTTACCAACCGGATGCAAAGAACCAACTCTGGAAAACACCATGACGCTGGGAAAGATTGAGGACAGGAGGAGAAGGGGGTGACAGAGGATGAGATGGTTGGATGGCATCACCAATTCAATGGACATGTGTTTGAGCAAACTATGGGAAACAGTGAAAGAGAGGGAGGCCTGATGTGTTGCAGTCCAGGGAGTCATAAAAGAGTTGGACATGACTGAATGAATGAACAACAATCAAAATATCTATAACTACTTCTTAAAATCACTAAAATCTATTTAGCAAAAGAAATAGTAACAACAACAAAAACCCCAACATATTAATGTGGTATACTAAAAGATGGGACAGTGGATATATATATAGCAACTATAGGCTGTCAAAGAGACAAATCTTACAGTTGAATAGATTTCCAACATTACATTTTAAGAAGCATTTTATGCAACCAATAAGCAATAGAATGCCATAGTTACTATACTGCTGTTGCTGCTAAGTCTCTTCAGTAGTGTCCGACTCTGTGTGACCCCATAGACGGCAGCCCACCAGGCTCCTGCGTTCCTGGGATTTTCCAGACAAGAACACTGGAGTGGGTTGCCATTTCCTTCTTCAATGCATTAAAGTGAAAAGTGTAAGTGAAGTCGCACAGTCATGTCCGACTCTTCACGACCCCATGGACTGCAGCCTACCAGACTCTTCCGTCCATGAGATTCTCCAGGCAAGAGTACTGGAGTGGGGTGCCATTGCCTTACTAATAGTAGACAAAAAATATTTTAAATCAAAAATGATATGAAACAAATGGCATTAAATATATTCAGTTTACTTATACAGTCATATCTGATTATTTGCCACCCCATGGACTGAAGCATTCCAGGCATCCCTGTCCCAAACCAACTCCCAGTGTTTTCTCGAACTCCTGTCCATTAAGTTGGTAATGCCTTCCAACCATACATCCTCTGTTGTTCCCTTCTCCTCTTGCCTTCAATCTTTCCCAACAATAGAGTCTTCCCAAATGAGTCAGTTCTTCACATCAGGTGGCCAAATATTGGAATTTCAGCTTCAGCATCAGTCATTCCAATGATTATATTAATTATATATTTATCATATTATCTTTGTATTAATGATATATGGGTATATCATACACACACACACATAAGTTCACATCATCAAAGAGTTACAGTTACTTAATATTTGAATGGTTTCTCTGCCTTTAGGCTAACATGAAGTATAAAAACTGCAAAAAAATGAACAAAAATTATAGTCCAAGAATAAATATCCAGCAAAAATATGAAAATAATTCAAGAACTGTTGCTGTGTCAGGCCTGAAGAAAGGGTTTAGTACTAGGGCTCCCCTCTTCTGATGAAAAGAATCCTTATTTAGATTTTTATTTATTTTTATTTACTACTACTCTATAAATCCTATTTGACATATTAAATTGGTGCACCACTGAAGAAGGCAGAGGAATAGGGTGGGGAGACAACTTTCTCCCCAATAAATTCATCAAAAGAACATTTAAACACTGAGTAAATTAAAAAAAACAACTTCTGAATGCTGACAGAGGACATCCGGCACCCAGAAAAGCAGCTCATTATTTTTGAAAGGAAGTAGGAAAAATTATAAAAGGAAAAAAGAGAGACAAAACAGGTAGGGATGGGGCTCCATCCCGGGAAGGGAGTCTTAAAAAGAGATAAGTTTCCACACACCAGGAAAACACTCTCACTGCCAAGTCTGTGGCAAGCCTTGGAACCACAGAGGGCAAAATAACTGGGAGAAAAAATAAATAAATAATTAAACCCCACAGATTATGTGTCCAATGGTAACTCCCCCAGTGGAGAAGCAGTGCAGATGCCTGCACCCCACACTAGCAAGTGGGGGCTGGGCAGGCAGGCGAGGACAGCATTGCTTAGAGTAAGGACTGGGCCTTTAATGCCCCGAGGGCAATCAGAGGGAACTAACTTGGGCTAGCAAATCAGACTGGGATAGCTACAACACGAAAAGCCCTAATCTAAAACACCATTAGGCCCGCTCACAGAACAAAGGACTGAACAGAGCTAGCAGGCTGCAGACCATCCCCATCCGGTGACAGGCAGCCAGAGCCATAAGAAGGCAATTGCAGCCCCAGGAAGGCATTATCTACAAACCTGCAAGCAGGCTTCTTTGCTAAGACTTCATGGGGTCCTGGATGGTCAACATCCACCTGAGAAGGTGTGCTGGTTGTACAGCCAGAAAACTGAGCAGCAGAGATGGGGAAGGCGATAAGTTGCAGCGACCATGCTCGCCAAATACCTCATCACCTGAGCTGCTCAGATCTGGGAAGGGCACAAAACCCAGACCCAGCCAAGTCCGCGCCTCTGAGGACTACCTGAGTGCCTGAACCTGAGCAGCTTAGACCTGGGAGTTGAATGCAGCCCAGGGCCAGCCTTGGACGGTTCTCGGTGGAGCAATCTAGAGCCTGAGCAGTGTGGGCAGGGAGGGCACAAACGCCATGAGCAAGGGCAGGCCCAGTGTGGCTGAGACACTGGGAGCACATGACAGTGTTGTTTGTAGCGTCCCTTCCTCCCCACAGTGCCACTGAATGAGTGAGCCTAAAAAAGTGTCCACAACTGCCCCCTTGTGTCAGGGTGGAAATCAAACACTGAAGAGGCCAGCAAACAGAAGAAGCTAAAACAGAGGGAACCGTCTTGGAAGTGACAGATGCAATATATTAAAACCCTGTAGTTAGTACCAACTACATAGGAAAGGGCCTATAGATCCTGAGAAATATAAGCTAGATCAAAAAACTAGCTGAAAATGAACTGACCCCACACTGCCCACAATAACACCAGAAAAAGTCCCAGATATATATTTTACTATCATTTTTATTTTTATTTAATTTTCAAGTCCTCTATTACTCCTTTGATTTTCATTTTTGTATCCTACTATTACTTAAAAAAAAACTATTAAAAAGCAAACTTTATAAACATATATATATATAATTTTTGTGACTTTTTTTTCTTTTCTTTAATATTGAATTTTTGAAAATCCAACACCTACACTAGATTTTTGATCTTTGCTTTTTGTTTGGTATTTGTTATCAATTTTATGCCTTTGAGAACCTGATCTTCAGGAACCATTTTTACTTAGGAGAGAGATTAATGCCTTGACTGCTCTCTCCCACTTTGGACTCTTCTTTTTCTCCACCAGGTCGCCTCTATCTCCTTGCTACCCCTTCTCTTCTCTACCCAACTCAGTGAATCTCTTTGTGTGTTCTGGACAGTGGAGAACACTTAGGGAACTGATTACAGACTGGATCTGTGTCTCTCCTTATTCCCCCCTTTATTCTCCTGGTTACATCTGTCTTCTTCCTACCTCTTCTATTCTCTGTAAAACTCCATGAAGATCTCTGAGTGGTCCAGACTGTGAAGCGCACATAAGCAAGTGATTACTGGCTAGCTTGCTCTATCCACTTTGTATTCCACCTCGTCTCATTCGAGTCACCTGTAACTCCCTCCTCCCTCTTGTCTTCTCCATGTAACTATGTGAACCTCTCTGAGTGTCCCTCACTATGGAAAAACTTTTCACCTTTAACTTAGATAAACATCAAAGGTGCTGTATAGATGGAGAAGTCTTGAGGCTACTGTAAAAATAAGA
The DNA here is from genome assembly GCF_032452875.1 of Bos javanicus. NCBI lineage: Eukaryota > Metazoa > Chordata > Mammalia > Artiodactyla > Bovidae > Bos > Bos javanicus. The sequence continues at coordinate 5,622,985 of NC_083898.1, forward strand.
CTGAAAACCAGAAGCTGGAGGCTTAAGTCCAAATCCTGAGAACACCAGAGAACTCCTGACTCTAGGGCACATTAATCACCAGGGGCTCATCCAACACCTCCATGCCTATACTGAAACCAAGCACCACCCAAGGGCCAACAAGTTCCAGAGCAAGACATACCATACAAATTCTCCAGCAACACAGGAGCACAGTCTTGAGCTTCAATATATAGGCTGCCCAAAGTCACTGCAAACCCACTGACATCTCATAACTCATTACTGGACACTTCTTTGCACTCCAGAGAGAAGAAATCCAGCCCCACCCACCAAAACACGGACACAAGCTTTCCTAAAGGAAACCTTGACAAGCCACCCATACAACCCCACAACAAGGAGACTCCACTATAAAAAGTACTCCACAAATTGACAGAATACAGAAAGGCCATCCCAAACACAGCAACATAAACAGGATGAAAAGACAGAGTAATACACAGCAGGTAAAGGAACAGGATAAATGCCCATGAAATCAAACAAAAGAGGAAGAGATAGGGAATCTACCTGATAAAAATTCCAAATAATGATAGTGAAAATGATCCAAAATCTTGAAAATAAAATAGAATCACAGATAAATAGCCTGGAGACAAGGATTAAGAAGATGTAAGAAAGATTTAACAAGGACTTAGAAGAAATAAAAAGTCAGTATATAATTAATAATGCAATAAATGAGGTAAAAAATACTCTGGAGGGAACAAATAGTGGAATAATGGAGGTAGAAGATAGGATTAATGAGGTAGACGATACAGTGGTAGAAATAAATGAATCAGAGAGGAAAAAAAGAAAAAGGAATTAAAAGAAATGAGAACAAGCTCAGAGACCTCCAGGACAATGTTAAATGCCCCAACATTCAAATCATAGGAGTCCCAGAAGAAGACAAAAAGAAAGACCATGAGAAAATACTTGAAGAGATAATAGTTGAAAAATTCCCTAAAGTGGGAAGGAAATAATCACCCAAGTCCAAGAAACCCAGAGAATCCCAAACAGGATAAACCAAAGGTGAAATACCCCAAGACACATATTAATCAAATTAACAAAGATCAAACAAACAAAAAAAAAAAAACACATATTAAAAGCAGTAAGGGAAAAACAACAAATAACACACAAGGGGATTCCCATAAGGATAACATCTGACTTTTCAGTAGAAACTCTTCGGGTCAGAAGGGAATACCAGGGCATACTTAAAGTCATGAAAGAAAATAACCTACAGCCCAGATTACTGTACCCAGCAAGGAGCTCATTCAAATATGAAGGAGAAATCAAAAGCTTTACAGACAGGCAAAAGCTGAGAGAATTTAGCACCACCAAACCAGCTCTCCAGCAAATGCTAAAGGATCTTCTCTAGACAGGAAACACAAAAAGAGTGTATAAACTCGAACTCAAAACAATAAAGTAAATGTCAATGGGCTCATACTTATGTATAATTACGTTAAATGTAAATGGGTTGAATGCCCCAACCAAAAGACAAAGACTGGCTGAATGGATCCAAAAACAAGACCCCTATATATGCTTTCTACACGAGACTTACCTCAGAACAGGGTACATATACAGACTGAAACTGAAGGGCTGGAAAAAGATATTCCACACAAATAGAGACCAAAAGAAAGCAGGAGTAGCAATACAATAAAGTAGACTTTAAAACAAAGGCTGTGAAAAGAGACAAAAAAGGACACTACATAATGATCAAAGGATCAACCTAAGAAGAAGATATAACAATTATTAATATGCATGCACCCAACATAGAAGCACCACAATATGTAAGACAAATGCTAACAAGTATGAAATGGGAAATTAACAATAACACAATAATAGTGGGAGACTTTAATACCCCACTTACACCTATGGATAGATCAACTAAACAGAAAATTAACAAAGAAACACAAACTTTAAATGATACAATATACCAGTTAGACCACATTGATATCTGTAGGGCATTTCACCCCAAAACAATGAATTTCACCTTTTTCTTAAACATATACAGAATCTTCTCCAGGATAGATCACATCCTGGGCCATAAATCTAGCCTTGGTAAATTCAAAAACATTGAAATCATTCCAAGCATCTTTTCTGACCACAAGGCAGTAAGATTAGATCTCAAGTAGAGTAGAAAAACAGTTTAAAATTCCAACATATGGAGGCTGAACAACACGCTGCTGAGTAACCAACGAATCACAGAAGAAATCAAAAAGAAATCAAAATATACATAGAAATGAATAAAAATGAAAACACAACAACCCAAAACATGTGCAACACCATAAAAGCAGTGCTAAGGAGAAGGTTCATAGCAATACAGGCATACCGCAAGAAACAAGAAAAAAGTCAAATAAATAACCTAACTCTATACGTAAAGCAACTAGAAAAGGAAGAAACAAAGAACCTCAGGGTTAGTAGAAGGAAAGAAATCTTAAAAATTAGGGCAGAAAGAAATGCAAAAGAAACAAAAGAGACCATAACAAAAATCAACAAAGACAAAAGCTGGTTATTTGAAAGGATAAATCAAATTAACAAACTATTAGCCAGACACATCAAGAAATAAAGTGAGAAAAACCAAATCAATAAAATCAGAAATGAAAATGGAGAGATCACAACAAACAAAACAGAAATACAGAGGATCATAAGAGACTATTATCAGCAATTATATGCCAATAAAATGGACAACTTGGAAGAAATGGACACATTCTTAGAAAAGTACAACTTTCCAAAACTGAACCAGGAAGAAACAGAAAACCTTACCAGACCCATCGCAAACACAGAAATTGAAACTGTAATCAAAAATCTTCCAGCAATCAAAAACCCAGGTTCATATGGCTTCACAGTTGAATTCTACCAAAAATTTAGAGAACAGCTAATATCTATCCTACTCAAACTCTTTCAGAAAATTGCAGAGGAAGGTAAACTTCCAAACTGATTCTATCATGCCACCATCACCCTAATAACAAAACCTGACAAAGATGCCACAAAAAAAGAAAACTACAGGCCAATATCACTGATGAGCATAGATGTAAAAATGCTTAACAAAATCCCAGCAATCAGAATCCAACAACACATTAAAAAGATCATACATCATGACCAAGTGAGCTTTATCTCAGGGATGCAAGGATTCTTCAATATACACAAATCAATCAATGTAATACACCACATTAACAAATTGAAAAATAAAAGTCATATGATTATCTCAATAGATGCAGAGAAAGCCTTTGACAAAATTCAACATCCATTTATGATAAAAACTCTCCAGAAAGGAGAAATAGAAGGAACATAACTCAACATAATAAAAGCCATATATGACAAACAAACACCAAACATTACCCTCAATGCTGAAAAATCGAAAGCATTCCCCCTAAAGTTGGGAACAAGATAAGGATGCCCGCTTTCACTACTACTATTCATCATAGTTTTGGACGTTTTGACCACAGCGGTCAGAGCAGAAAAAGAAAAGGAATCCAAATTGGAAAACAAGAAGTAAAACTCTCACTGTTTGAAGATGACATGATCCTCTACATAAAAAACCCTAAAGACTCCACCAGAAAATTACTACAACTAATCAATGAATATAGTAAATTTCCAGGATATAAAATCAACATGCAGAAATACCTTGCATTTCTATACACTAATAATGAGAAAATAGAAAGAGAAATTAAGGAAACAATTCCATTCACCATTGCATCAAAAAGAATAAAATACTTAGGAATATAACTAAACACCTGTATTTAGAAAACTATGAAACACTGGTGAAAGAAATCAAAGAGGAAACTAATAGATGGAGAAATGCACCATGTTCATGGATTGGAAGAATCAATATAGTGAAAATGAGTATACTACCCAAAGCAATCTATAGATTCAATGCAATCCCTATCAAGGTACCAATGGTATTTTTCATCAGAGCTAGAACATATAATTTTACAATTTATATGGAAATACAGAAAACCTCGAATAGCCAAAGCAATCTTGAGAAAGAAGAATGGAACTGGAGGAATCAACCTGCTTGACTTCAGACTTTAATACAAACCCAAAGTCATCAAGACAGTATGGTATTGGCACAAAGACAGAAATATAGATAAACGGAACAAAATAGAAAGCCCAGTGATAAATTCACACACCTATGGACACCTTAACTTTGACAAAGGGGGCAAGAATATACAATAGAGAAAAGACAATCTCTTTAACAAGTGGTGCTGGGAAAACTGGTCAACCACTTGTAAAATAATGAAACTAGAACACTTTATAACACCATACACAAAAATAAACTCAAAATGGATTAAAGATCTAAATGTAAGATCAGAAACTATAAAACTCCTAGAGGAGAACATAGGCAAAACATTCTCCGACATACATCACAGCAGGATCCTTTATGACCCACCTCCCAGAATATTGGAAATAAAAGCAAAAATAAACAAATGGGACCTAATTAAAACTAAAAGCTTCTGTACGACAAAGGAAACTATAAGCAAGGTGAAAAGACAGCCTTCAGAATGGGAGAAAATACTAGCAAATGAAGCAACTGACAAACAACTAATCTCAAAAATATAAAAGCAACACCTGCAGCTAAATTCCAGAAAAATAAACGACCCAATCAAAAAATGGGCCAAAGAACTAAATAGACATTTCTCCAAAGAAGACATACAGATGGCTAGCAAACACATGAAAAGATGCTCAACATCACTCATTATCAGAGAATTGCAAATCAAAGCCACAATGAGGTACAATTTCATGCCAGTTAGAATGGCTGCAATCCAAAAGTCTACATGAATAAATGCTGGAGAGTGTGTGGAGAAAAGGGAACCCTCTTACACTGTTGGCGGGAATGCAAACTAATACAGCCACTATGGAGAAGTGTAGAGATTACTTTAAAAACTGGAAATAGAACTGCCTTATGACCCAAAAATCCCACTGCTGGGCATACACATGGTGAAAACCAGAACTGAAAGAGACATATGTACCCGTTCATCACAGCACTGTTTATAATAGCTAGGACATGGAAGCAACCTAGATGTCCATCAGCAAATGAATGGATAAGAAAGCTGTGGTACATATTGTGTATATGTGGTACATATACACAATGGGAACATTACTCAGACATTAAAAAAAATACATTGGAATCAGTTCTAATGATTTGGATGAAACTGGAGCCTATTTTACAGAGTGAAGTAAGCCAGAAAGAAAAACATCCATACAGTATACTAACGCATATATGTGAAATTTAGAAAGATGGGAATGATAACCCTGTATGCGAGATAGCAAAAGAGACACAGATGTATAGAACAGTCTTTTGGACTCTGTGGAAGAGGCAGAGGGTGGGATGATTGGGAAGAATGACATTGAAACGTGTATAATATAATATATGAAACGAATCACCAGTTCAGGTTTGATCCATGATACAGGATGCTTGGGGCTGGTGCACTGGGTTCACCTAGAGAAATGGTATGGCGAGGGAGGTGGTTGGCGGGTTCAGGATGGGGAACACGTGTATACTAGTGGTGGATTCATGTTGATGTATGGCAAAACCAGTAGAATATTATAAAGTAATTAGCCTCCAATTAAAATAAATAAATTTATAATTACAAAAAAGTAAATAATTCAAGAAGATAAGACTACTGAAGGAAGAGAAAACGTAAACGACAATACAAACCAGTGAACCAGACACAGTTGTGCAGAACATTTCACCCAAAAGGGACAGAAGAAAACACATCTGTCTCAACTGCACATGGAATAATCTCCAGAATATTTCTGATAATTTGGTGTATATTAAGCCATGGAATAACCATTAATAATGTAAATCATATGAAATATGGTCTCTGACATCCAAATCATGTAAATTGAAATCAACAATGGGAGGAAGATTTGAAAAATGTAATGTGTGGAACATTAAACAGCACATTCTGAAGGGCCAGATGAGCCAAAGAAAAACTCACAGGGGAAATGAGAACATATTCTGAGGTGATTCAAAATGAAAACATGAGGTAGCAGGTCATCAGATACAGCAGAAGAAGAATACATATATATTTAAGCTTCCATAAAAAGAAAGTTCTTCAGTCCTATGAAGAAGCTAATGTTCAGAAGCTGAAAAAAAAAAATCTAAATTCACAGTAAACACAAAGAGTAAATTAGCAAATATTAGTATGGGTATAAGATAACATAAATAGTAAAATAATACAGAAAATTGAACAAGATATAAAATTAGTAAAAAGAATATTAGGTAAACTAAACAAATGAAAATAGAAGATTTAGTTACTGAAATAAGAATGAATAAGATGGCATTACTATTAAACATACTAAATTAAGAGGAATTTTAGGTATTTGGGAAAGGAATTTCTGTCAACAACTCTCAAGCTATGTGAAGCAGCCAAATTACCAGAAGAACAGAGTGACAAAAATAATTTTCAAAACTGGAAAAAAAATATGAACAGATTCATAAAAAAATAGGTTGATGGTTATCCCATTGTTGGAAAATAAGCCCATAGAATCGGATTTTTTTTTTTTTTAATTGCTGTACTATTCAGGATGGTGCATCTAGTCAAGGCTATGGTTTTTCCAGTGGTCATGTATGGATATGAGAGTTGGACTGTGAAAAAAGCTGAGCACTGAAGAATTGATGCTTTTGTACTGTGGTGTTGGAGAAGACTCTTGAGAGTCCCTTGGACTGCAAGGAGATCCAACCAGTCCATCTTAAAGGAAATAATCCCTTGGATTTCTTTGGAAGGAATGACGCTAAAGCTGAAACTCCAGTACTTTGGCTACTACATGCGAAGAGTTGACTCATTGGAAAAGACTCTGTTGCTGGGAAGGATTCGGGGCAAGAGGAAGAGGGGACGACAGAGAATGAGATGGCTGGATGGCATCACCGACTTGATGGATGTGAGTTTGAGTGAACTCCGGGAGATGAGGGACAGGGAGGCCTGGCATGCTGCGATTCATGGGGTCACAACGAGTCTGACACAATTGAGCTACTGAAGTGAACTGAACTGATACAGGTCGGTAGGTGCCCAATATGCTACTGGAGATCAGTGCAGAAATAACTCCAGAAAGAATGAAGAGGATGGAGCCAAAGCTCAAACAATACACAGTTGTGGGTGTGACTGGTGTTAGAAGGAAGGTCCAAGGCTGTAAATAGCAATTTTGCATAGGAACCTGGAATGTTAGGTCCACGAATCAAGGCAAATTGGAAGGGGTCAAATAGGAGATGGCAAGAGTGAACATCAACATTCTAGGAATCAGGGAACTAATGCCCTGGAATTGGTGAATTTAACTCAGATGACCATTATATCTATTACTGTGGGCAGGAATCGCTAAGAAGAATGGAGTAGCCATCATGGTCAACAAAAGAGTCCAACATACAGTACTTGGATGCAATTTCAAAAACAACAGAATGATTTATGTTTGTTAAAAGCCAAATGATTCAGGAGGAGCCAAGATGGTGGAGGAGTAGGATGGGGAGAACAGTTTCTCCCCCACAAATTCATCAAAAGAGCATTTAAACGTTGAGTAAATTCCACAAAACAACTTCTGAATGCCGGCAGAGGACATCAGGCACCCAGAAAAGAAACCCAATTCTTCGAAAGGAGGTAGGAAAAAATATGAAAGACAAGAAAAGAGACAAAAGAGGGAGGGACGGAGTTCCATCCCAGGAAGGGAGTCTTAAAAAGAGAGAAGTTTCCAAACACCAGGTTCTCACTGCCGAATCTATGCCGAGCTTTGGAAGCACAGAGGGCAACATAACACGGAGAAAAAATAAATAAATAATTAAAACTCACAGATTGCAAGCCCTACGGTAACTCCCCCAGCGGAGAAGCAGCACAGACGCCTGCACATGCCATTAGCAAGCAGGGGCTGGGCAGGGAGGCGTGGCGGGGGCTGCATCGCTTAGAGTAAGAATCTGGCCTGAATATCCTGAGCGCTATCTGAGCAAAATAATTTGGGCTAGCAAACCAGACTGTGGGATATCTACCACGCAAAAAGCCTGCCCTAACCTAAGACACCGCCAGGCCCATGCACAGAACAAAGGACTGAACAGAGATAGCCGGCTGCAGACCATCCCCCTCCGGTGACAGGCAGCCAGAGCCGGAATGGGGCAATCACAGCCCCAGAGAGACATTATCTATAAAACTGTAAGCAGGCTTCTTTGCTAACTAAAACTTCCTGGGGGTCTGGACGGTCAACATCTGCCTGAGAAGGTGCCCTGGTTTTACACCCAGATAACCGAGTGGCGGGGAGGCGATAAGTTGCAGCATTGGCGCTCGCCAAACACCTCATCACCTGAGCTGCTCAGACCTGGGAAGAGCACAATACGCAGGCCCAACTGAGTCTGCGCCTCTGAGAACTACCCAAGTGCCTGAACCTGAGCGGCTTGGACCTGGGAGGTTTATGCAGCCCAGGGCCGGCCTCGGATTGTTCCCGGCGGAACAGCCTAGAGCCCGAGCAGTGTGGTCAGGGAGGCTACAAACGCAGTGAGTGGGGGCAGACCCAGTGTGGCTGAGGCACTGTGAGCGCATGCCAGTGTTATTTGTTTGCAGCATCCCTCCCTCCCTCCCCACAGCGCGACTGACCAAGTGAGCCTAAAAAAAAAAAAAAGTTTCCTCCACCGACCCCTTTGTGTCAGGGCGGAAACCAGACACTGAAGAGACAGCAAACAGAAGAAGTTATAACAGAGGGAAATGCCTTGGAAGCTACAGGCAATAGATTAAACCCTGTGGTTACTTCGGACTACATAGGAAGGGGCCTATAGATCTTGAGAAATATAAGTCGGACCAAGGAACTAGCCAAAAATGAACTGAACCCACAATACTCACAACAAAACCAGAGAAAATCCTAGATATATTTTTACTATTTTTACAATCATTCTTTCTTTCTTTTTTTTTTAATTAAAAAAAAATAAGTCCTTTATTGTTCCTTTAATTTTCACTTTTATAACCTATTACTTTGCAAAAAAAAACAAGACCCTATTTTTTTCTTCAGCAAACTTCATATATATATTATATAATTTTTTGACCTTTTTTTTTTTCTTCTTTTCTTTAACATTGTTTTTTTGAAATTCCAAACTCTACTCTAGTTTTTTAATTTTAGCTTTTTGGTATATGTTATCAATTTTGTACCTATGGTTTTTTTTATAATTTCTGTGACTTTTTTTTTTTCTGTTTCTTTCTCTTCTTCTTTTATATAACATTGTATATCTAAAATTCCAAACTCTACTCTACATTTTTAATTTATGCTTTTGGTATTTGATATCAATTTTGTACCTGTATTTTCTTTATAATTTTTGTGACATTGTTTTTTTCTGTTTGTTTGTGTGTTTTCTCTCTTTATGTTTCTTCTTCCTTTTTTTTAACATTGTATTTTTGAAATTCCAAACGCTACCCTAGACTTTTAAATTTTTTTTTTTTTTTTTGGTATTTGTTATCAATTTTGTACCTGTATTTTCTTTATAATTTTTGTGACCTTGTTTGTTTTTCTTTGTTCGTTTTTTCTCTCTTTCTTTTCCTTCTTCTTTTCTTTAACATCATATTTTTGAAATTCCAAACTCTACTCTAGATTTTTAATTTTTGCTTTTATGTATTTGTTACCAATTTTGTACCTTTAAGAACCCAATCTTCAGGACCCATTTTTCACTAGGGAGTGAGATTACTGGCTTGACTGCTCTCTCTCCCTTTGGACTCTCCTTTTTCTCCATCAGGTCGCCTGTGTCTCCTCCATAACCCCTCTCTACTCTACCCAACTCTGAATTTCTGTGTGTTCCAGACGGTGGACAACACTTAGGGAACTGATTACTGGCTGGATCTGTCTCCCTCCTTTTCATTCCCCCTTTTATCCTACTGGCCACCTCTGCCTCCTTCCTCCTTCTTCTCTTCTCTGTATAACTCCGTGAACATCTCTGAGTGGTCCAGTTGTGGAGTGCACATAAGGAAGTGACTACTGGCTACCCCACTCTCTCCACTATTGATTCCACTTCATATCATTTGGGTCACATCTAACTCCCTCCTCCCTCTTCTCTTCTCCATGTAACGCTGTCAACCTCTCTGAGTGACCTTCACAGTAGAGAAACTTGTCATCTTTAACGTAGATGTTTTATCAATGGTGCTGTATAGAAGAAGAAGTTTTGAAACTACTGTAAAAATAAGGCCGATAACTGGAAACAGGAGGCTTAAGTCCAAACCCTGACTCCAGGGAACTCCTGACTCCAAGGAACATTAACTGACAGGAGCTCATCAAACGCCTCCATACTGACACTGAAACCAAGCACCACACAAGGGCCAACAAGTTCCAGGGCAAGACATACCAAGAAAATTCTCCAGCAACAAAGGAACACAGCCCTGAATCTCAAGATACAAGCTGCCCAAAGTCACCCCAAAACCATAGACATTTCATAACTCATTATTGGACATTTCATTGCACTCCAGAGAGAAGAAATACAGCTCCACCCACCAGAACACCGACACAAGCTTCGCTAACCAGGAAACCTTGACAAGCCACCTGTACAAAACCACACACAGCGAGGAAAAGCCACAATAAAGGGAACTCCACAAACTGCCAGAATACAGAAAGGACACCCCAAACTCAGCAATTTAAATAAGATGAAGAGACACAGGAATACCCAGCAGATAAAAGAACAGGATAAATGCCCAACAATCTAAACCAAAGAGGAAGGGATAGGGAATATACCTGATAAAGAATTCCGAATAATGATAGTGAAATTGATCCAAAATCTTGAAATTAAAATGGAATCACAGATAAATAGCCTAAAGACAAGTATTGAGAAGATGCAAGAAAGGTTTAACAAGGACCTAGAAGAAATAAAAAAGAGTCAATATATAATGAATAATGCAATAAATGAAATTAAAAACACTCTGGAAGCAACAAACAGTAGAATAACAGAGGCAGAAGATAGGATTAGTGAATTAGAAGATAGAATGGTAGAAATAAACGAATCAGAGAGGATAAAAGAAAAACGAATTAAAAGAAATGAGGACAATCTCAGAGACCTCCAGGACAATATTAAACGCTACAACATTCAAATCATAGGGGTTCCAGAAGAAGAAGACAAAAAGAAAGACCATGAGAAAATATTTGAGGAGATAATAGTTGAAAACTTCCCTAAAATGGGGAAGGAAATAATCACCCAAGTCCAAGAAACCCAGAGAATCCCAAACAGGATAAACCCAAGGCGAAACACCCCAAGACACATGTTAATCAAATTAACAAAGATCAAACACAAAGAACAAATATTAAAAGCAGCAAGGGAAAAACAACAAATAACACACAAGGGAATTCCCATAAGGATAACAGCTGATCTTTCAATAGAAACTCTTCAAGCCAGGAGAGAATGGCAAGACATACTTAAAACGATGAAAGAAAATAATGCACAGCCCAGATTATTGTACCCAGAAAGGATATCATTCAAGTATGAAGGAGAAATCAAAAGCTTTTCAGACAAGCAAAAGCTGAGAGTATTCTGCACCACCAAACCAGCTCTACAACAAATTCTAAAGGATATTCTCTAGACAGGAAACACAAAAACGGTGTATAAATTCAAACCCAAAACAATAAAGTAAATGGCAACGGGATCATACTTATCAGTAATTACCTTAAACGTAAATGGGTTGAATGCTCCAACCAAAAGACAAAGACTGGCAGAATGGATACAAAAACAAGACCCCTACATTTGTTGTCTACAAGAGACCCACCTCAAAACAGGGGACACATACAGACTGAAAGTGAAGGGCTGGAAAAAGATTTTCCATGCAAATAGGGACCTAAAGAAAGCAGGAGTAACAATACTCATATCAGATAAAATAGACTTTAAAACTAAGGCTGTGAAAAGAGACAAAGAAGGTCGCTACATAATGATCAAAGGATCAATCCAAGAAGAAGATATAACAATTATAAATATATACGCACCCAACACGGGAGCACCGCAGTATGTAAGAAAAATGCTAACAAGTATGAAAGGAGAAATTAACAATAACACAATAATAGTGGGAGACTTTAATACCCCATTCACATCTATGGATAGATCAACTAAACAGAAAATTAACAAGGAAACACAAACTTTAAATGCTACAATAGACCAGTTAGACCTAATTGATATCTATAGGACATTTCATCCCAAAACAATGAATTTCACTTTTTTCTCAAGCGCACATGGAACCTTCTCAGGATAGATCCTGGGCCATAAAGCTAGCTTTGGTAAATTCAAAAAAAAAAATAGAAATCATTCCAAGCATCTTTTCTGACCACAAGGCAGTAAGATTAGATCTCAATTACAGGAGAAAAACTATTAAAAATTCCAACATATGGAGGCTGAACAACACGCTGCTGAATAACCAACAAATCACAGAAGAAATCAAAAAAGAAATCAAAATTTGCATAGAAATGAATGAAAATGAAAACACAACAACCCAAAACCTGTGGGACACGGTGAAAGCAATCCTAAGGGGAACGTTCATAGCAATACAGGCACACCTCAAGAAACAAGAAAAAAGTCAAATAAATAACGTAACTCTACACCTAAAGCAACTAGAAAAGGAAGAAATGAAGAACACCAGGGTTAGTAGAAGGAAAGAAATCTTAAAAATTAGAGCAGAAATAAATGCAAAAGAAACAAAAGAGACCATAGCAAAAATCAACAAGGCCAAAAGCTGGTTCTTTGAAATGATAAATAAAATTAACAAACCATCAACCAGACTCATCAAGAAACAAAGGGAGAAAAATCAAATCAATAAAATTAGACACAAAAATGGAGAGATCACAACAGACAACACAGAAATACAAAGGATCATGAGAAACTACTATCAAAAATTATATGCCAATAAAATGGACAACGTGGAAAAAATGGACAAATTCTTAGAAAAGTACAACTTTCCAAAACTCGACCAGGAAGAAATAGAAAATCTTAACAGACCTATCACACGCATGGAAATTGAAACTGTAATCAAAAATCTTCCAGCAAACAGAAGCCCAGGTCCAGACGGCTCCACAGCTGAATTCTACCAAAAATTTAAAGAAGAGCTAACACCTATCCTGCTCAAACTCTTCCAGAAAATTGCAGAGGAAGGTAAACTTCCAAACTCATTCTATGAGGCCACCATCACCCTAATACCAAAACCTGACAAAGATCGCACAAAAAAAGAAAACCACAGGCCAATATCACTGATGAACATAGATGCAAAAATCCTTAACAGAATTCTAGCAATCAGAATCCAACAACACATTAAAAAGATCATACACCATGACCAAGTGAGCTTTATCCCAGGGATGCAAGGATTCTTCAATATCCTCAAATCAATCAATGTAATACACCACATTAACAAATTGAAAAATAAAAACCATATGATTATCTCAATAATGCAGAGAAAGCCTTTGACAAAATTCAACACCCATTTATGATAAAAAAAAAAAAAAAACTCTCCAGAAAGCAGGAATAGAAGGAACATACCTCAACATAATAAAAGCTATATATGACAAACCCACAGCAAACATTATCCTCAATGGTGAAAAATTGAAAGCATTTCCTCTAAAGTCAGGAACAAGACAAGGGTGCCCACTTTCACCATTACTATTCAACATAGTTTTGGAAGTTGGGCCACAGCAATCAGAGCAGAAAAAGAAATAAAAGGAATCCAAATTGGAAAAGAAGAAGTAAAACTCTCACTATTTGCAGATGACATGATCCTCTACATAGAAAACCCTAAAGACTCCACCAGAAAATTACTAGAACTAATCAATGACTATAGTAAAGTTGCAGGATATAAAATCAACACACAGAAATCCCTTGCATTCCTATACACTAATAATGAGAAAACAGAAAGAGAAATTAAGGAAACAATTCCATTCACCATTGCAAAGGAAAGAATAAAATACTTAGGAATATATCTACCTAAAGAAACTAAAGACCTATATATAGAAAACTATAAAACACTGGTGAAAGAAATCAAAGAGGACACTAATAGATGGAGAAATATACCATGTTCATAGATTGGCAGAATCAGTATAGTGAAAATGAGTATACTACCCAAAGCAATTTATAGTTTCAATGCAACCCCTATCAAGCTACCAACAGTATTCTTCACAGAGCTAGAACAAATAATTTCACAATTTGTATGGAAATACAAAAAACCTCGATTACCCAAAGCGATCTTGAGAAAGAAGAACGGAACTGGAGGAATCAACCTACCTAACTTCAGGCTCTACTACAAAGCCACAGTTATCAAGACAGTATGGTACTGGCACAAAGACAAAAATATAGTTCAATGGAACAAAATAGAAAGCCCAGAGATAAGTCCACACATATATGGACACCTTATCTTTGACAAAGGAGGCAAGAATATACAATGGATTAAAGACAATCTCTTTAACAAGTGGTGCTGGGAAATCTGGTCAACCACTTGCAAAAGAATGAAACTAGAAAACTTTCTAACACCATACACAAAAATAAACTCAAAATGGATTAAAGATCTAAACATAAGACCAGAAACTATAAAACTCCTAGAGGAGAACATAGGCAAAACACTGTCTGACACACATCACAGCAGGATCCTCTATGACCCACCTCCCAGAATATTGGAAATAAAAGCAAAAATAAACAAATGGGACCTAATTAAACTTAAAAGCTTCTGCACATCAAAGGAAACCATTAGCAAGGTGAAAAGACAGCCTTCAGAATGGGAGAAAATACTAGCAAATGGAGCAACTGACAAACAACTGATCTCAAAAATATACAAGCAACTCCTACAGCTCAACTCCAGAAAAATAAATGACCCAATAAAAAAATGGACCAAAGAACTAAATAGACATTTCTCCAAAGAAGACATACAGATGGCTAACAAACACATGAAAACATGCTCAACATCACTCATTATCAGAGAAATGCAAGTCAAAACCACTATGAGGTACCAATTCACACCAGTCAGAATGGCTGTGATCCAAAAGTCTACAAGAAATAAATGCTGGAGAGGGTGTGGAGAAAAGGGAACCCTCTTACACTGTTGGTGGGAATGCAAACTAGTACAGCTATTATGGAGAAGAGTGTGGAGATTCCTTAAAAAACTGGAAATAGAACTGCCTTACGATCCAGCAATCCCACTGCTGGGCATACACACTGAGGAAACCAGAAGGGAAAGAGACACGTGTACCCCAATGTTCATCGCAGCACTGTTTCTAATAGCCAGGACATGGAAGCAACCTAGATGTCCATCAGCAGATGAATGGATAAGAAAGCAATGGTACATATACACAATGGAGTATTACTCAGCCATTAAAAATAATACATTTAAATCAGTTCTAATGAGGTGGATGAAACTGGAGCCTATTATACAGAGTGAAGTAAGCCAGTAGGAAAAACACCAATACAGTAGACTAACGCATATATATAGAATTTAGAAAGATGGTAACAATAACCCTGTGTACAAGACAGCAAAAGAGACACTGATGTATAGAACAGTCTTATGGACTCTGTGGGAGAGGGAGAGGGTGGGAAGATTTGGGAGAATGGCATTGAAACATGTAAAATATCATGTGTGAAACGAGATGCCAGTTCAGGTTCGATGCACAATACTGGATGCTTGGGGCTGGTGCACTGGGACGACCCAGAGGGATGGTATGGGGAGGGAGGAGGGAGGAGGGTTCAGGATGGGGAACACGTGTATACCTGTGGTGGATTCATTTTGATATTTGGCAAAACTAATACAATTATGTAAAGTTTAAAAATAAAATAGAAAACTAATACAATTATGTAAAGTTTAAAAATAAAATAAAATAAAAAAAGAAAAAGGCAAATGATTCAATATCACAGTAATCTAAGCCTATGCCCCAACCAGGAACACTGAAGAAGCTGAAGGTAAACTGTTCTATGAAGAGCTACAAGACCTTTTAGAATACCCGGAAAAGATGTACTTTTCATTATAGGAGACTGGAATACAAAAGTATGAAGTTAAGAAACACCTGGGGTAATGCTGGGGTCCAGCCCCAGTGGACCCAGGGAATTCAAAGTGGGACAGCATTGGCGAAAATCAGGAAACAACTGCTTAATTAAACGTTAATTAAGGATATAAAGAGTAATAGAATAAGGATAGCTCAGTCGGAAAATTCAGTGAAGAAAAGAGGCTGAAATAAGGATAGCTCAGTGAGGAAATTCAGTGGAGAAAAGAGGCTGAATAATTCAGCCAGAAGGTAAGAGAAAGAACAACATGGTGAGACCAAGTTTTGGTGAACAAGGCCCACACTTTATTTTCCAAAGTAGTTTTTATACCTTAAGTTATGCATAGAGGATAATGGGGGCAGGGGTAGAGTCATGCAGTAAGCCAGGCTTTCTTCCTGCAAACTTATCATATGCAAAAGTTTAGGTGATTTGCATCATCTTCTGGCCCAGAGCCCTGTTAACATTTTAAGACCCTTTCTTCAGAAAACTTATTTTTCTCTAAAGGTGATAAGTCAAGCGCCACCCTCCAAAAGCATTAGATAAAGTTGCATTCCTACAGAGCAAAGGTGTGGTGGGCTATAACAAGAAAAATAATTAACTCAAGGGTCCCAGGTTACAAACATTAAAGCTACTATTTACACCAATTATATTAATCAATACACTGCCAGGGACACAGCAGGTAAGGAATATGGAGACTTAGCAGCAAACATTGGCCCAACAAGTGAAAATCCCTTCACCAATACAATTTCTAATCAATCTTTTAACTACTCAAAGGAATCTATGTTTAGACAGTTTAGAACATCTCCTGCCTCTCACAGTTGGGAGGCTCTGAACAATCACATGTTGCAGGAAAAAACCTATTCAGGCAGGCTAGAGGACTTCCAAAGGAGTTTGTAGGTTGAAACACTGTCACACCCAGGAATTATTAACTGGAGCTATAAGCTAACTCTTTTTTCAGAGAGAGGTAGTGGGGGACAGCCCCCCGTAAAATCAGAGGTGTAGGTGAAAGCACAAAGCAGAAAGTAGGCAGACTCTGGTTTTGGGGGAAGATTGCTCGAGAATTTCCAGGGAGACTCCTGAGGCTTGATCCCGCCTTTGCGTATGCCAAGCCTCCTTCCTCATGACCTTTGCCAGGGGCGGAGCTCACTCCCCACAGGGTAAAAGGCAAATTTGGCCTATAATACAGAATAAAACAGGGCAAAGATTTACAAAGTCTTGTCAACAGAATTAACTTGTCATAGCAAACACCCTATTCCAACAACACAAGAGAAGTCTCTACACATTGACATCACCAGATGGTCAACATCAAAATCAGATTGATTCTATTATTTGCAGCCAAATATGGAGAAGTTCTATACAGTCAGCAAAAACAAGATAGGGAGCTGACTGCAGCTCAGATGATGAACTCCTTATTTCCAAATCCAGACTTAAATTGAAAAAAAGTAGGGAAAACCACTGGATCATTCAGGAATGATCAAATAAAATCCCTTATGATAACACAGTGAAAGTGAGAAATAGATTGCAGGGACTAGATCTGATAGATAGAGTGCCTGATGAACTATGCATGGAGGTTTGTGACATTATACAGGAGACAGGGATCAAGACCATCCTCATGGAAAAGAAATGGAAACACACACACACACACACACACACACACACAATGGCTGTCTTAAGAGGCCTTACAAACAGCTGTGCAAAGAAGAGAAGTGAAAATAAAGGAGAAAAGGAAAGACATAAACATCTAAATGCAGAGTTCCAAAGAATAGCAAGAAGAGATACAAAATCCTTCTTCTGTGATCAATGCAAAGAAATAGAGGAAAACAACAGAATGGAAAAGACTAGAGATCTCTTCAAGAAAATGATACCAAGGGAACATTTCATGCAAAGATGGGCTCAATAAAGACAGAAATGGTATGGACCTAACAGAAGCAGAAGATATTAAGAAGAGGTTGCAAGAATACACAGAAGAACTGTACAAAAAAGATGTCCACAACCAAGATAATCATGATGGTGTGATCGATGGCCTAGAGCCAGACATCCTGGAATGTGAAGTCAAGTAGGCCTTACAAACCATCACTATGAACAAGGCTAAAGGAGGTGATGGAATTCCAATTGAGCTATTTCAAAACCTGAAAGATGATGCTCTGAAAGTGCACTCAATATGCAGTCAATATGACAACAAGTTTGGAAAACTCAGCAGTTGCTACAGGACTGGAAAAGGTCAGTTTTTATTCCAGTCCTAAAGAAAGGCAATGCCAAAGAATGCTCAAACTACAGCACATTTGCACTAATCTTACATGCTAGTAAATTATTGCTCAAAACTCTCCAAGCCTGGCTTCAGCAATACGTGAATGGTGAACATCCAGATGTTCAAGCTGGTTTTAGAAAAGGCAGAGGAACCAGAGATCAAATTGCCAACATCTTCTCGATCATAAAAAAAAAAAAAAAAAAAAAGAATTCCAGAAAAACATCTAATTCAGATTTAATGGCTATGATAAGCCCTTTGACTATGTGGATCACAATAACCTGTGGAAGATTCTAAAAGAGATGGGAATAACAGACCTTCTGAACTGTCTCTTGAGAAACCTATATGCAGGTCAGGAAGCCACAGTTAGAACTGGACATGGAATAACACACTGGTTCCAAATAGGAAAAGGAGTAGGCCAAGGTTGTGTATTGTCACCCTGCTTATTTAAATTGTATGCAGAGCACATCATGAGAAACAGGCTGGAAGAAGTACAAGCTGGAATCAAGATTGCTGGGAGAAATATCAATAACCACAAATATGCAGATGACACCACCTTTATGGCAGAAAGTGAAGAGGAACTAAAAAGCCTCTTAATGAAGGTGAAAGAGGAGCCTGAAAAAGTTGGCTTAAAACTCAACATTCAGAAAATGAAGATCATGGCATTTGGTTCCATCACTTCATGGAAAATAGATGGGGAAACAGTGTCAGACTTATTTATTTATTTATTTGGGGGGCTCCGAAATCACTGCATATTGTGATTGCACCTATATAATTAAAAACGCTTACTCCTTGGAAGGAAAGTTGTGCCCAAACTACATAGCATATTAAAAAGTAGAGACATTACTTTCCAACAAAGGTCCATCTAGGCAAGGCTATGGTTTTTCCAGTGGTAATGTATAGATGTGATATTTGGACTGTGAAGAAAGCTGAGCACAGAAGAACTGATGCTTTTGAACTGTGGTGTTGGAGAAGATTCTTGAGAGTCCCTTGGACTGCAAGGAGGTCCAACCAGTCAATCCTAAATGAGATCAGTCCTGGGTGTTCATTTGAAGGACTGATGCTAAAGCTGAAACTCCAATACTTTGGCCACCTCATGTGAAGAGTTGACTCATTGGAAAAGTCTCTGATTCTGGAAGTGATTGAGGGTTAAAGGAAAAGGGGATGGCAGAGGATGAGATGGCTGGATGGCATCACCGACTTGATGGACTTGAGTTTGAGTGAACTCCGGGAGTTGTTGATTGACAGGGAAGCCTGGCATGCTGTGATTCATGGGGTCACAAAGAATCGGACACGACTGTGCGAGTCTAATGAAGTGAGTGAGTGAACTGATTTTTTGCTGAGCATGGCATTGGTAATATATTAAAGAAATATTTATTATATATATATATAAAAGTTATAAAAGTTTTATATATATATATATATATAACTACATATATATTATATTAGAACCTGTTAAAGTGATATTTCATGTGTTAAGTCACTACACTCTTGTCTGACACTCTGTATCACACAGACTGTCACCATCGTTTATTCTCAATACATGGAAATCTTAAGGCAAAGAATTAGGAATGGGGTGCTATGCTTAGTTGCAGGAGATCTTCCCAACCCATGGATCGAACCTGCATCTCTTATGACTTCCTTCCTTATAAGGAACCTGTTAGAAGGCAGGTTCCATAGTACTAGTACTACCTTGGCAACCATTAGTTTATATATATTTACACATACACATGCATAGGTATATATCGAAAGTTTAGGTATATAGTTTTGCTGTCTATAGGAAGCAGTATGTATTTTGCAGGACGTATGAACTACCGGTATGTATTTTTGTAGGATCTGATGATTTGTTAAAAGTGCTGTGACTTACATTCACCTCAGAAAATTATCTAATTTCCCTTGTAACTTACATTTGAAATAGTGGTTCTTTAGAAAGGTCTTGTTTAATTTTCCACACATTGACAAATTTGCAATCATGTATCCGATTTTTAACTTTTAGCCCCACTTGATTTTCAGAGAACATACTTCTAAGATTTAAAAACACAAAAACTTGTGTTATGCCATAATGTAAACCCGATTTTTGAGAATATTCCAGAGAAAGTTCAGATACATATGGAAATATATGTGTATGTGTGTATATACATGAGGTAAACATATACACAGTATATATATATATATACGGCTGAGCAACTGATCTGATATATATATCAGATCAGTTGCTCAGCCGTGTCCGACTCTTTGCCACCCCATGAATCCAAGCACGCCAGGCTTCCCTGTCCAACACCAACTGTCAGAGTTCACTGAGACTCATGTCCATCGAGTCAGTGATGCCACCCAGCCGTGTCATCCTCTGTCGTCCCCTTTTACTCCTTCCCCCATCCCTCCCAGCATCAGAGTCTTTTCCAATGAGTCAACTCTTCGCATGAGGTGGCCAAAAAGTATTGGGGTTTCTTCTTCAGCATCATTCCTTCCAAAGAAATCCTAGGTCTCATCTCCTTCAGAATGGACTGGTTGGATCTCCGTGTAGTCCAAGTGACTTGCAAGAGTCTTCTCCAACACCACAGTTCAAAAGCATCAGTTCTTCGGTGCTCAGCTTTCTTCACAGTCCAACTCTCACATCCACACATGACCACTGGAAAAGCCATAGGCTTGATTAGACGGAACTTTGTTGGCAAAGTAATGTCTCTGCTTTTGAATACGCTATCTAGGTTGGTTATAACTTTCCTCCCAAGAAGTAAGCATCTTTTAATTTCATGGCTGCAGTCACCATCTGCAGTGATTTTGGAGCCCAGAAAAATAAAGTCTGACAGTTTCCACTGTTTCCCCATCTATTTCCCATGAAGCAAGGGGACTGGATGTCATGATCTTTGTTTTCTGAATGTTGAGCTTTAAGCCAAATTTTTCACTCTCCACTTTCACTTTCATCAACACGCTTCTTAGTTCCTCTTCACTTTCTGCCATAAGTGTGGTGTCATCTGCATATCTGAAGTTATTGATATTTCTCCCTGCAATCTTGATTCCAGCTTGTGTTTCTTCCAGTCCAGCATTTCTCTTGATGTACTCTGAATATACACATACATATAGGTATATGTATATCCATATATATTTATACATATCTGATCTGCCTCTTGAGAAATGTGTATGCAGGTCAGGAAGCAACAGTTAGAACTGGACATGGAACAACAGACTGGTTCCAAATAGGAAAAGAGCACGTCAAGGCTGTAAATTGTCACCCTGTTTACTTAACTTATATGCAGAGTACATAATGAGAAACTCTCTCTCTCTCTCTCTCTCTCTCTCTCTCTCTCTCTCTCTCTCTCTCTCTCTCTCTCTCTCTCTCTCTCTCTCTCATATACCTAGTTGAAATTTTTGTAGTTCAGTTTGTTCACTCACTCATGTCCGACTCTTTGAGATCCCATGAATCGCAGCACGTCAGGCCTCCCTGTCCATCACCAACTCCTGGAGTTCACTCAGAGTCACGTCTATCGAGTCCGTGATTCCATCCAGCCATCTCATCCTCTGTCCCCTTCTTCTCCTGCCCCAATCCCTTCCAGCATTAGAGTCTTTTCCAATGAGTCAACTCTTCGAATGAGGTGTCCAAAATACTGGAGTTTCAGCTTTAGCATCATTCCTTCCAAAGAAATCCCAGGGCTCATCTCCTTCAGAATGTACTTTTTGGATATCCTTGCAATCCAAGGGACCCTCAGGGGTCTTCTCTAACATGACAGTTCAAAGGCATCAATTCTTCAGTGCTCAGCTTTCTTCACAGTCCAACTCTTACATCCATAATTGATCGCTGGAAAAATCATAGCCTTGACTAGACAGACATTTGTTGACCAAGTAATGTCTCTGCTTTTCAGTATGCTATCTAGGTTGATCATAACTTTTATTCCAAGGAGTAAATGTCTTTTAATTTTCTTGGCAAAACTCTATTAGTCTTTGCCCTGCATCATTCCAAGGCCAAATTTTCTGTCACTCCAAGTGTTTCTTGACTTCCTACTTTTGCATTCCAGTCCGCTATAATGAACAGGACATATTTTTTGGGTGTTAATTCTAAAAGGTCTTGTAGGTCTTCATAGAATTGTTCAACTTCAGCTTCTTCAGTGTTACTGGTTGAGGCATAGACTTGGATTACTGTGGTATTGAATTGTTTGCCTTGGAAACGAACAGAGTTCATTCTGTCATTTTTGAGATTGCATCCAAGTACTGCATTTTTGGTTCTTTTGTTGACCATGATGGCTACTCCATTTCTTCTAAGGGATTCCTGCCCGCAGTAGTAGATAGTAATGGTAATCTGAGTTAAATTCACCCATTTTAGTCCATTTTAGTTCGCTGATTTCTAGAATGTTCACTCTTGCCATCTCTTGTTTGACCTATTCCAATTTGCCTTGATTCATGGACCTGACATTCCAGATTCCTATACAATATTGCTCTTTACAGCATCGGACCTTGCTTCTATCACCAGTCCCATCCACAACTGGGTATTGCTTTTGTTTTGGCTCCATCCCTTCATTCTTTCTGCAGTTGTTTCTCCATTTATCTCCAGTAGCATATTGGCACCTACTAACCTGGGGAGTTCCTCTTTCAGTATCCTATCATTTTGCCTTTTCATACTGTTCATGGGGTTCTCAAGGCAGGAATATTGAAGTGATTTGGCATTCCCTTCTCCAGTGTACTACATTCTGTCAGACCTTTCCACCATGCCCTGCCTGTCTTGGGTGGCCCTACAGGCATGGCTTAGTTTCATTGAGTTAGACAAGGCTGTGGTCCTAGTGTGATTACATTGAGTAGCTTTCTGTGATTATGGTTTCAGTGTCTCTGCCCTCTGATACCTTCTTGCAACACCTACTGTCTTACTTGGGTTTCTTTCACCTTGGATGTGGGGTATCTCTTCATGTCTGCTCCAGCAAAGCACAGCCACTGCTCCTTACCTTGGACGAGGGGTATCTCCTCATCACTGCCCCTCCTGACCTTGAACATGTAATAGCTCCTCTAGGCCCTCCTGCAACCGTGCAGCCACCGCCCCTTAGCCATGGGGCAGCTTATCCCGGCCGCCGCCTCTGACCTCAGATGTCGGGTAGTTTCTCTTGTCCACCGCCCCTTGGGTATGGGATCCTCCCAGCTTCTGCCCCTGACCTCAGACTTGGGGTCACTCCTCTTGGCGGCGCTATGTGCACCGGTTGCAGTTGCCCATACTATGTGTAGTTACACAATTGTAAAAATTTATATATACATATATTTTACCCTTCCTTAGTCTTGAAGTGTTTTGGGTCATATTCTTCAAATTCGTATTTTGCTTTCAGTCTCCTGTCTCTTTGTAATTTGTACTAAACCTGTATTAGGTATTTTCACATTACTATAGGACTGCTGTTAAGTCCTATTGTGGTAGAAGCCCACAGTCATCTTCTGTGAGCGTATAAGAATCTTTCTACAGATAGTAACATTTTTTGAGGTTGTAGAGAATAGAGCATGCTGTGAACCAAGAAATTTGCCAGCCATATCAGTAAATGAAGGATGCTGCACCATAAAGTCATAAGCCATTGCATCCATCCATAATTGTGAAACCTGTTGCAACTCTTGATAAAATCAGGTTGCCCATTATGAAGTCCTTAGTTATTGCAACTGCCACCAGTGTCACCCAAAGAACTGACTTTAGACAGAAAGAACAGGTACTAGCCCTAGTTAAGGCACTTATCAAAGGAATTATTTCAAGGAGCCCAGATTCATGCATCGTCCCATAGGTAGAAAATATCTCAATCCATTCACTTGAGGTGTCTAGTTTTTCTTTAGTTAAGCATAATATTTGGATATTATCCATGCCTGATCATTGTACCAAAACTTCTGTAAAACCTGTATCCTCCTATTCTTCTTCAGAGCAGTCTTTTCACAATACTTGAGAAGTTGCTCCTCATGAATAAATCCTCCTTATAATGGAAGTCCTGGTTAAGAAAAAATAATTCTCCATTTTTGGGCTATGCATTTTTTTCCCAGTCAGTAGCATACATTCTAGAATTGCAATATAAGAGATTCTTGTGGAGCACCTCAGTTTTATCCAATGCTTACTAATTCCTTCTTTGCATAATTCTGAAAGTCAAGGTCTGCTATTATTAAAACTTGAGGGGATTCATGGTTTCATAAATTGTTGACATCAATTTATGAAAATATATAACCATATATATTTACTTTATTTGTAGACACCCGTTCTTTGAAAGGGGTGATAAACAATGATAAATTAGTGAAGTGAAGGGACACAAGTGTAGAGTCTGAATTTATTCTGGCTAACTTAGCTCTGCATTGAAGTTTTCTTTCTTTTTTTTTTTTTTTTTGCTTTGTCTATACATACAAAAGCAGTACTGGGTACATATTTTACTTGACATGCACTGTGATGCTTTACTTGTCACTGGCACAAGTTAGCCAAGGACTGATTTTCTTCCTTCACTTGAAACAAAATGATTAAAATTTGGAGTATAATTAACTTGCAATGCTGTGTTAGTTTCTCCTGCCCAGCAAAATAAATCAGTTATTAGTAAATATAGTTAAGACTCCCTTTTGAGCAGTCCTCCAATCTCCCTCTTGGGGCTTCTCTCCTACCCCACAACCCACACCACTAGACCACTCCATAGCACTCAGTTCAGTCAGTTAAGTTCAGTCGTGTCCGACTGTTTGCGACCCCATGAATCGCAGCACGCCAGGCCTCCCTGTCTAACACCAACTCCTAGAGTTCACTCAGACTCATGTCCATCGAGTCAGTGATGCCATCCAGCTACCTCATCCTCTGTCATCCCCTTCTCCTCTAGCCCCCAATCCCTCCCAGCATCAGAGTTTTTTCCAATGAGTCAACTCTTCATATGAGTTGGCTAAAGTACTGGAGTTACAGCTTTAGCATCATTCCTTCCAAAGAAATCCCAGGGCTGATCTCCTTCAGAATGGACTGGTTGGATCTCCTTGCAGTCCAAGGGACTATCAAGAGTCTTCTTCAACACCACAGCTCAAAGCATCAATTATTCGGTGCTCAGCTTTCTTCACAATCCAACTCTCATGTCCATACATGACCACAGGAAAATCCATAGCCTTGACTAGATGGACTTTTGTTGGCAAAGTAATGTCTCTGCTTTTCAATATGCTATCTAGGTTGGTCATAACTTTCCTTCCAAGGAGTAAGCGTCTTTTAATTTCATGGCTGCAGTCACCATCTGCAGTGATTTTGGAGCCCAGAAAAATAAAGTCTGACACTGTTTCCACTGTTTTCCCATCTATTTCCCATGAAGTGATGGGACCGGGTGCCATGATCTTCATTTTCTGAATGTTGAGTTTTAAGCCAACTTTTTCAGGCTCCCCTTTTACCTTCATCAAGAGGCTTTTTAGTTCCTCTTCACTTTCTGCCATAAGGGTGGTGTCATCTGCATATCTGAGGTTATTGATATTTCTCCCGGCAATCTTGATTCCAGCTTGTGCTTCTTCCAGTCCAGCATTTCTCATGATGTACTCTGCATAGAAGTTAAATAAACAGGGTGACAATATACAGCCTTGACGTGCTCCTTTTCCTATTTGGAACCAGCCTGTTGTTCCATGTCCAGTTCTAAGTGTTGCTTCCTGACCTGCATACAAATAGCACTAGCTATCTACTACATACTTGATATTTTACATATGTTAGTGCAATTTGTTTAATTTATTCCATTCTCTCTTTCCCGCACTCTGTCCACAAGTCTGTTTTCTGTGACTGCATCTCTTCCTACCCTCCAAATGGGTTCTTCAGTACCTGTTTTCTAGATTCCACATATATGCATTAGTATGCAATATTGGTCTTTCTGTTTTTTAATTACTTCACTGTGTAATAGGCTCTAGATTCATCTGCACCTTTACAAATAGTCCAACTTTGTTTATTTTTATGAGTGAGTAATTTCCCATCCTATATGTACCATAGCTTCTTTGTCCATTCTTTGTTCAATGAACACTGGGGTTGCTCCCTTTTTTGTCTGCTCTACATGGTGTTGCAATGGTTACTGGCATACATATCTATTTTTCATTAAGGTTTCCTTTGAGTGTTTGCCAAATAGTGGGTTTGTTGGGTTGAATGGTAGCTTTATTCCTGGTTATCTAAAGAATGTCCCTACTGTTTGGCATCGTGGCCGTATTCATTTATATTCAAACAATAGTGCAGGAGGGCAGGTGGAATCCTTTTTTGTCCACACAATCTCCTTCATGTATTATTATGTAATCATATATATTTACTTCTTTATTTGGTTGTCACAAACCTCAATCGCTGCATGTGGAATCTAATACCATGACCAAGGATCAAACCTAGGACCCCTGCATTAGGTTCAGGGTGTCTTAGCCACTGGACCAGCAGGGTAGTCCCCTGTTTTAGATTTTTTTTTTTTAAGTGGTCCATTTGGAATGGTGCTAGATGATATGTTATTGCAGTTTTAATTTGTGTTCCTTTTTTAAGTTGAGGTAGTTTTTGCTATGTTCAGTTTTTGGAGAGTTTCTATCACAAACACTTGTTGAATTATATCAAAAAATTTTAAGCATCTATTGAGGTGATCCTGTGATTTTAATTCTTCACTATACATTGATATGCAGCTACTGAAGAATGTTTCCACATCTAGGATAAACCTCCCACTTAATAATGATTTTAAAACCTTTTATAGTATTGGTGTATTTTTTTGCTCATATTTTGCTAAGGATGTTTGCCTCTGTTCATCTATGTGATATTGGTCTCTAACTTTCCTTTTCTGTGTTATCTCAGTGTTGGTATCAGGGTGATGATGACCTTGTAGGATGAGTTTGTGGATTTTCCTTCCACTTTAGAATTTTGGCAGTGCATGTGTTCACAGTTTCCTGACTAGTTCATAAAATTTCCATGTGAAGCCATCTGGCTTTAATTTTGTCACCTGGACATTTTTCATCACAGTTTCAATATTACTGCTTGTAATTGATCTGTTCATATTTTCTGTTTCTTCTAAGTTGAATTTCTGAGCATTTGTCCATGGATTTCAGATTCTAAATTTTATTGGCTTATAGTTGTTTGCTGTAGTCCCTTATAATTCTTTGTTGTTTCTGTGGAATCAGTTATAATGTCATCCTTTTCATGTCAAATTTGATTGATGTAAGTGTTTGTCACTTTTTCTTGGTTAGTCTAGACCATGATTTATCTATTTAGTTTCTCTTCTGCAAGAGACCCCTTTTAGTAATATTGATTTGGGGTATTTTTTCCATCATTTCCTTTCTTTAATTTCTGCTCTGGTTTTTATCATTTTTCCCCCTTCTGTTCATTTGAGGAATTTTGTCTGCTTTTTCTTCTATCTGTAATGCTTTAGATTTAAGTTTATGTTGATTATTTGAGATGTATATTATTTATCAGCTTCACTCTTTTATGGCCTTAGCATGCTCCATAACTTTCGGATAATCATGTTTTTAATATTATTTGCTTCTAAAATTTTTCTTTCATTTTCTATCTGATTTCAAAAGTGATCTCTTGGCCATGTAGAGGTGTATTTATTAGCTTACATGGATTAGTGTCTTTCACAGTCCCCGCCTCCAATTCTGGTATTTAAATCATATCATTGTGGTTTAAAAAAAAAAAATTGATGCAATTACTATTATCTTAAATTTACCAAGGTTTGATTTGAGATTCAGTTTGTGATTTATCCTAGAGATATTTCATTTTCACTTTAGAAAAATGTATATTCTGCTGTGTTTCAGTGAAATGTCCTATAAGTATCAATTAACAATATCAGGTCTCTTGTGCCATTGAACACTTGTTTCTTTTTAAATTTCATTTTTTAAATTAGAGGATTATTTCTTTTCTATGTTGTGTTGGCTTCAGCAGTGCAACAATGTGTATTAACATATAGTAGACCAATGTCTGTTTTTGTGTTGTTAATTATTTGTTTTTATTTATTCATTTTTCTAGGCCCTTCAGAAAAGACGTTTCTCATCTTTTCTCCATTCCATTTCTTGAAAGTTTATTGCCTTTACTACAATAACTCTCACGTTTTTTTCTGGGAGTCTATCCATTTATTTATTTATTTATTTTCATTATGTTCTATGTTTTTACTATGTTCCCTTGGTATGTGGTTTACCACGTACCACAACATATTTCTCTGTCTTCACATTTCAAATGCTTACTGTGTTAATGGTCATTTCTTCCTAGACTGCTGGGTTATAGTTATTGCTCCTATTATAGTTATTGCTCCTAGTCTCCACTTCAAGTCGATAAAGTTGCTTGAGTTGCTAGTGTGGGCTTTGGAGCTGAAGAGACTGACGACTATGTTCTTGAGTCTGCAGCTGAGTCTTTCCTCTCTAATGATTGGACCATGTCTGTTTGTGTCATTTACAGGTGTCTATGGGATTAGTCTGACCTTAGGCAGTCTATCTGCTGATGATTTGGTTTGTGTTTCTGTCTTGCTTGTTGTGTGGTGTGAGGCATCACCCTTGGGTTGTGCAGGTAGTTGGGTGGAGTGCATCTTGGATTAAGAAGGAGGCCTTAATGGAGACTGACAACAGTTAATATTCACTGTAGACAGGAATTCTCTGGTGTCTCATGCTCCTGGTCTCAGTGTGAAAGGTTGTTGCTGAATGAAAAGATGCCAGTATTTTTGGCCTCCGGAGGAGAAGAATTCAATCTGGGGCCAGAGACAAGGCGTGGGTGCTCAGAACTTTGTGAAATAAAGTTTTATTAAAGCATAAAGGAGATAGAGAAAGCTTCTGACATAGGCATCAGAAGGGGCAGAAAGCGTACCCCCCTGCTAGTCTCCAGATGAATGTTATATACTCACTAGAAGTATGTTAATGAAAGAAAGGAATGTCTTAAACTCAGAGTGACACCGGGCCCTCATCCATAAGATGCATTTTGGGATCATCTTGGCACCAGAAGATTCATCCTGGGGCATATAATAATTAACTTGAATCTTGTAGAAGAACGCATTACCATACAAATAGTTTTATTTACATAGATTTAGGGAAACAATATCTGAGTATAACATGCTGGTTAGTCAGGTAGGTTCTGCATTAAGCAAAACCAACTTGAGAACAGAGTTTGGGGTAAAAGGATAGTACATTATCATAGCTTAACACAAACAATTCCATAAGAAAAACGCATTGGTTATCTCAAGGTTTGAAAAAAGTTAACTTCAGGTGAAATCAGGTGTCATTATGGCAACACAGTATTTTAAGGGAAACCTACTTTTAAATTTGTATCGAGAAGGGAAACAATATCTCTAGTTTGTTTACTCCTGCAGCTTAGGAGAGATAAAAATGTCTGACCCTGGCAGGCTATTTCCTCTGTTTGGAGACCCCTGGCCTTCCTACTTGTTTCCCTCTCAAGTGCTGACACCTGAGAAGATCAGGCCCAGTTATACTCGGAGAGCAATACCATGGTAAGAGATTGAGGAGATTAAAAAAGTAACATAGATAAATGGGGAAAAAATATCAAAGGTACCACAAGCAATAAATACTACAGAAAAGACAACAGATTCATAAACAGAAGCAATCAAGTAAATCTCAAGGCAAAAAACAACACCAGAGCAGAGTGCCAACTGAAAAATAAGGAAAGCAAATCTGACAAGATCAGAACAGCCTCCATAGAATAACAAAATCACAGTTAATATAGAAATGTATACCTGTTTTAAAAAAACCAAAAGATACAACATCAACAAAATGCACAGAATATAGGAAACCAAAGTAAAAGTGGAAATAGTTATACAAAAAATAAAAATATGGTTGAAATAATCTTCAGTTCAGTTCAGTCACTCAGTCGTGTCAGACTGTTTGCGACCCCATGAATCACAGCACGCCAGGCCTCCCTGTCCATCACCATCTCCTGTAGTTCATTCAAACTCCCATCCATCGAGTCAGTGATGCCATCCAGCCATCTCATCCTCTGTCATCCTCTCTTCCTCCTGCCCCCAATCCCTCCCATCATCAGAGTCTTTTCCAGTGAGCCAACTCTTCACATGAGGTGGGCAAAATACTAGATTTTCAGCTTTAGAATCCTTCCTTCCAAAGAACACCCAGGGCTGATCTCCTTCAGAATGGACTGGTTGGATCTCCTTGCAGTCCAAGGGACTCTCTAGAGTCTTCTCCAACACCACAGTTCAAAAACATCAATTCTTCGGCGCTCGGCTTTCTTCAAAGTCCAAATCTCGCATCCATACATGACCACTGAAAAACCATAGCCTTGACTAGATCGACTTTTTTTGGCAAAGTAATGTCTCTGCTTTTCAATATGCTATCTAGGTTGGTCATAACTTTCCCTCCAAGGAGTAAACATCTTTTAATTTCATGGCTGCAGTCACCATCTGCAGTGATTTTGGAGCCTCCAAAAATAAAATCTGACACAGTTTCCACTGTTTTCCCATCTATGTCCCATAAAGTGATGAGACCAGATACCATGATCTTCATTTTCTGAATGTTGAATTTTAAGCCAAATTTTTCACTCTCCTCTTTCACTTTCATCAAGAGGCTTTTTAGTTCCTCTTCACTTTCTGTCACAAGGGTGGTGTCATCTGCTTATTTGAGGTTATTGATATTTCTCCCAGAAATCTTGATTCCAGCTTGTGCTTCTTCCAGCCCAGTGTTTTTCATGATTTACTCTGCTTAAAAGACTAAATAAATGTGTAGTAATAAACAAGCCTACAACTGAGAAACATAGTGCACCAAGAACACCAGTTTCCTAGTGTCTCAACTGTCAGTGTCCTAGTCCCCAACATGAGCCAGAGGACAACTACACATAAAATCCTAGATGAAGCTCTAGTTAGAAACAAAAATTTATATGGGAGATATTAATGACCTTAGTTATCATGAGAGCACCTAAATGACAATAACAATAGAAACTAAGGCACCTCTTGAAGAAGGTATTGTCTGTTTCAAGTATAGACATCTGAAATGAGATAGTACTACATAAAAGATGAAATTCTCAGTTTTACATATGAAAATGTAGATGCAGGTTTCAATATGTGCAATATAAAATTCTCTATAATTCATGTAGACAAATCTGGGGACAGTTTTTTCAACTAGAAATACGGAATTCTCTGTACATCCACAAGAAAGTATAGACACAAATTTTTCTGCATTAAATGTGATAATGAAAATCTGGATGCAAACTCTTTGACAGGAAATATGAAAAAGGTCTATTTCATATATCAAAACATGGTCACAGGTTTCTCACACAAAATATATAATTTTTTTCATATTTTTAATTGAAAATCTTTGTGCTGTCTTTCATTCCTGAAGTACTAAATAATGTCTAGTTAACATTAGAAAAACTTTCGTTTATTTTCCTATAAGAAATGTTGAATTTGCCCACAATTTTCATGCTTGAGCTATGAAATTCTCTATATTTCCATCAAGAAAGTTTGAATAAAGGTCTCCTGATATGAGATATCAGATGTATGAGATTTGGAATTCTGTGTATTTCACATTTGAAAATCTGTGGATAAATGTCCTCATATGAAATCTCAATCATTCACATATGAAACTTTTTCCAGATTTGTACACATAAAATATAGAATTTTCAATGATTCAGAAATTAAGATTTGAGCTAAACTGTCAAACATCAAACAGCTATATTTCACGTATTTCCCGAATAACATATAGAATTTTCTGTATTTCTTTGGTGAAAATCTGGGTGAAGATTTCCCTACATGAAATAGGGAATTAATTTATTTTACACATGTAAAATCAAAACCCTTATGATTATACAGTGGAAGTAATAAATAGATTCAGGGGATTCTATCTGAAAGACAGTGTACCTGAAGACCTATGGGTGGAGATTTGTGATATTATACAGGAAGCAGTGATCAAGAACATCCCCATGAAAAATAAATGCAAAATGGCAAAGTGACAAGGTCTTAGAAAGAGCTGAGAAGAGGAGAGAAGCTTAACGAAAAGGGGAAAAGGAAAACTATACACATTTGAATACAGAGTCCCAAAGAAGAGGAAGGAGATATAGAACCTTCCTTAGTTATAAATGTCAAGAAATATAGGAAATAAATGGAATGGGAAAGCATACAGATCTCTGCAAGAAAATCAGAGATACCAAGGGAAATTTTCATGCAAAGAGGGGCACAATAAGGACAGAAATTGTATGGACGTAACAGAAGCGGAAGCTATTAAGAAGAGGGTGCAAGAATACACAGATGAACTATGTGCAAAAGATCTTCATGACCCAGTTAAGCATGATAGTGTGGTCACTCACCTAGAGCCAGACGTCCTGGAAAGCAAAGTCAATTTGAACTTAGGAAGCCTAACTACAAACAAAGCTTGTGGAGGTGATGGAATTCAGTTGAGCTATTTCAAATTCTAAAAGATGATGCTGTGAACGTGCTGCTCTCCATATGACAGCAAATTTGCAAGATCCAGCTATGGCCAGAGGACTGGAAAAGGTCAGATTTCATCCCAACCCTAAAGAGAGGCAATTCAAAGAATGTACAAACTACTGCTTAACTGCACACATCTCACACACTCGCAAAGTACTTCTGAAAATTCCCCAACCAGGCTTCAACAGAATGTGAGCCATGAGTTTCCAGACATTCAAGCTGGATCTAGAAAGGGCAGAGGGGCCGAAAATCAAATTGCCTACACCTGTTGGGTCATCAAAAAATCAAGAGAACACCAGGAAAGCAAGTACTCCTATTTGACTATGCCAAAGACTTTGATTGTGTAGATCCCAAAAAACATGGAGAATTCTTCAAAACATGGGACTACTAAAGCATGTTACATGCCTCTAGTGTATTCTGTATGCAGATCAAGAAGCAACAGTCAGAACAGGACATGGAACAAGAGTCTGGTTCCGAGTTGGGAAAGGAGTATGTCAAGGCTGTATATTGCCACCCTCTTTATTAAACTTACATGTAGAGTTCATCATACAAAATGCCACACTGGATGAAACAGGGTTTGCAATCAAGGTAGCTGAGAGAAATAGCAATAACCTCAGATACGCAGACGACATGAGTTCTTTTGGCATAACACACACACAAAAAAAAACTACAGAGCTTCTTGAGGAAAGTGAAAGAAGAGATTGAAAAGGGTGACTTAAAACTCAACATTCAAAATGAAAATCATGGCATCTGGTCCCATCACCTCATGGCATAAAGATGAGGAAACAATGAAAAGACTGAGAAACTTTATTTGGTGAGGTTGTCCAAAATCACTGCAGATGGATACACTGATCATGAAATTAAAATATGCTTTCTCATTAGAAGAAAAGTTATGACAAGGCTAGACAGCATATTATAAAGCAGAGAAAGTTCAGTCTAGTCAAAGCTATGTACAGAGGTGAGATTTGGACTATGAAGAAATTTGACCTCCAAAGAATTGACAATATTGAAAGGTGGTATTGGAGAAACTCTTGAGAGTTTCCTGGACTGAAAGGAGAACAAAGGGGTCAATTCTGAAGAAAATCAGTCCTGAATATTGATTTGAAGGGCTGATGCTGAAACTGGATCTTGAATGTTTTGACCACCAAATATGAAGGACTGACTCATTGGAAAAGACCCTAATGCTGAGAAAGATTGAAGTTTGGAGGAGAGGGTGAGGACAGAATATGAAATACTTGGATGGCATCACTGACTTGATAAGCATGGGTTTGAGCAGGCTCTATGAGTTGGTGATGGGTAGGGAAGCTTGGCCTGATACAATTCATGGGGTTATAAAGAGTCAGACAGGACTGAGTGACTTAACAGAACTCACAATACTTACTTAGGTTCTCAGCAAAAGAAAAGTGATAAAGAATTACCTTACCCATCAGCTGATAATGCTCACATATCCTATTGCTCCCCGAGAGTTTTCACTGTTTCCTCAGAGGTTCAGCCAGGATGAGCATTCTTTCTATTATATGGGTAATGATGCCCTAGGAAATAATGGAAGGGGCATAATTTACAGAAAGTGGTAGAAGAAAATAACCACATCAGGAAGGCAGCATTACCTTGTCAAAAACATATAGTACTCTCCTTTAATCCTTCCCACTGGTTTCCTTCTAAATTCTGAAGATAAGACCTGACCAGTCCTGAGGACTGATCATTGCAAAGGGCAGTGACCAAGACATTGCCCCCTACTACTTCAGTGATGACACAAAGCAAGCACATTATGGTAATCACGCCTCCATTAACCTCCCCTAACCAAGACAATAGGCTTCAGTAACCACTGGGGAGTTTAGAGGATCACAAAGTCCCCACAAATGGTTGAAGCCACCTGGGCCTTTCCCACAGAGGGTGTGCCAGGTGTGATGAGGTCACTTTTCCATGACAAAAGTTATCATCTATGACCACCAGTCTTATTGCCAGTACTCTGGATTTGTGAGAACCCCAAAAGACCACTATTCTAGCTTGCAAAGATTCATCTGATTTAGGAAAAAAAAAAAAAAAGTGTAAAATCCAGTCCAAACTGAAGGCCTATGGATAATCACATGGTCGTCAGCCCTAAGAAGGGCCATTAGGGCAGCAAAGCACAGGTCCAGACAAGTTCATTATTAACACCTGCAGCCCTTCAGGGGTTCCAGTTATTGACATGTCCCAGTTATTGATAAAGAGTGTAGATTTTAAGTCCTCTACCAACTTGAGAAATTGTGCCAACAAGATTTCTGAACCTCCCATCTTAGCCACGCTTAAAAGACAGAAAATGTGCACATCTGGCTCAAGGCACGTTCAACTGGGAATATTTGGAGATAACGGTACCAGGTATAGGACACTATAGAGAAGGCGTACACCAAAATGAAGCCTAAAAAAAGCCTTGTTTTCCAGTTTAAGAGGCAAAATGTGCATCTCCTGGATGACTAAATTGATAGGATTCAAATCACTAATAGCTTTCAACGTAGCCACATGTCAGTGAAGATTCCCGGTATGTAACTTCAGAAGGTTCTGTGCAGGCCTGTCTGCAGTCTCTGCTTTACATTCCTAAACTGTCTTCATGAAATCAGCAGATATTTTGAAATATAAGCAATGAGTAGGCACCTGAAAAAGATGATGAAGACTGTGAACAAAAAATCTTTCCAGGGCAATGGACAGAAAATGCCATATATTGGTGATCAGATGGAGGAAGTTGGAGAGAAGAATGAAGGGCAAATTTCAGAGCTAATATCTGTCCTTTTGGAGTGGTGGCAGCTGCTCCAGACCTGGCTGCAAGCCTTTAGGAGATATTTCCAAATGTAATAAATTAATGTGGTCTCTGTTCTCAATGAGCTTTTACAATCTTAAAACCTCAGCCTATGAAACTATACCAAGTGCAGTGCCATAGTTTAGAAATTTAGGAGATATTAATTTAGGAGAGGGTATGTGAGACTTGCAGGAGATGTGCTCCATCAGACATGTTCTAACACTTAGCATAATTGATAAGGCTGAGCCAGGACTCACTTATATGCATATAGACTGTTCTCTTAAACATATTTTAATTATGAGATCGTATAGCCTCATATCTGGGATTTCACTTTCTTTGTAAGTACTTCTCAACTTACAAAAAAGGAAGATAGCACTAGCTTGGAAGTGATATCTTTGTATTAGGACTTTTCTATCAATTCCCCAACTCTACAAATTGGCTAGGTACATTCCTGCCACTACTAAATATGGCCAACTTTATATGATCTGCTCCTGCCATAGCACAGGCACTAAAGTAAGTGTAAAGGCAGAAAACATACAAAAGCACATTTACAGTTCACAAATCTTTGCTAATTTTCTTTTTAGTTGATGTATTCATAGGTGTGAGTGGGGTATCAAAGTCCCCTATTATAATTGTGCTACTGTTAATTTTCCCTTTCCTACTTGCTTGCATTTGCCTTTCATATTGAGGTGTTCCTAAATGGCACAGTGGACTCATTTTACTTAATTGATATATATATAGGCATTACACTCATTAGTAATGGAATTACCTTTTCTCAAGGGCACATGGGACATCCTCCATGATAGATCGAATACTGGCCCATAAGCCAACCCTTGATAAATTCAAAAAAAAGAAAAAAAGAAAGAATTTCAAACATCTTTTCCAATTACACTGAAGTAAGATTAGATGTCTACTGCAGAGGAAAAAAACAATATGGAGGCTAAATCACAGACATCTAAATAACCAACAGATCACAAAAGAAATCAAAATGGAAATCAAATTTAAATACAAACAAATGAAAATAAAAACACGACAACCTCAAAGTTTTGGATTCAGTAACAAGCAGTGTTAAGATGAAATGCATAGCATATAAGCCTGCCTTAAGGATGAAGAGGAACATCAAGAAACAACCTGC
Organism: Bos javanicus; assembly: GCF_032452875.1. NCBI lineage: Eukaryota > Metazoa > Chordata > Mammalia > Artiodactyla > Bovidae > Bos > Bos javanicus. Next base: position 5,659,396 of record NC_083898.1, read on the forward strand.
TAAGTCGCTTCAGTCGTGTCCGACTCTGTGCAACCCCATAGACACTAGCCCACCAGGCTCCACCGTCACGGGGATTCTTCAGGCAAGAAAACTGGAGTGGGTTGTCATTTCCTTTTCCAAAGTATGAAAGGGAAAAATGAAAGGGAAGTCGCTTAGCTGAGTCTGACTCTTAGCGACACCATGGACTGCAGCCTACCCAGCTCCTCCATCCATGGGATTTTCCAGGCAAGAGTATTGGAGTGGGATGCCATTGCCTTCTCCCTCCTAGCACCATATGCAAAACTAAACTCAAAATGGATTAAATGCTCCCCAGACAGATATTTTGCTTCTGTGCATTTCTTTTTCTTAGAGGTGATCTTGAATCTTGTCTGCTGTACAATGTCATGAACCTCCATCCATAGTTCATCAGGCATTCTGTTTATCAGATCTAGTCTCTTAAATCTTGGCTTGGGTATCGGAACTCCGCAAAGGATAGCTTCGGTTGATCCTTTCACTGCTCTTGACCCGACAGTGTTAGGGTGACAGGATGGGCTAGGATGTGTTCTCACCTGGAGCCTGAAAGGAAACAGAACCACTTTGAAAAGGCCTCTGTACAGTAAATGGCAGACTTAAATTCTTGTGACACTGATGAGTTATGGCCCTTAGCACGATGCTGTCCCTTCATATCTCCATATTTAATGATGTTTCATCTGTAAAATCCTCTCCATAGAGAGAATTCCATTGCTAAATATAGAATTCTCTGAATTTCACATAATGACTTCTGGGCAAAATTTTGCTACACGAAGCATAGAACTCAATATTTCACATATGAATACGTGCATGTAATTTTCCTCTCTGAAATATGAAATTCTCCATATTTCAACTGGGAAAATGACAGCAAAACAAAATCAGAATTCTCTATATTTAATATGAAAATCTGTGTAAATATTTTCCCACTTGAAATTAGGAATTTTATGTTCTACACATGTGAAAAAACTAGGTGCTATCTTTTCTCCATGAAATGTGGAATTTTGCATGTTTTCCTTATGAACATCTGGTTATTGATTTTAGTACTCAAAAATGGAATTTTGATTTTTTCATGTATGTAAATAGGGGCACTGATTTTCCTCTATTAAATATGGAATACTCTATATTTTACGTATGAAAATCTAGGCAGAGATTTAACCCATAAAATAACGAATTTTCTCTATATCATTCAGGAAAATGTGGGTCATGATTTTCCTACATGAAATATTCACTTCTCTATATTTCAAAAGTGAAAATCTCAACATAGTTGCTACATGAAATATGGATTTCTCTATCTTTGGCCTTCTAACCTCTAGGAACTCCAGTATAGGTCACATCCTGGACCATAAATCTAGCCTTGGTAAATTAAGGAAAACAAAACAAACAAACAAACAAAATATGAAATCATCCCAAGCATCTTTTCTGACCACAATGTGGTAAGATTAATTATCAATTACAGGACCAAAAAAAAAAACCTCTAATAATTCCAATATGTGTAGGCTAAACAGCACATTTCTGTGAAACCAACAAAAAAGGAAGAATTGAAAGAAAGAAATCACCATAGGCATAGAAATGAGCAACTTGGAAGAAATGGACAAATTATTAGAACAGTATAACTTTCCAAAACTGAAGCAGGAGGAGGTTCATAGCAATACAGGCTTACCTCAAGAAATAAGTCAAATAAATCACCTAACTCTTCATCTAAAGCCACGAGAAAAGGAAGACATGAAGAACGGCAGGGCAAGTTCAAGGAAAGGAATTATGAAAATTAAGAGAGAAATAAATTCAAAGGAAACAAAAGAGACAATGGCAAAAATCAACAAAGCTAAAAACTGCTTATTTGAGAAGATAAATAAAATTGAAAAACCATTAGCAAGAGTCATCAAGAAATGAAGGAATAAAAATCAAATCAACAAACTTAGAAATGAAAATGGAGAAATCCCAACAGACAAGACAGAAATACAAAGGATCATAAGACACTATTACCAGAAATGATATGCCTAGAAAATGGACAACTTGGAAGAAATGGACAAATTATTAGAACAGTATAACTTTCCAAAACCGAAGGAGGAGGAAACAGAAAATCTTAACAGACATGTCACAAGCATGGAAATCGAAACTGTAATCAGATATCTTTCAGCAAAGACAAGCCCAGAAACAGACGGATTCACAGCTGAATTCTACCAAAAATTTTGAGAAGAGCTAACATACTCAAACTCTTCCAGAAAATTACAGACGGAGGGAAATTTCCAAACTCATTCTATTAGGCCACCATCACCCTAACACCAAAACCAGATAAAGATGCCACAACAATAGAAAACTAGAGGTTAATAACACTAATGAAAAAATATACAAAAATTTGTAACAAAGTCATAGCAAAGAGAATCCAACACCATATTAAAAAGTTCATACACCATGACCAAGTGGACTTTATCTCAGGGATCCAAGGATTATTTAATATTCATAAGTCAAACAATGTAATACATCATGTTAACAAATTGAAAGATAAATCCGTATTATTATCTCAGTAGATGCAGAGAAGGCCTTTGAAAAAAATTCAACATCCATTTATGAAAAAAAAAAATTCTAGAAAGAAGGAATAGAAGGAACATACCTCAACATAATAAAAGCTATATATGACAAGCCCACAGCAAAGACAATCCTCAATGCTGAAAAACTCAAAGCAACCCCCTCCCCCCTGCACTGCCAAAGTTGAGAACAAGATAAGAGTGCTCACTCTCGTCATTATATTCAAAATAGTTTCAGAAGTTTTAACCATATATATCATAGAAGAAAAAGAAATAAAAATAATCCAGATTGGAAAACAAAAATTAAAACTTTCACTCTTTTCCAATATCATGATCCTCTGAATAGAAAACCCTAAAGACTCCACCAGAAAATTACTAAAACTAAGCAATAAATATAGTAAACTTTCAGGATATAAAATTAACACACAGAAGTCCCTTGCATACCTATACACTAACAAATAGAAAAGAGAAAGACAATAAGGAAACATTCCCATCCACCATTGTAATAAAAAGAATAAAATACTTAGGAATAAATCTATCTAAAGAAACAAAAGACCTGTGTATCAGTTCAGTTCAGTTCAGTCAGTCGTGTCTGACTCTTTGTGACCCCATGAATTGCAGCATGCCAATCCTCCCTGTCCATCACCAACTCCCGGAGTTCACTCACACTCATGTCCATCGAGTCAGTGATGCCATCCCGCCATCTCATGCTCTGTTGTCCATTTCTCCTCCTGCTCCCAATCCCTTGCAGCATCAAAGTCTTTTCCAGTGAGTCAACACTTCACATGTGGTGGCCAAAGTACTGGAGTTTCAGCTTTAGCATCATTCCCTCCAAAGAACACCCATGGCTGATCTCCTTCAGAATGAACTGGTTGGATCCTCTTGCAGTCCAAGGGACTCTCAGGAGTCTTCTCCAACACCGTAGTTCAAAAGCATTAATTCTTCAGCGCTTAGCTTTCTTCACAGTCCAACTGTAGCATCCAAACATGACTACTGGAAAAACCATAGCCTTGACTAGACGGATCTTTGTTGGCAAAGTATTGTCTCTGCTTTTCAATATGCTATCTAGGTTGGTCACAACTTTTCTTCCAAGGAGTAAGCGTCTTTTAATTTCATGGCTGCAGTCACCATCTGCAGTGATTTTGGAGCCCCCCAAAAATAAA